>NW_024581081.1:5932464-6443536 GCF_017639235.1 Corvus kubaryi
CCGTCCTACCCCACCGCGGTGCCCTGCCGCCCGCCGCCGCCTCCCGCGGCGCCCATGGCCCCGTGCCGCCCCGGCCCGGCTGCCTGGTGCGGTGCGGCGGCGGAGGAGGGCGGGGGCACCGCGCCATGGGCGGCGCCATGTCGGGTGCGACGGGAGCCGCCGGGGGTCACACGCCGGTCCGCCGCGGCAATCATGGGGCCGCGGGAGCCGCGCCGCCGGCTGGAGGCGGTGCTCGGTGCCCTCTACGACCTGGGTGGGTGCGCGGGGCCGGGCTGGGCGCTGCGCCAGCACCGCGGTCCTCTCCGGGGACCGGGGAGAGGAGGGGAGGGGGGCCGGGCGTGGGCGCTCTGGAGCGAAGCGGTGGCGGCGGGGAGCTGACCCGCGGCATGTGCTCGGCACAGGTGAGGAGCCTGGCGGTGCTCGGGGCGCTGCGGAGGACGGCGAAGCGAGAGCAGTGCCGCCGGCGGCGCAGAAAGAAGAGGAGGAGGAGGAGGAGAGACGGGGGCCGCAGCCGGCGGCGGGCGGGCGGCGCGGGGCCCGCGGCTTCTTCGGGGAGTTGCGGGCCGAGCTGAGCGCCGCCGCCGCTGCCCCGGCGCCCCCCGCCGCCCCGCCCGCCGTGGAGATCGTGGTGTTCCGCGGGAGGAGGAGGAAGGAGCGGCACGGCCCCTCGGCAGCGCCCGCCGGCGGAGCACAGGTAGAGCCGGGCGGGTGCGGGGTCCCCGCTGCCCCCGAGCCGCCCCTTCCCGAAGGATGCGCTCCCTGGACACGGCGCCAGCCCCCTGCCGTGCCTAAGTTTGTCCCTCTTGCTGATACAGCTGCCTGGAAATCCGGGATCCTTTGGCGATCCGCGTGCTCAGCTCGATGGCATCCAGCCCTACAGATTCCAGCCCTGGAAGCAGGGGCAGGATGAAGCAGGGGTGGGGACAGGACTTGAAGGCAATTTTTTTCAATTTCAGAAGATCTCTGGATAAGAATCCTGTATTTGAAATAGGCGTTTTTCAGCAAAATAAGTTGATTTGCTGACAGGCCTGATGTTATTGCAAGAAGTGAACGAAATGGAAAGCAAAGCCTCTTGGTTACTTCAGTGCCCAGGAATTTTGTGTGCTGCTCTGTTCCTGTCAGTAGGTGTGAATGTGAGGTGCCAAAACTTGCTTCTGTTCTCTGGCATCCCAGCAGCGCTGGGCCATTGGCAAGCAGCATTTGTCTTGGAGGATCAGTGTTGGTAGTCAGTGGGGGAACGCATAACAGCATTAGATCTCAGTCTTCTGGTTTGGTTTGTTGCTGCTAAACTACTTTGCACTACCAAAAACTGTATCTGAGTTGCTTCAGCAAGGAGGTCTGGATAGGTTTGGCTGGAAGCTGAGCAGAGAGGTTGATTGGTCTCCAGTCCCTCTTTATAGCTTCTCCGGTTGTTTTCCTTGAGTTGTCTTTACGGTCATAACATCAGAAGCCCATTCTAAAATAAGCTCTGAAGGGCCAACATATGGCTGTCTTGAATTCAGAGAGACTTACTGATATTGGAGGTTTGATTGCTTGGAATTGGGAACTTCAACAGACTGACCCAGCAGTTGTTTGAATCCATAAACTTTTGTGCTTTTTCCAGCATGTTTTCCTCTAAAAATTTTCTTAAGTTTTTTACAGCTTAAGTTTTTCTACCTGTAAAGACTGCTGTTAGGCTTGTTAGCAAAACATTCTGAAGATAACCAGGTTTATTTGTGGTTGAAATGGCAATTCTATATAGAAGTCTTTGCAGAGCTGAGAGGAGTTTGACTGTGGTGGATGCAGAGGGAAGGAGCCCTGGTGTAACCCTCGGGCCTGGACGTGTGACTCACTGTGCCCTGAGGTCCTGGAGAGTTAAAAGGAAATGCATGGAACTGTGTTTCAGTTCAGCTTTAATGCTTATGTAGTACTCCTGCTTCCTCTGAGTGGATTGTACCCTTGGGAGCAAACAGGGGAAGGTGAACAGGAGAATCTCTTGAACAGATGGCAGTTTGCCTGCCTGCATCAGCATGCTTGGGAGTGGGCTAAGCTTCCACTCAGAGAGGTGGCTCAGCACATCCTCCCTGAAATCAGAAAGCAGACAGTCTAAAATAACCCTGGGAGATTTGTAGCTGCTCCACAGTGTCCCGTGTGGGACACTCCTGTAACAAGCAAGCATGGAACTCTCTCCCTGGGGATTTTGTGCTTCTTTTTCTATCTAGGATACAGTCCGTTGCCCCTAGAGAGTCCCCCTCCGAACTGAGAACTGCTGATGAAAGGTCTCTCTGTAAATTGTGGAGTAGAAAAGATGTAGTTTTCACTGAGCTCATTTTGAGCAAGTATTTTCTTCAGACAGTGCTGAGTGGGTTCTGCCTTTTGCTGACAGTGCACCCTGTGGAGCTGTGTCTCTGGAATTAGTGGAGCTGGATATGGGCATTAATATATGTCCATGCAGTTGGGAATTAAGCTTGTTCTGCATGTTGCCCCAGCTGTGAGTACATGCACTGTTACCACTGTGCTCTCTGTCTCAAACAAAATAACTTAAAATTCATGTCCTATTTTACATTAGCAGTTTGGTACAGGTTTGGAAATGGAAATTCAGGTGATTCATAGCTCACATGTGGCACTTTTTCTCTTACTTATCTAGAAAAATGCCATTGAAACTGTCTCTTTTAATAGATCCAAGTAATAAAGCTAGAAAAAAATACTGCTGGAAACCTGTGTATTCTTTCATACAACTGACTTCAAAAAACTATCCCAGTCAGCATTTAAACTGGTGTTACTTGTCATATTAATTTGGCATGTTTTATTTATAGACCCCAGTAGTGAATGAAGAGAAAGATGCAGTCAGACAAGAATTTAACTTTGAAAAGGTAAGTCAGTAGGACCAAGTCTAATGTCACTAGTTTAGTGTACAGTTATGTGTATGTGTATACTTGAGAAAGCTACGGTGGGACTGATGGGAAACCCTTCCAGAAATGGCCACCTCTTGTAGGTAATTCTGGCTGCATGCCATGCCAAAAGAGGAGCAGGCTGGCAGCAGTCAACTGCTCCATGTGGAGACAGGCTGTTACAACTCTGTGGCCTTTCTTTCTCATCTTTCTATGAGAATTTGAGGGGGATCACTGTATTTTAGCTGTGTGAAGGTGCTTGAGTTCCCATAATGTTTAGCATAGCTCTTTCAGCCCCATGATGTTAAATCTCTGGTATCTCACGTGGGAAGGGAAAAAAAAAAGTGTATTGGCATCTGGTTTTGAAACAACAGATGGCTTTTTTCCATTTGTCTTTTTATTCTCATCTGTTCTTACATGAGCATAACTAGCATTGGCCACCTTAGCTACTAATTTGTTTACAGATCTGTGTGAGCTGTTTTATGTGCCTAATCTCTGCTCGGGGATGTGCTATCATCTAGTGGAATCTCGCACTGGAGATTCTGCATGAAGCTCTGCACTGCTAAGAAGAGTGGGGATTTAATCACTCATTTTAAAATTATGGTTTCATTAGTGGTTTTGCCAAGGTATTTGTGTGTAGTGTTAACTCTACCTATGTGTGTAGTCAAACAACTTCACCATCCGCCCATCCATGTTTTAAACTGGTTAAGTGCTCATTTTTTACGTGGAGGAAATCCATTCCATGTGTTACTTTATGTGAAATGAGGAGAATTGAAAATCATCCCCCTGACAGTCCTCACTGTCCAGAGATTAGTTGGACAGTGGTTAACTGCTCTGCAGTATAGCTCCGAACTCAGTTTTATTTTATAGCACATTGATTTCCAGTATTAGCCAGGATTTCTTTGGGAGCATGATTTTGCTGCACTTTCCAGGCATTACTTTACAACAGGTTGGACATTATGAAATGATTGCTATTTTCTGTAATGTTGTAGGCTCGTCTGGAAGTGCACAAGTTTGGAATCACTGGCTACAAGAAGCAGGACCAACGCGTTTGGGAACAGGAGCGTGCTATCATGCTGGGAGCCAAGGTAATTGTCCCTAGGTTTGTGCTGGAGGTCACCCAGCTGTGCTGGAGGTCACCCAGTGCAGAAAAGCAGTAAAGAACATGAGGGGCTTTGGTATTACTCTTTTAAAATACAAGATCCCCTGCCCTGACCCTTCTCTCACTTAATCATCCATACTTTTACATCATCCATTCTGTCTTGTCTATTTTCTGTAGATGATTGGACAATTAGTATGGTTGTGTTACCAGGGAAGTAGTATAGATGAAATACGACTGATCAGGCTGAAAAACATTTACTAATTTTTAGTCAGGCCATTCAAAAATAAATAGTTGGAGAGAGGGGCTCGCTTTTTAAAACTTCATTTTCCCCGTGAGTTAAAGGTGGAGAAAAGTGTTTAGTTTATCATAACTAGTGTAAAAGAAAAAAATAATGGTTTAGGTGTTTTTTAGGAAGTGGGGTTTTTTCCTAGCTCAGTGTGTGTGTGTAAACCTTGTAGGACTGATAACAGAGCATTATTGCCTCTCTCTACTGTCTTCACCAAGAAAGATACAATTTGTGTCTACTTTACATCCCTTAAGTCAATTCCTCTCACCCAAAAGGAAATAAGCATTTCTAGTGTTTTGCCATCACCGCCACCTGAAAAATACTGTCTGTGCAAGTGTGTGAATAATTTTTGAACCTGTTTGAAAATATAATCAGTGGTGTCCCTCCCAATCTTTGTTGCAGCCCCCCAAAAAGGAACATGTGAACTACAGGACTTACCAAGAGAAAATGAAAGAGAAAAAAGCAGCGAAGGATGCTGATAAGGAAAAGGTTTGTGTGAAATATTCCGCATAAAAAGGCAGCATGTAGGAGCCAGCCCAAAATCCTGACAGATAATGCCTCAGGTGCAGGAGGTTTGCCCGAGCTTGACACCTGGTGCTCCCTGTGGATTGGGTTCCTGGCTCCCACAGGATTAATCTCATTGGTAAAAGCTGGTTGTGTGCAGTATGAAGGCACAGAGTTAGGCTTGCTTTGTGGTCGGTTTCACTGCCTCACCCTTTCAGGCTGATAGACCGATGACACAAAATCAGCAGGGTTTTTTTTATCCTTTCCTCTCAAGAGGAAAAAAAATGGTCCCCAATTAAAGTTTGTTGCGTGTTGTCTAACCACAGAGAGCCAGATCTTCAACTGCTTTTTTATCAGCTCAATTCCATCTAGGATCTTACTCATTATTTAAAGCAAGGGTGAGGTTTCTGTTGCATCCATCCTATAGCACAGCCCATCTGGCTCTAAGCCTACTCTCTGCCTTGACAAGGAGCCTTCTTGTGTAGGTGGGAGCAGGCTGGTGGGGCTGATAATTGCTCTATCAGCCGGTTTCCTGCCACCCTCTTTCCCAGGAACCTACTTCTCCTCCTCTGTCATGTGGCTCAAAGCGCATCCAGTGCATGACCAGTCACAGCTGAACCCTGTTATTTGACAGCTGCCCTCAGTTGGGTGACAGGACACACCTGCCTGGTAGCAAGTCCATCTTCTGGCCCTAGGATCTGTCTCATGCCCAAGAAGGAAGCCTCTGCTTCTGCACGTGGCAAGAACAGCACGTTGGTCGTGAGTGGGCTGTACTTTCCATAAGGCATTTGGAAGGGCTCTGGGCACTCCTGCCAGTGGCTCCATAATGTGTTGCATCACTTGTTCTGTCAGAAGGTTTCCCATCTTGCTTTAAGCGCCTGCTGCTCTGTGAAGCAAAGGCTACTGCATGTTTTGTGTGCAGGTGGTTGTTTAACCAATATGCTCTATCCCTTTTTTGTTAAAATATGTGTCTTTAAAAACAGGAACATAAGGGTGATTCTCTTAAGAAGAAGAAGCAGCAGAAGGAACAGAAGGAGAGGTGAGGTGTTTTTAACATGGTCTCCCCAGTGTATCTCTCCTATGTAACTGGACAGTCTTGCTTTAGAAGTTGTGCACATCACAGTGGAACAAATTTCTCCAAGTGCTGAGCTCCTCAGAAAATGGTGACACTGCTCTGTGCCTAGCAGTTCCAGAGGCTTCAGTTACACAGCTTTACTGAAAGTATGTCAGTTCTGCCCCAACACATCTTAAGGCTCCTAGTCTTAAGATGGAGGTCAGAGGGATGAAAATCCCTGTGTGCAGACTCATGAGACACCACTTACTCAGAGCATTTGCCCTAAGAAATAATTTCTGCAAAGCACAGACTACAGTATACAGAGGCTTGAAAGTAAGCTGACATTTTCTAATCCTAGTGCAGCAGGTTCCCTCTGTACTCTATCTTCCTTCTCTATCCAAACATCTTCATGTTTCTAAACATTTAAAAATGTAAACCATGCTGTAATGTGCTGCAAATTTTGAATGTCTGTGAAGGTAAAATGTTCTGAAGTCATTACATGCTATGGTTTGATACTCCATAATACCAAATGCTGCATAAATAGGTGACGTTTTTCACCATGTTCACCATGTGTTTCTGCTGTTTCTTTTAATTACTGTTCTTCCTCTCCCTGTTTCAGGAAGGTCAAAAGGAAGAAATCAGTGCCTAGCATTTGGCCTGCAGGACAAGTTGGAAAATTCAGAAATGGGACCTTGATTCTGCAAAGCCGTGACATAAAGAAAATTAAATCATCTAAAATTAGCAAATGAACTTAATGATACAGAGTGAAATGGACAATATGCATAAGATGGAATTCACATTGCTACCCACACAGACTTCTGGAGCCTTTTGCCTACCCACCATATCCTAATTTTTTAATCTTATTTGTTATTGCAGGATTTTTATGTACCATTCTGCCTTGGGATGAACATTAGAATTTACCATGTTATAAATAAAAATTAGACTTTTTATTATAAAGGTTATACAGGCTGTTTTTGTTAGTCAATATGTGCTAAAGAAAACATTTCTTTTTCTAGAATCAGCTTATTGGCTGTAAGTAAAATACTCTTTTAATCCATAAATTAATGGATTTTTATATATATATCTTCACTTTCATATGGAAGGAATATGGAAAAAGAAATACCTTACTCTCTCTCAACCTGAAGTAGGTGTTCTCCAAACATTTATTGGACATAAATCTGTATCCTTATGGATTGTTAGTGGATAGTGGAACTCCACAAAAATTTTTCTGTCCAGCAAAACCTCTTAATGTTTCAAAATTACCTGCTTTGGAATGAAAATAATATTTTTCTGAAGTTTCGTCCCAGGCAAGAATTGCACACTCATTTGTATATCTCTGTAGAGATCTCCAAATAAGCACTTTCAAAGAGTGGTTTGTTGGCTTGGTTGGTTGGTTGGTTTCTAAAAACAAAACCATGTAAGACTGAGCCAAATGAGCACGGACACTCAATAGCTACTGGTTGTTCTTGGTGTTTGTTTTAATTCCATGCCTCTCAAGGCTTTTCTACGAAATCTTTGCCAAAACTGTGTTTTGGTGCTATTTGGATTTCAGCAGTCTGGTGTTTCTGGAAGAACACTGTTTGTCCTCTGTAGCTAAATGCTTTGTTTTGTTGCTTTTAAGGTCCATCCATTAGAAATGGCAATGATTAGTAACTCTTCCAAAACAAAAGAAACTTCAGTATTTTAGGGGGAGACAAAAATAAGCATAACTTAAATAACAGAGTTTGTTCTGTGTTGTAAGGAGATGTGGAGCTTGTTGGAACAGGTCTGGCAGTGAAGGATGTGTACATGAGAAGGAAAACAGCCCTTACTGCAGAAACTTGTTCTAGGTATACTGGTACCTCTGTGGGCTGGGAGCCTGAGCAAGGTGATCCCTAACCCTGAGGTCTGTGTCAGCTTGCAGCAGGTAAATACAACAGCAGCATCAGAAGCTGCTCCCCTCTCAGGATGCAAAAGTGGTCTGGGATAGGGAGAGCCACACCGCAAACAGGGATGCTTTCTGCATGCTGCTTCCCCCACACCTTCCACCTTACTTGGAGGTCCTGGAGAAGTGCTCTGCCAGCACAGAGAGGACCAAGAGGAGGGAGAGGGCTTGGAGGGATCAAGTGCCAGATAAAAAGCAGAAGGGAGTATTTCTGGAGCCATGTAGGAAGAGGAGGGGTGTGCAGAGTTTGGTTGCTAAATGCTGTTACCACATTTCATAATTGCATAATTTGATTTCTTCTTACTCAGTATTGGTTGCAGATTCAAACTGGAATTAAGATTCCTGTCTGGTTACGGACTTAATGGCTTATTTAACATTAGAGAAATGTCAAATCCCGACAGCATATGAAGGTGTAACCACTAAGCAGAACTTAGTACAGAGCAGCAAGACTTGTTCAGGCAACACATGAGCTTTCGATGTTGTAGGGTAACCTGTATCTTTCAATTCCTGGTTAATCCTTAGCTTAGTTTTCACTGCTCACTTCTTGATAAAGTTTGGTTCAGCTCACTTTGCATATAATGTGGGGCTTTATGTTCTCCATCAGCTTTGGTAAGTCAAAGTGTTCACTTTCCACCACCACAGCTCCCAAAAGCTATTTGGGAGTGAAACTTGGTCAGAATGGAGCATCTAATTTTTGCAGTCAAGCTTGTAAGATCTGTAAAAAGTTGAAAAAAATCAGTTCTTAAACTAAAAAGTTGAAAACTGAAATGCCAAGTTGACAGTGGAACATGAAAGTTTTTGGGGGAAGGAAAAGTTTATTCAAAGTTTTGCATTTTCACACTTTAATGTTGTGTATATGCATTATGAAAGGCTTCTGTTTCATGGAGATAACGTTTGTTTTTTCGCATCAAGTCTCCAAGGCGATTTGAGTTGGGCATGCTGCATTCTTGTAGAATGCTGTGCTCAGGTAAACGTGGTACTTTCAGTCCTGCTTTGTTACTAGACGTATCAACATTGGCAAACCAGACTGCTGAGAACCTGTTGAACCTAGTGTTTCTCTGGGCTGGTGTGTGTTGGTGATTAACAGAGTATGTCAGTGTACAGACAGCAAGCTGTGTTGGTTTTGGAGCACATGCTGGTACATGAAAGCCAGTATTGACTGAATAACAGATTGATTATGGGAAGAGGAGAGAGGAGAGCAGAGCACAATTTATTTTGCTCTCTGTTTGCAGTTGCATAAAGGAATGAGGTATAAAGAAGAATTCAAGGATTTCTCCTTATCTGCTCTCTTTCTCATGCATTTTCCTGTTACAGTTATCTTTATTCCCTGTTTCCCTACATGTTAAGCCACATGTGATGATCTTTTCTCCCAGTCAACCCCTTTGCCATAAAGGAGTTGACGACAAGTTGTGTCTTTTGCAGGAGAAAAAAAGAAAGGCTGTGATGGATGGTATCTCCATACTGTTGCCTGTACTTACCTGTGATTGTTTTGGCTGGGTTCCTCTTTCTTACCCTGGTGCTGCTGTCGCTGTGTCAGAGTGCTGTATTCTGCCTTACTGACAGACATCTGTGAAGGTTGTGTAGCTTTGCGAGTGCCTTTTTGCAGGGGCTGTGTATGCTGAGTGTGCTGCCTCTGTAGCGCTGCTGAGTCCCTCACAGGCCATCTGCTTCATAGAGGTGTGCAGCTCCAAGGCAATCTCACAAAGGCTGCATCCTCCCTGCCCTGACAAGCTTTCTGCCCAGTCTGACTTCTACCCAAAGGGCTTTCCAATACGATCCTACTGATGCCATAGTTCTTTCCAGGCTCTGCTTATTCCAGTGTTAGAAACTGCTGGAGGCTGGGTGATTTCCCAGAGTGTCTAAGGTGGGTCACAGCTAAGTGACTGCAACAAGGCACTCTGTAACCAACATGAGCCAGAGGTAACGGAGTGGTGCTGAGAAACAGGTGTTTCATGGCACTGAATCAGGGTATGTCTGAAGTTGAGGCACAGATGGTTGCCCTGAGGAAGGACTCTTGCCGTTCTCCATTTACTGGTTTATTCTTGGCTGTGGTAACAAAGCAGTATCAACAGCAGGAGATAGGCATGCAAACTGTATGAATGCCTCATCTACATAATGGCATAATATTTTTTAATCATAATTTGTAATAATAAATAGGGTACTGATGCTGAATTTGTTGGCAATGTTATAAGAATTTATTTAGAAACTGTAAAACAGCATAAACTTACATGTCAGGTTTTTCAAAAGGGTAATAATAGTAATAATACACAAAGTTTTAGTTGGACCAAAAGACAAAAAGCAGTTTGTTTCTAATTCAAAAAATACAAACGTTTGCTACAGGTACAAAATTATAAAAAGTTTGTATTTTCCTCTTGATCTGGTGACAGACACATATAGCAGAGATGTATATTTCACCAGCTCCAAATTCATATAAGCTATGGGAAATGACAGTAAAGAAAAAAAATGTAGTTAAGAAGACAGAAACAACTTCTTGTCTTTCATTTAACCAGAATTGAACACCATTATCTTATTCCTTTGCAGTTTTTTAGTTGCCAACATTTAAATTAGTGTTACTCATGCTTCATATAACAATCAGAAATAACAGCAGGTTTACCTCATGCATTTATTTTTAGTATTCATCACATAATGTCTTCTCACCATGCTACCTAGAAAGGTTAGTGTTTTTATTGACAACATTTAAGGGAGGTGGAGGATAAAGGAATGCAATCAGGCTTCAGGAATATTTCTATCTACTGCTTCACAAGCAAATGTTAGAAATTCTCCAATTAGCATTAAAAATAATTTTTAAATTAATTCTGCTTGGAACTGTTTGCAATAACAAATATAACAAAAACGTCGTTTAACAGAAGGAGAAAATGCTGCTGAGTGCCTCTGTCAGTGAAACACACATCTGTCTCCTGTATTGTGCAAAGATGCAGGAGCCCCACACATCTACTCTCTGAGGTTTGCATATGGGCTTCTGCACCTGAGAAGACCAAGTGTGTCTTATTGATGATGGATTTGTGCTTCAGGCTGCTGCTCTACCTGCTTGGGTGTATGCAGCGTTCAGTAGAGCTGGGCAGAGGAATCACCAGAAATGCTGTCAGTAAAAACTAGAAGCAGCTCGCCTTTTTTTCCCAGAAAAAAAAAAAAAAAGACTCTCCATCTTTGTCTGGTAATTTTCAGTGACAAGTGCCCTTCGCATTTGCAATGTGGTTGATTTGTAACTAATCTCCCTTCCAAAGCTGATCTAGCCAAGATGCTTGGTGTTTTCATATTATCTTGCCTGGTTCAAAATTGAATTTTTTGGTTTTGCTATTTAAGCAGAATGCTGCAAAGCTGGTAAGGCCTGAGATAAGGTCTAACATCTCTCCTTCCTCATCTTTCTGTTTGTGACCAAAGGACATACTAGATGGCACCAGAAAGCTGCTGTTGTTACCAGGTTGTGGAATTTTGCACCCCTTCTCACAGGGACGGGTGATCTGAACTGTGGTCCAGAAATGCACTGCCTCTTGTTGGCAGTTGCCAACACAGTGTTTTTCATACAGTGGTGGTGGCAGCTTAGCCTTAATCTCATCTCTCTTACCTTGTTTAAGAAATATTATCATGTAAGAAAGAAAGAAAAAAAAAGCTGCGTCTCACGTTTCTTCTTGCTCTAGGACAACTCAGAAACCAGAGTATGGGGTGCTCTCTGCCATCTTTACTAACTATGCTTTGAGGAAAAAAGAAATAAATTAAAAAACAACTTACACAGCACGACCACAGAACTCTATCACCAGCCAAGAACAAACTACAGCAATACACTATCATGGCGTTATTTACAGCATGATGGAATGTTATGCATATAATAAATTACATTTAATACTTTTCCTCTTAAACTCTGATATATGTAAGCTCATGCTTATTTTATTTATTTTGTTCAGTCCAATATATTTTCCTCTATGTATCTTAAGTGCATAGGCAAGTATAGGAGGTGACAGTGCTGTTTGCCTATCTTTTCTGTTTTCAGAAGCCAAATTGCTTTCCAAATTTGTAATACATCACAGTATGCTACTGTCCTCACTGACATTTATTTTATAGTACATACCTTTCCACAGCAGAAGGAGCAAGGGATTGTCAGCTATGTGTGTGCTTATATTGACATTAAGTCTTACTAAGAGATCTTCTTGTGAGCTCTTTTCAAGTTGATGAGGGAAAAGGAGGAAGTGAAAATTGTATAGCATTGCATGCCTTGGGAAGTCTGAAGTGCTCCTGAAATTAACGGAAATTTGCAGAGGAAAGAGCCAGGAAGAAGGGTCACAAAAGGCTAAGGTTGGGGCTCCCAGGGATATGTGAAAACTGGGAGTCCTTTGCTGCTCTGCAGGACAGAAAGTTCTACTGCTGTATTTATTTTGCAGCTGTTTAGGATTCCAAACTGGCGTATGCAGAAGTCAAGCTTTGTTTTGTTAGTAAGGGGAGGGCCTGTTTCTGTTTTGGTGGGGTTTTTTTAAACATTAGTCAATTTACAGCTACCTTGTGTGGGCTCTGTACCATAGTGGATGGGATTCATCCCAGTGCAAAAGGCTTTGCTCTCCTGCTTGTAAGAAGCAACCTGGCCTCTAGGAGCTGAAGAGTCCCATAACAGGCAGCTTTGTGTGGGCCCAGGTGCCAGAGGAGCTTGGAGTCAGAGAGAGCTGCAGAAATCCTCTGAGGAAACAAAAGGCAGAAGAGCATACAAAGTGGTCCCCCTGGGTATCTATGCCACTCTTCTGCTCTCTGTGTTCTCCCTGGACAGTCAGCAACACAGTTTCTGCAAGGACTAAAGGCTGACTCCCTCCTAAAGAAAGGATTTGGAGGAAACAAAAACTGACATAAGAGATACTGTAGATGAAGGACGTGCAAACTGGTGGGTTTATAATGATATCAACCTTGGGGAAGATGCCTGCAGAGAAGGAAACTACCTCCAGCCTGAGCAGAGCAGTGGGAGTGCCCCACCTCTTCCCCACCTAATGCTGTTCTGCAAAGGGAAAATTCTGCTCTTCTTTATGTTCAGATGGCCCCTGCATGCTCTGCATAAATATTCACGTGTGGAATTGTTAGTTTCCTAGAGTAATTTTAACTACTTAAGTGTTATTTCTGTTAATCAAACTATGAAAATGTATCCAGCTGAAGTCACAAGAGTGCACTCTATGAGGATAACTGGTTTATTGCTACAGGCCATGCCAAATGTAAGTCCTTGATTGTGTACACAACCAACCCATGCAAACACTTTGTTTAGTTTCTGACCTAGGGTAAGGTAGTCTTACTAATGCAGGTAGCCTACTTCTAAGTGTATTCATCCTAATTGATTTGCATTTCTGCTAGGTTAAAAAGAGACTATAATGGTAGCTACCCTACTTTTGTGAATGTTAGAATGAGTAGAGGGTAAAAACCGAGCTTCTCTACTCACTGTTTCTACCTACTGTCCATATATTCATTAGAAATTAACAACATGTCACTCAATGTGTTCTCCTCAAGATATAATACACCAGGAACTGACACCAAAGCAACTATGAAAACAAAAATTGAGTACTGCAAACACTTCTAAAACACATTCAGAATTAATTTTAAACATGGATGAGGATTGGAAAGATGTAAATTCATTTCTGTTTCCTTTACAGAGGTTGGGAGTAAAGACAAAGGTTCTGTCCCAAAACAAACAATGCCCGTCTTTTTTAATTCAAGTGAAAGTGGAGTGTCTTCCATATTAAAATTATCACAGGATGTTTCCCAATATAAAAAACTATGTGCAATTTATGTACAATATTCCCATACACTACTCTGACTGGCAATACTCAAAGCCAGTGCTATGATTACAACTGTTAGATTCATAGAAGAGCACACTCAAGAGGAAATTTGGGGTCTGGTAGCGTTCCAGCTGAGGTAGGTTAAAACAGACCTGCTAATTAGAAAATCTTGCATGAGTTCGTATGGTATTGAATGAAACCGAAGATTATAACACAGTTGGTCTCTTGATATTCTTTATGAAACCAAGATAAGCATAGCACAGTCATTCCATTGTCTACAAGTTTACTAATACAATCCATTCCAGACTTTAAAGGAGTACTGTTGCTTTCTCACTTAAAAGCGTATGTGATTTTTACTCCATTGTTGGTTTTATTTCCTATTTCAGTCTTGACGTTGCTGAAGGTGCGCTGCTGTTCTGCAGAAGTGGGCTACAGGATGCTTGGCTGGTTAGAGGCAGCAGGATGGCAGAGTGCTTTGTGTCTGTGCAATAGCCAAGTTCTGTTCTGGGCTGCCTTCCCCTTCCCACGATGGCTGTGAGATGGGATGACCCAAGGGAGGATTCTGGCTGCTCTGCCACAGAGAAGCCCTGCCATCACTCAGCACTAGCTGAGTGATGTGCTCCAGACAGAGACCAGCAGTGGGCCTGCAGAAGGATATCTGGGGGCTGGCAGGCTGCCTGAAGGCGGGCCTGGGCTGTTTGTCCTGTGGCTGTGCTTTAATGCAAAGCAGTAAGCTGTATTTTGGTTAGAATATTTGTTTTCAGGTTTAATAATTACATGCCTGATAACAATACGCGTGTGCGTATACGTATGCTTGAAGAGGAAAACTTGTATAAGCAGCAGGATTTAAAAAAAGGAAATAGTACATTGATAGGATTTGAGAGTTTATGCTTTTCTTGTTTGATAGCACCACATTTCTATAGGGTTAGAGTGACAAGAGTCCAGGATGTCATGGGCTCACCCAGTCTGCTGCATCTTGTCCTCACGCATTGCCGCTATACACACACACACTTGTGTACATTAACTGGGTTCAGAGAAAACAGAGCACACAGGCAAACCAATGTGTTTGCTGACAACTGCATGCACGTGACAGTGCCATGGCTGTGAGCAAAGATCACTGTCAGTCAGACTCCAGTTGTGACACCTGGAATGGCTGCTCATTTTCATGGGACATGCCAGGCACTGGTCAAGTCTTGCAAAAGATTTATGTCCCAATCCAGAAAAATTCTTAAGGACAGGTTTTGCATTACTGCTATTAATCTCTCTCAAGTGTTTCATTAGGATCAAGACATTAATTAGCTCACAGTAATCTAATAGAAAATTAAGGCTTCAGATCTCAAAGCTACATTGGAACTACAGCTGCACAGGGTTTATCAGGATCAAGGCTGGAAAGCAGCATTTTTCAATGTGGGAGACTTTGCATGTGCCATATTTAAATAAATCTCTTATCATTTCAGTTCAAAGGAATCTCCCTTGCACTGTTTTTCGAGAGTTGTGCTGATAACCACAATCAGCTCTTCTGTACGTGTCTCCACAGTCATGCCTAAATAACAAACACTAAAATGTATCACGGATGTTTTTCTTTCTACTTTCTGTATCTGAATTCTGCTTGTATCATGATGTTAGCTAAAATGAGCCCAACTATTTCATGGCAGTGTTTGGGAACCAATCTTGGTCTTGTTGCAGATAATAAGGTAAGTTCTGCCACTGAATTCTAAGGAGACATTATCCTATAGCTTACTGCAGTCTAGAGCCAGAAGGAATAATTCATGGTCATTTGAGCCCCTGAATGTAATTGACAACCAGGAATTCTTGGGCATGTAACCTCCACTTCAGCTGTCAAAACATATGCTTTCTTTATTTAAGGACTTCAGGTGGCAAGGGAATCCAGTTCATCTACTGGTAAACTGCTCCAACATCCGTTGTCCTTCAGTCTCACCCTTTTTTTCCAGCATCCTGGATATTTAAGCACAAGTCCAGCCATGGGAAAGCAAATACACTCATTTAACCTTTTGCTTTACAGATGTGTTCGTGTGTGTGTGCACATGAGAGTACATATGTATGCAACGCAGAGCAGGTATGTTCAGTACCCATCTGCAGTCGGGTGCCAGCTCAGTGGATGTGCTTGCTATGGCTGTTAAATTGAAAATGGAGTGGCCTGGCTCTAACCAGCCCATTATTCAGTGAGCAACATGCTGCACAGTGTTTTAAGTCAGGGACGAGGATGTTTTTTTACTGACTTACTGAAAAGTGCCAAAACACATGGAGAAACCTTACAGAATCCAGCACAGTGTCAGACAGGGACTTCATTAGTTGTTGGGCAACTTGGACTGTTTTACAGATTGTGGCACCTCCAGTCCTGTGTGCAGGGTCACCTGAAAAGAAGAAATAACATTAGATTCAAAACTGAGACATCCTCAGCAAAGAGCATTTGTGAAGGCAAAGTGCAGGTAAATGACGTGGAACGGGCTGCAGGACTGCAGGTCCAAGTTTAAATCAAGACTATTAATGGCGATGATATCTAGTCCTTGAAATAAACAAGTCTCCTTCCTCCTTCCCTCCTGAACACTTTGGGACCTAGATGCCAGGTGTCTGTACCTTTTCCCAAATCTAGCCACCAGTTGTACGTATCCAGAAGTGCTGCTTGCTAGATACAAGGTGGATGGGGCCTCTGCGTGAGGGATCCCAAGTGCTTCAGGACAGAGGTCACACAGTGGAGCCCATCTACATGATGAGTGTTCCATCATGGCTGTCATGGTCCTGCCTGACCTAAGCTGACCTCCTTCAGTCCTCAGGCTCCTGGGTATTTCCACAGGTTCTCTCTTACACTGCATCCAGCTTCTAGCCATGAGCAGTGGTCTTGAAAATGCATTATATTTAAAGGCAGTTCCTCCAAGAGGAAAAACCTCTTTTACACAGAGCACAAGAATGACGTGCTGACTGGGTCTTCTCTGTTGCACTACTTCCCTGACCTATGCTGCCTTTGCTCTCCTTACCACTGTGCTGTTCACACTGCAGTCATTTGCCAATGTTAACTATCTCCACACGTAAGATCTAGGAGGAATTAGAATGGTTTTTAATCAAACTGGCAGGGGAAAACTTTGGAGACACTGCTTTCCAAGTGGAGCATCACAGGAAAATCAGAACAGGAATTAGTGTGTGCAGGTACTTTTACTTGTTTTACAGCACTACCCTTTACATTGGTCAGGCAAGGCAGAAGGTCAAATGCAGTCCAAAAAGTGTGAGTAGCCTAGATGTAAGTCTGAGAAGGAAAGAACCTCTATCTGTACTACCTACAGATGATGCTATCAACTCCTTTAGATGGAAAGGGTAAGTGGGGCTGGACTGCAGAAGATTTACCTGGACGTTTCGGTTGAGGCTCAATGCAGGCATGAAGACTCCCTCGATGTTTTCAAATGCTGGAGGCCCCTGCTGCTGCCCATTTATGTAAAAGGTCAGGTTGTGCTTGTTCAGATCCAGGAGAACACCAACGGTGGCACCTTTAGAAACTCCTCCTTCAGTCCTAAGGTACAAAGGGCACATTGCTGGTGAAGGCAGAGGGCTACACTGTGCTGCTCTCTCTAGGACAAGCCAGCCTTCCTAAGCAAAGGGAGCGTGGAGCAGCGCAGTGAAATGATTATCCCTGAGGCATTTGGCAATGACTGACTCACACCTTTATCTGAAGCAAATGTACTACAACCATGGGAGCTCGATGAGGGGATCCTAAAGAGAAATTAGATCCACCTCTCCTGCAACTGCAATTTAAGAGGTGAAAATGGGGTCCAGAGCTAACAGGTCCCCTCGGCTAATGACAAATCGGGAGGCAAGCCAATGGAGTCCTGGAGACACGGCACCTCTAAGTATCCCTGTTATAGTGAAGTGATGCATGGCAGGAAATGAAAAAGAAGGAAGTTGTTTTGCTACGTGTTCATTTCCAATCAATATCCTTCTAACAGCTTGAGAAATAGACTTCCAGTTCAACTACTCACCTTGGCATGCTCTAAGGGCACCCAGATTTCCAGAGCTCAGGGAGCCAGCACAGGTACAACAGACAGTGGTTTTGGGGAGGAAGGGAAGTTGGGGCTCGTTAGGCATAAGTGTAGCTTCTGACTGACAAGGTGCTCAGCTATAGGACTGGGAGCTGTCTCGAGTGCGCAGGCACAGTTATTAACACCAGTGATAATTGGTTGTGTCAGGAGCAGCTGCTGAGAGCTACTCCAGTATCAGAGCTTGCCAGGACAGACTCAGTCAGCCATTACACGCTTGAGTGATTTGACATTAATGCACTTTGACTTGGGGGTTAGTCTTTAAAGAACACTGAGTGAAAATATCCACTAGATATGCAGATTGGCCACAGGCACTGCTATTCTGCTAATATCATGGGGCTCTGCAATGGATTTACAGCCTGACACAATTTGTCCAGGGTAAATCAGATTTCAAATAATTTGCAGCAGGAAAGGAAGCAGCTGTCTTTTGTCCCATGCACTCGCCTCAGGCATACAACATTCACAAGATTAAAGCTATTCTATCATAAAATTTATCACAATAGGTAGGCAAAATATTAAAAAAAAAGGAAGGGGGGGGGATTGGAATATGATTACGAAGAATATAGTGCAGGGTAAGAAATTTTCCTTTTGTCCACTAGGTGTCATAAACTGTTTTCCCTCAGACTTAAATGTGGCATGTGGCATTTCATCTGAAGGTAGATTACAGAAAACTGTTCTGACTTCTCCATTTAAAGCTCTTCAAACAATAATAGTGTAATAGCTAAGAATCGCGGATTGTCTCTGAGACACGTCAGACGTGAAAATTCACTGTTCTCAGGTTCCTTTGATTTGATTTCCAGTCCTATAAGCATTAATAGGTTTCTCTTTGAGCTCTTCTCCAAAACTGCAAAGTAAATTATTTTCCATCAAAACTTAAGACGCTTACCTACCCTCAGTATCTCACTATATAGACTGTTTTTATTAAAAGCCCTCAATCATAAAACTCATTATGAGATTGTGGGAAGCAACAGTACTGTGATTTGGAGCTATTTACAAATAGATTACTTTTTTCTCTCTGTTTGGGAACAGCTTTGATTGTAGGACACCAAATTTTAGATCCTGCTTAAAACGGATTTTATTACATCCTTTTAAATGACATAAATTATTCTCTTAGGGAAACAGAAACAGCAACTTTGCCTTTTTGAGATTATGATGTTCTTTCCTATACGACAAGCTAATTTGTTTCTTGTGGGCTAATTAGCTGTGAGCTGCACAGTGACATTGAGTGACTCCTCTGCAGCCCCTGGGGACAGCCCCACTGAAGAGGAGATAGATTCTGCCTGCAGATTCCAGCCCAGGCAAGGGCAGGACCCAGCTGAGGCCCCTACAGGAGCCACAGGGGTGTGGGGGCAAAGCAGAAGGATGGGGACCTTCTCCCTTCCTTCCTGCCCCAAGTCCTGCAGGAATTCCGCAGGTAGATTGCCCGCTTCCTACTCCGCCATCTCCCCACAGTGAGCAACTGGCTCTGGCAAGATTAAGGGAGGGCAGAAACAGGCAGGAGCTCTTCACCACACTGCTACCAGGGAGGCTGGACTTCTTCTGAGGCTGAACAGCCTTACTGAGCATCCCGTGCTTTCCTTGGGAACAGTACTTTGAGGACTGCAGCACTTTTTGAACTATTTGCCTGGTTTCTTTCTCTAGGAGGAGAGATGGGAGAGTGTTTTATGAGAAAACTTATGCAAGGCATTTCCTTACTCTTATGTACACCATTTAGACAGCATTACAGGATAATCTTTCGGTTGTTGTGGTAAAAGAAGCCAAATAGCTCAAGAGACTCTAACTGATGTTGCTCCCTCTTGGTACACTCCTGTGTCACCATGCAAAAAAAACCTGCTCCTTTACTGTAATGCATTTTTAAGCTACTTAATGACACCTACACCACACAACCCCAATAACCTTTCATTTAAAAGGAAAATAAAACCTTTTTGTTGCAATACTCCCTCAATAAATACTTAGTATTCATTAAATTACAATCCAGTTCTGGAGATAGGCAATCTTATTTCATTTTTTGAGGTAAATCCCACTTGTCCTGCACATTTTGATTTCTGTATGCAACAATAAGTCCTGAGTGCAGAAGTGCGTGCAGAAGCCTGGAAGGTCAGAGTACAGAAAGGGGAATTTGGCTACCATGAGAAATGCCACTGCCTGTGGCAGTAGAGGCTGTTATTTCAAGATGCTTTCAGTAACAGCTTGGACAATGCACAGAATATGATTGCACAAACTGGCTTGAGGAATTAAGAAGAGTAGTTTCACTATTATTTTTAAAAGATGTTAACAATTTATGAACAACTTAATAAACTGAATAATTAGTCCAACTCTCCATTAACAGTATTTTAAGTGCTATCTTTACAGCACCTTAACAACTTTACTATATATATTGCCAGTGACAGCATTTTTCATTCATTTGTAGCATATTTGTGTGATGAAAAAACCTGCTCCTGAGGTCTCTGAAGTCAGTCAAGACACTCTCCTGATTGCAAGGGGCTTTTAAGACAAAAATGCAAATACTCTAGATTTTGACTTCCTGTTGTTTTTCAGTATAAAATATTTCAGTGTGATTTACATCTCTTTCTTTACATAAACATGTAGTGGCTGGAGTATTGCCTGTAGCACCTGGTAGTCCTGCTCTTGGGAACTTTGCCAAAGAACAGTTCTATTGCATCGAATGTCAATGCCTCCGGTTAATGGGCACACAGCACCTCTCAGAATAGTTTGGATTGGAAGGAGCCTTTAAAGGTCATCTAATCCAACCCCCCTGTGAAGAGCAGGGACATCTTCAACTAGGTCAATCTGCTCAAAGGCCCATCCAATCTGACCTTGAATTTTTCTAGGGATGGGGCATCCACCACCTCTCTGAGCAACCAGTTTCAGTGTTTCACTACCCTCATTGTAAAAAAATGTTCTTTACAGCTAGACTGAATTTATCCTCTTTCAGTTTAAAATTATCACCCCTTGTCCTATCACAACAGGCCCTGCTAAAAAGACTGTCCCATCTTTCTTTTAAACCCCCTGTAAGTGCTGAAAGAGCACAATCAGGTCTCCCTGGAGCTTTCTCTTCTCCGGGCTGAGCAACCCCATCTCTCTCAGCCTTCCTTCAAAGGCGAGATGTTCCATCCCTCTGACAATTTTTGCCCAGGATACAGTTGTCCTTCTGGGCTGCAAGTGCACACTGACAGATCATGGCCAGCCTCCCATGCACCAGTGTTCCCAAGTCCTTCTTGTCAGGGGTGCTCTCAATCCTTTCATCCTCCATACTGCCCTGACCCAGATGCAGGACTGTACGCTTGGTTTTGTTGAAGCCCAGGAGTCTTCCATGGCCCCAGTTCTTGAACTTGTCCAGGTCTCTCTGGATGGCAGCTCATCCCTCAGGTGTGTCAACCACACCACTCAGCTCGGTGTCATCTGTGAACTTACTGAGGGTGCACTTGATCCGACTCTCTATGACATTGATGAAGACATTAAATAGAACTGGCCCCAGTATGGACCCCTGAGGGACACCATTTGTCACCACCCTCCAACTGAATATGCAGCTGTTGACCACTACTCTCTGGATGTGACTATCCAAACAGTTCCTTATCCATCAGACCCTCCATTCATCAAATCCGTATGTGTCCAATTTAGAGAGAAGAATGTTGTGGGGGACCATGTCAAAGGCCTTACAGAAGTCCAGATGGATGTTGCCCATAGCTCTGCCCTTGTCCACTGCTATAGTCATTCCATCATGGAAGTCCATGAGGTTGGTAAGGCAGGACTTGCCCTTGATAAAGCCGTGCTCGCTGTCTTGAATTACCTCCCTGTCCTCCATGTGCCTTAGGATAGCTTCTGGAAGGATCTGTTCCATGATTTACCCAGGCACAGATTTCCAGGAACAAGAAGACTAAAAAGTGCCTCCCAAAGCTGTATCTCTGCCCTAAAGTAATTTCTTAGCCAGTTTCCTCAGCCTATTCTCAAAAGGATCCCTCTGTTTCTGGATGCATTACAGTCTTCTGTTCATGCCCCTTCCAGCATTACAGAAGTCATGCTAGATCCAATTTTGCATGCTATGAAGGAAAGGAACAGAGAACTCCTCTAAATGTGACAGGTCACACAAATTAGTCTTTCAAGCTCTACCTCAGGTTATCCTTGAAACTACTCATTTATTAACTACCCTAATTTATTCTTACGAAGATTAGGAAGCATGAAACTATTACTAAGGTGTAACTTTCATCACAATAACATCCCAGAGGCTAAAAGTTGACTATGAATTCCCTCTAGATTGTGATACTGTGCTGTCATGCACTCGTGTCCAGTGGGGAAAAACAAATAGGCAGCAATAACTATTTCCACAAGACTATTACAGCTAATGAGTTTAAAAAATTGACCTAGTTGACTGCCACAGTTAAAATATAATGCCTAGACCTAATTTCATTGAAGCGCATGTGATTTCATAAGACTACATGCCCTCTGCGAGTATACTTCCCTTGAACAGATATTCCATGGGTCTAACCATGCCTTGCACACGCCTTTGTGTTTTATCAGGTAAAAACTGGGAAACTACCATCAACAGAAAGCACTTCGCTCTCCTGATTAAGCATGATGATTGGAAGTCCTAAGTGTTTCCATTGTTGTGCTTCCCAGAAGCATAACATGTATAAATCTGCAGCTTTTGCTTAGCTTGTGTGTTGCTTGCCGGGAGGAGCATGTCAAGGACCAAATTCATAAAATAGGTTTCTGGGACAGTGGTGTACAGAATGGTTGCCAGCTTTTTTTCCAGAAAACATAAGCTGTTCCACAGAGCATTAAAATTAATACAGCTTAACATTACTTCTGCCCTGAATCAAATCAAGATGTTAAAGGGACAGACAACTTTTTGGTATATTTATTATACTGATGTTATTTTACTCTGTATTGTCTTAGGACATGATCTATGGTCTTTGGAGCCATGGAAAACAATCCAAGTGACTTCAGAACCTTTTGATCCAGCTGCAGGGTTCTTCCACCTGTCTGTAATGAACTGCAAAATCAAACCATGTTTCAAACAAAACTTCCCAGCAATTGCAGTGTACTTGTTTAAAGCACAGGTGCGCTGTATAAAGGACTATTCAACGGGAGACATTGCAACCAACCCTAGGATACAGCGCATGTTGACATAACCTTATCTCTTTAAGGAGACACCTGCATTTTAGTGTTTTAAAAATCACTGCAAAACTTTGTTTTAATCATTCGGCATAACAGAAAAACACCTGAGACAGTGAGTGTGGAAGACCTGCTGGGACAGTCAGTAGAAAACTAAACAGAAGTTGATTCCAGCTCTGCCATAGACCTGCTACATATCCTTAGTCAGTCACTTTACTCATACATCAACCTCCCATTGTGATAGATTAGGTATATAAATACACCATTTTCCAAAATAAGCAAGGGACTTAGGATGCTCTCTTCAGAGGAGATCTCCTCAAGGGTCTGAGTACCCAGCTGACCTTCAGCTAAGGCTGACCCTCTCATGCATGGGACACAGAGAGAGAGCAGAGCAGTTCTGCTGTGATACCTTGGGGAGCTTCAAGCAAAGTTAACCATGTCTCCCCTACACAGTCTGGCATCACTACAATGAAACAAAAGCCAGCACTAGGCAGAGGTAACTATCCTGAGCAGTGAAAGTCATTCAACCATGTCAGCACAACACAGGATCTGTGCTGACAGTTGTTCTCTCTGTGTGATCCATCCCTGGAGGTACCTGCAGCTAGAACGTGTCTCTCCACTGCTCAGTTGCACTGAGAACACAGAGCCTCTGAATGGTGGGAGAGCAAGGCTTGGTAACAGTGTCTTGGGGATATTCTGAAATCCTACCCTGTCTAAGTTGGTTGTGCTAGTTGAAGTGCTTTTCAAAGCTCTTTGGTACAATGGCTCAGTAGAACCAAAGCTGTTACTTAGCCCTCACTGCCAAACAAGCCCTTGTGTCCAGATCTGCCTCACTGTGACCTACAGCAAAACCCTTAATAGTTTTCAGAACTGGAAATAAACACCTGCAGTCTAATTATTGTATAAATCTGCAGCCAAGATTCCTCCTAATGAAGGGAGTCAACCCCCTTTCTCCCTCCAGCAATGTGGAAGTCCTGCATCCCACTGTGCTGCGCTCCTGTCTGCTGATGTGGGTGGGACACGCAATAACGGGTTTAAATCACAGCAGGGGGGATTTAGGCAAGATCTCAGGGAAAAACTGGTAACAGTGAGGACAACAAACACCAACACAGACTGTTAAGGTGCAATCACTGTCACTAGTGATTTTTAAGAAGGAATAAAATAAGAACATTTAGCCGGGAGCTGGACTAGATGGCTTGCTGAGACACCTGTCTCTGATGCGCAGCAGAAAAATCGCCTGTAAGGAGAAAAGCCCCCAGGCAGCACTCACCGATTGGTGTGGGAATTGCAGTGCATGAACCAGCTGCGGTTGTTGTCCACATACATGGCCCACGCCTTGTCGTCCTTGCCCAGCATCATGTCCTTGACAACGTTAATCCTGGCAATGCCAAAGGCTGGATCCGGGTGGTTGTCATACCTGTCCACATGCAGTTCCCAGTAATGCACGCCCTTGGAGAAGGCTGCGGTGCCTAGGACCACCCGGTCATCGTAGCTGTTGCAGGTGGCAGTCTGGTTGTCATTTGACAGCACTATGTCTCTGTGAGCTGAGGAGGGGTCGAAGGTGAACCATGCCACTGTGGAAGGGGAAAAGGAAAGGCAGGATTGTATCAGGAGGGGCTGTGTCCAAGTGTTGTCTGCTTTACTTCACTAAGAAGGACAAAATTATGCCTTTGTAAGGACCCCACTGCACTTTGAGGTGATAAAGACAATCTTTCCTTGTTACTGTAGGCAGCTACACAAGATTAATCTGAGCTGGAGTGCTTTATATTATTTGCCCTTGTTCCTCTGAAATTTAGCTGCTAAGAGTAGTGACATTCTGTCCACAGAGTAACAAGAAAGTCACTGAGGAGACAAAGACTTCTCCACGACAGGGAAACTACTCACATAGGTGAATTGGTTCAGGATCACCTTTAATGGAAATGGAGATTAGCTGTGTCCATGCTGGTTAGGATTGACTTCACTATTTTATCGAAGTGAAGTTTTTCTTAAAAAAAGGAAAAAAATGCCCCAAAAGCTCTTGAAGTATAAATATTTTATACTGGCCTATTTTGGCAACACAGCATAAAAGTGGAAGCGATAATAGCATGCACTTCTCGATTCATTACAATATCATTAATGAAGATGAACTTCCTGTAATGTCTGTATGGATGTCAAGTATAATTACAGAAGAACAAGCATGAATTCCCATCTTTGTATTATCAAACCTTGCTGGGAAATTAAAGCAGTAGTGAATAAAAAGGCAAATCCCTAAGATGTATAGAGAAAGGGAGACAGAGTGGAACAAAAAATATCCTGTGAGTTGCGTAACTGCTTCTGTATGCTAAAGCAAGTATCTTAGCTAGATCTCAGACTTTTACAGCCAATTAAAATCACATGACTTGAAGCCTGAAGTGTTACTGATAATGGAAAATGCCAGTAGGTGTCAAATACATTTATGGGTGTAAAGGGATGAAAGTGTCCTGCCACTGAGACCTGCAGCTTTTCATTTAGAAAGTGGCAAAACCCCAGCTCACCATCTGATGTCTGCAAAATGACTGTCTTGCTGTAAGGACCAACGCCCGAGGAGTTGAAAGCTTTGACTCTGGCATTATAAGTGCTGTTGAAATGAAGGCCGTCGATAGTGCAGAGTGTCTCCTTGCCAACATATACTTCCTAAACATTCCGAGAAAAAGGAGAGAGAGAGAGAGAGAGAATGAGGGGCATAGTTTAACACAGTTAAGACTTCTAAATATAAGCCAAAAGTGAACAGCTTCTCTTTGCTTCCCAGGATGTATGAGTTATGCTGTTATAACGCAGACAGCCACAGCATGCGAGACATTGAGGATGGTTAGCACTGGAGAAACTAAGGTGAAGATGAAGCTGGAAGGGTAAAGCAATAAAGGGCTACACAAAAAGATCTTCGTGCTCCTCTTATCCTAAACATCTACTCCAAGACACTATTTTGGAGAGTAGTCCCAGTATCTGACACACTGTGGCTGCTATTTTATGCAAAAAGGGGCATGTAAGAATAAAAAAAAAAAACAAGCGACGTTTTATTCTGTTGGAAAGGTTATCTCATGTCTAGGTTAAAATGTAATTTTGACAACTGAAAACACAGATTCAGAATAAAACTATCTCCTAAAAATTAGGATTACATGCACCACATGATGAAACAGTAACTAGACAACAAAGACATCAAAAAGTTGTAGCAGGTTCAGTTTGTAAACCAGGCGGAAACACCAATTAAGTGTAGTGGTTTTGGTTCAAAATCCATTATTTACTTATTTTCCTTCTGTGAGATAAGAATTAGGAGAAAGCAAAGCAGGCACAAAACTTTAAAGAATATAAAGAAGTTTATTAATAGAACCAAAAGGAAGAAAAAAAAAATCAGACCAAACCTTCAGAACACTTCTCCACCCCACAGGTTTCTCCCTTCACCCACTCACAATGTAAAAAGACAACCCTTGAGATTTTCAGTCAGTTTACCACCTCCATAATAATCTTCTTCAGTTCACTTAGGGAGAGGAGTCTCTCTTGCTCACGCTATGGAGACATCTCCACAAGAAACAGTTCTCTCATGGCTTCAATCGAGACAGCTGCCTGGGTTGGTTCTCTGCTCGCATGTGAAAGTCCCTTCCCTTACAGCTTTCCCCACAACTGCTTTCAAGGGTCCAATCTTGAGCTACTGGGGTACCATTTTAAAGGTGAGCTGCTCAGAAGCAAAAGTTCTCTTCATCTATCTCTGGGAGCACCTTCATCTCTAGGAACAGAGGTCTTCTTCTTCCCTGGGAGCAAGGGTCCTCATCACTTTCATCTCTCTCTGTTCAAGCTTATCAACAAATCACAGCTACTTCAACATTTGCTGGTTTCAGCACAGGTACTTTTGCTCACAATTGCAGTTTGAACGCTCCACCCCCCCATGCTTTCATGAAATTACAATGGGCACTCTGATGGATCATAGTCCATCACCATAGCTTTACAACAGAATTTCAGCTTCTAAGCTCGAAGCATCTCCTCTTTCTCCTCTCTTGGGGTTTCAGCTCTTCCTTCTTCACTGACTTTGGTGTCTTTATGGTGTTTTTTTCACGTGCCTTCACCTTTCCCTTTCCTTTGACTTGGGAGAGGATTAATGTCTGCAGGCTTCATCTGTTCTGGAGGAATCCTACAGCACTAAAAGCGTCAATCTCACCTGGGCCCCACAGCTGGAATTCCCTTATCACTTTTGGTCACATGATCTGTGCTGGGCAGCGGCCTCAGATGAATTTCGCCGCACTGGGCGAGGGCCGGCCTGGCCAAGCCGCACCGCTGAGCCGCCTGCACGGAGCAGGGCCGCGGGTGGAACAGGGCTGCAGGGCTCCAGGGTGGCTGTCTCCCGGCCGGCCCGGCCCGCACTGAGGGGCTGTACCGGGTGTCCAGCGAGCAGAAGTGGCTGAGATCTCAGCCCACCAGGCCATGCTGTGGGCCCCCAGTTACCTGTCCAAAAGCCGGAAACAAGACAGTTTTCCCGGGCTTTGTTCGTTCTTAAATGTGGATCACAGAGGCTTCTTAAGTGGCTTTAAAAAGTTGCCAATATTCAAACTAGCCAGTTGATTGGTTCTGTTGCATCCAGAGGAAGCTGTAAGCACCTCTCTGCAAAGAATCACTTCCGTGGCTGATGGAGCCGTCTTAACTAAAAACCCAAACTATGCTAAACCATGACAAAAGTCTTCAAAGATTTATCATACAGCAAGTACTTCTGTAATGTGAAATATTTCAGGAGGAGGAACATCTAGGCAGACCAATGAAGATCAGATTATACAAGCTAGGATGAACTGAAAGAAGCCTAGACAATCCTGTCTTGGCAGCAGGTTGAAAGATAATTCCTTTCCACCTCTGATTTCTCTCATTCTGTGACCTCTGTAGGTTTATGGTAGCAAAGGCACTGAAGTGCTTAAACCTGTCACTAAGCAAACCACTCAGGTCCAGTTCACTTAAGACTTAAGTAATGCCTAGGAATAGTTCTGATGATTAAGGCTCTTTCATATAAACCCAAAAGGATGTGATGAAAAAGGATTAAGATTTAAGGATTGAGATGGTTTTGTATTTTTTCCAATCCAAAATCTTATATGGCACTGCTGCCAATCCTAAAACCTTGGGCAGTAACAAAACTCACCCACACAAATGAACTTGGATACACACCAGCCTGAAATCTTGTTATTCACAAGACATGAATACTACTTTAAAAGCTTTATCCTGGATAAACTGGATAAAAGATACTGGAATTCTAACACCTTATTCTAACTCTTCATTCATCACACACTGATAACCCTCTTACCCACTAATATTGACTATATTGGCAGCTCTCAGCAGCCATTCACAAAAGCACATTTTCACACCTTTAGTTGTGGAAACTCTTCAAATCCCTGTGAAATGCTACTTGGACCAAGGAACTGAGGAGACCTTCCAAAACCACAGTGCCCTCTTCAAAACACCCTGCCAATATCGCTGCCTCTTCTAATGAGGGGTGTCTCAATCAGGAACCTTTGCTGCCTATGGGCGTAGTGGTATGGCAGATCCTTAGGTGGATCCATGCTAGGACATTTTCAGCATGAGAAATCTTTACATTTCCAGTGAGGAGCCAGTTAGCAGCTCCTGAAGAAATGCCATCACATGTTTTTGGCAAAATTCCCCATTTGTGAAGAGAGCAGCTGTACTCCACAATGATCTCCAGATGCTTTCAAGGCACTAGCCCCTAGGGAAAGCACTGGGCCAGCCTGGGTCTGAGCAATAGGAGCATGAAGCCTTTCTGAGGAGGAAGGGCCACAGCTTCCAGGAGGGCATGGCTGGAAGAAAGCTGATTGAATTGCTTCTCTAGTTTGTTTATCAGGATGTGTCGAGAAAGTATAGGAGCCAATAAGCACCCTGCACTTGCAACCAGGAGCATCATGTTGTGGCATCACCCTGAGGATCTGGAAGGACAGCACTTGGGAAGCCTTTCCATATTTATCAATTCCATCAGAGCATGACAGTGGAAAAAGTTTCCACCAGCCTGGTCTCATCCACTCCCAGGGGCAAGATTTATAAATCCTGTATTTCTATGCAGGACCATATTTTTACTCAGAAAATCAGGAACGACTGAGTTGCATTTCTGGACCAAGAATGTCAGCTGCTGAAACAGAGTGCTATGGACAGACGAGAGTAGGGGCTTCAAAGAAATTTCTGGTTTGTGCAACGAACCACTTCCAGCTCCTGCAGGCTTGTATGGGATTTTCTACTCTGGAACGCACTAGGGATACCTCAAAGCCCTCTTTGCAAGAGCCCTGAGAATAACCTCAAACAAATTTCCTACCTAAGCCAGTGGTCCTTCTATTAAGCAGCATCTGCACTGCTTTCTCCATCAACACAATGGACTTAGGGAAGTTTTGACAACCCACATCTTCCCTACCCCTCTCCCCACCCTCGGACAGAAAACAAATCCATATCTAGAGGAAACTCACATACAAAGAAACACAAATAAATGCTGAATGAAATTCTCACTCGGAATTGGCCACCATCTCCATCATCAAGTTCCAAGATATAACCCTCCACTGGGTTGTGGCTCAAAGGTGGCATCCTCCAGGCCAACGTCACACTGTTGTTCCTGGTGCAACACTTCTCCAGCTGCAGTAATGGGACGGGTGGCACTGAAACAGGAACTGGGTACAGATTAGTGTAACTCTGCCCTACCCCATTAGTCTGTGCCATGAGCAGCATGGCAACTGCTCACCTCCTTCCCCTCACAGGGGAGTGTTTGCTAGGAAGACAGTCCATTCTCTTCCTTGAAATAAAAGGCAGTAAAATCATGTAACAAAATGTTGTTACCCAGTTAGACAAATAATTTCACTGAAATATGTAAACAGAAACATATCTGGACTTGGTTGTCATTTCTCATAAGAACTAGAGTTTGGGGAATCCATGTGTGGTTTCCTTTCCAGGGGTAACTGTCTGGAAGAATTCTTTTTCACACCAGAGCACCCATTGCCCCCAAACAAAGAATTGGGTTGTTAACAAGCAGAGCAGCCACTCCTCCCCGCACAGCTGAGAGAGAGAGCCTGAATTCCACCAACAGCAGGGAAACAATTCCTCACTATAGTTGCGGGGTGTTTTAAAATTATAGTTTACCACCCCTCTCTCTCCCCCTAGTTTTTCATCAAAACCACCCTGGCTATGTTATCTTTATGGCAACTATACTTAAAATAAACTGTTGAAGAAAATTGTCCCATCTGCAAACTTTATCTAAATCCCATGGTTCAGGTAGCAAAAGGAACTCCTGCATCACAAGAGACTCCTCATGGAAATTACAAATGCAACGTTTTCTATCAACATGCCTTTTCAGTGACCTGCTCAGAAGAAACACCAAGAGACTGTTTACCAGACCAGCATCTTAAAAATAAAAAGAAACAGAGTAAAACATTCAGCTGTGTATCTGTGGGAAAGAGACCTCTAGCCCATCTCTCCGAAACACAGCTAAACACAGTGAACTTTCACTGTTCACTCTTTGCTAGCAATTATAAACTGAAAATTTAATCTTCTGGATAGACCTGGCATGCATTCCATGCACTGTTGAAACCCTACAGGTTAAGTAGGATGCAAGTGATGCACGGACCCTGCCTGGTCTTCTGCCCAAGGCTAAATTTCACCATTCAATATCTCAGTATCATTTCTGCTGAGCTCAATCATGCCTTAGAAGAAACTGAGTGCTCTGAGAATTCATTGGCTTAACAGTATCAGTTTGCTCTTCTTTTATCTGCTCTGCTTTGGCCTTCTAGTTTATTTTCCTCCTTCTGTCTGCATGAGAGCTAAGCCCTTGAGCTGTTCCTTTCGTCCTATTTTACATCTCTGGATAAAAGAGGACTGTTCATGTTCTGCGTACCAAGCAGACTGTGGGAAAATGGATGCTACTGTGTGACAGGGCTGAGGCTTCACCCCCACTTTGGAAGTGACACGAAAAGTCAACTTCACACTTGTGATAAACAGTGCAGAAGCTACCATGGCTTTCCGCTGGCATTATCCATCACCACAGTGAACGCAGATGGTTGGTAGCCCAGAAGAATGAAACAAAAGAGCTTTATAAATTAGCTCTTGAAGGTTTTTCTGTGAAAAGGAAGCCTTGTTCCTATTCCTTGATATTTAAGGATGATTCAGAGGGTGTCATAAATAAAAACCTGCTTGTTTTCTCAGATGGAAAGTTCAGACTTTTCTCTAGGAGACACTGTGTCTGGAGAAGTCACAGAAATGTGACAAGAGTCAAAAACCTGAAAATGAGGAATTCAGAAGTAATGGGATTTTTCAAGTGAACCATTTTAAGTTTAGAGTTTTGTCTGTGTTTGTGAGCCTATGTATTCCTGGTGACTGACAAGCCTGGGAGAAGATAGGGCTGTATCAGCCATCCACACGCCTGCCACTTTTGCTAGCTGGTTAGCCCTCTCAGGACGTATTTGTCTGGTCCTCCCCACTTCTGAGACTACTTCTGGCAAGACTGGATGAAAACCTAATTCCTGTAGTTTATAAGATGAAAAACAGACAATGCCCCTTCACCTCTGAATAAACCACTAATCCTTCCAACCTCTGAAAAAGACTCCTAACTCCTAGGAACACTGATGGGAGGCTTTCAGGAATTGTTCATGTAATGCACAATGCTGAAAAAAAAAGAGCAGAACTTTTGGAGGAGGGTATGTGTTCCCTTTTAATTATGTAAACAGGAATGCTGTCTAGGAATAAAATATGTTTTCATCCAGTAGAGTGCTGTTGTTCCCACTTCCCAGTGGAAGTGTGAATTTTGACCCAATGTGTGAGAGCCACACACATCATAGGAAAGTGCCTTGGCTCCTTTAATGTGTTGCTGGATATTGAAGGCTTTGTGAGTAATTCACATCAGCCTCCTGCTCCCTTTAAGCCAGCCTGTGGCCTGAACTGCACAACTCTCCTGCAGGAGAGGCAAGAAGCTCCCGCCAAGCAGCTGTGCAGCTCTGCAGGATGATGCTCTCTGTGCCTCCCCTCCTGCTTCCTGCACTGGATGTGGATGGGCAGAGATTTGCCTTGATCCCAAATTCCCTTTGGGAGGAGAAAACATGAACACTTGTAAAAATCATAGGAAAGTGCAAAGGGAGTTGAATAATTGGAACACTGGTATATACTTCACAGCAACAAGCAACGGAATAGGACTAAGAAAAAAAAATATAGGCAAAGTGCCAGGGAAGAAAAAGACTCAGATGTTAAATTACAGTGCTGTCCCACTTCTTGACCAACTTAACCTTCTCAAGAGACTTTTTGAAGGAAAATATTAAAAATATAAAGGGACAAATGACACTGCATTGGCACTCATTACTAATGAGCCTGAATGATGTCCTGCTATTTTAAAAGTGCTTCATGCAGGTCACTCTTCAATTAGAACTGTGACACTGACTGGTGTCTCTTGTCAACTCAGCAGTTCCCAAAACACATTGTTCAATGCATCTCACAGCTGATCAGGGTAGTCCCCTCACAGGGTACAGTAGGGCTGCTCTACAATGTTGACTGTTGACCTCTTGTCAAGCAAGTGGTGCAATGATGCCATCCACCATCCCAGATTAGTTTTTAAAGGACTAAATGCACTGAAAGAATGGGAGCCCCAGAAGCATGAAAACTTTGACTTCCTCCAAAACTGCAGTACAGCCCTGGAATAGCCTGGGTCACTGCTGTAGCAAGTGCCCTAAAAGCAGTGTTACTGAGAGAGAAGGAGAGACCATGATGAGCTGAGTCCATGACACAGAGCAGATAGAACAAGAGGTGAAGCCTATGATGAAACAGTTGTCCATTAGTTATCAGGGCTGTACAGCTCATGCCTGGAGAAGCAGAGAAGGTTTGTGGCAGATGTGTCTGGGGAATCTTCATGGTTTGCAGAAGAGGGAAGGAGTTACTTGGGACAAGAAGAAGGGGTATATGAATGAATGTTCAGAGGTGGTACAGAAAAGTAGAGTAGCTATGTATTTTCCTATTTTGTATCTAGTCCTGTTTTGCAACCGATCAAGACTGCATGCCAGCTCTAGCTGTGTGAATAAAACAAACCCAGAACACGTATTTGCCTGTGCCAATAGCTTTAACTGAGGAAATGGGAAGTACACATTAAGCCAGGCATCAGAGGACAGGAATTTTGTGCCAAGGCACTCAGTAAAAGCAACAGAGGGAAGAAAACATGGATAGAGAAAATTATCTGGGAAAGCTAAAATGCCAGCAATTACTAGAGCTGTGTGAGTGTTTCTCAGGTCAGCTGGCCCAGGGAGTGTGGGACTCAGTGGGACCCTTTTGTCAACATGACTGCCTAAGCATTACTTCTGCACCTATCACATCTCTGCACACTTAATTTGTTCTCAAATTGCTTCTTTTCTGTAAAAAAGAAAAAGAACCCTATGGTCTTTATTTTTTGGGATGAGCTTTAGATATGTGCTTACAGAGAGTGCATCAGTAATGTAGATGAACATGTCATCAAAGCAAATGTAATGTGATTTGTTCTCATTTTCATTCTTCTTTGTCTAACACAGTGAATCAATGTTTACTTACAAGCATGCTTTCACTCTAAATGACCCATGCAAGCTCAGTGAGGTTAAATGAGGCCAGAGTTTGAAAAAAAAATAGAAATTCAGTGATGCAGTAAGCACTGGTAACAATAATACAGATTTTACACTGCAAAGCTTTTGGGAAAAAACAACTGGCAGTTGGAAAAGCCATGCTTGCCCTGTTCTCCTAAATCTCTCACAAACTTCCTTTACAGATCATCGACATTTTTAATGCACCTGCTCTTGTCAGATCAACCAGTAAAATGACTTAGTAACACTCACTTCAACACCAACATTTGGCAAAGATTGATGACTTGTTGGTGTGCTGGCATAGGTAGGATTGAAGAAAGAGGAGCAGACGTGAAGAGACACATATATTTTTTCTTTGTGAAATTGGATTCTCAGAAATATGCAAGTCACAGAATCACAGAACAGGTCAGTTTGGAAGGGACCACCGTGGGTCATCTGATCCAACCTCCTTGCTCAAGCAGGGACATCCCAGAGCACATGGCACAGGATTGTGTCCCTACAGTTCTTGAATATCTGCAGTGAGGGAGATGCCAAAACCTCTCAGGGCAATCTGCTCATGGTGATAAATAGCAAAACACCATGAGCAACTGCAGCTTCTCCTTACAGTCAGCAAAGTGATGTTTCCAATTAGTCTGGGTGCTTGCTCCTGAAATGCTGAGTTGCTTACTCTGTGATACCTGTATTTCCAAATGCAAGACCACTCTGCATAAGGAAATGCAAATAATGCATCTGAAGAAGGGCCAATCGTGCCTGGCAAATTTGGCAGCCTTCTATGACAGAGTAACAGCAGTGGTGAACGAGAAAAGAGGATCTTGTGTCACCTACCTGGACTTGTGCAAAGCATCTGACACTGTCCCACATGACATCCCTGTCTCTAAAATGAAGAGACAAGAATTTTAATGGATGGACCTCTCCGTGGATAAGGAATTGGCTGGATTGCTGCACTGAAAGAGTTGTGGTCAATGGCTCAGTGTATTGTGTCCATCCCCAGGGCCCTCAACATAGGAAGGACACGGAACTGTTGAAGTAGGTCCAGAAGAGGGCCACAAAGATGATCAGAGGGCTGGAACACATCTCCTATGAAGACACGCAGAGAGCTGGGGTTTCTCAGCCTGGAGAAGAAAAGGCTCTGGGGAGGTCATATTGTGGCCTTCTAGTACCTAAAAAGGGGGCCTACTAGAGAGCTGGAGAGGGAGTTTTTACAAGGGCATGTAGTAATAAGGCGAAGGAGAACGGCTTCAAATTGAAAGAGAGCAGGTTTAAATAAGGTATTTACCACTGTGAGGGTGGTGAGGCGCTGGAACAGGGTGCCCAGGGAAGCCATGGATGCCCTGTTCCCAGAACTGCTCAAGGTCATGTTGGATGGGGCTCCGAGCAACTTGGCCTATTGAAAGGTGTCCCTGCCTGTGACAGGAGGTTGGGACTAGACAATCCTTAAGGTCCCCTTCCAACCCAGATAACTTTATGATTCCAAGATAACGCAGAGCTGGTTGAGGTCACAGAAGTAAAATTTCAGGAAAAAAAAAGGCTGAAGTGTCAGACTGAGCAGTTCAAATGGAAACAGACTTGCTGTCATAAATGGAGAAAGATAAATACACGTCTCTATACTAAACAATCCTCAATACCTATGAATGATAGCTTGGAACTGGTTGGTGGCTTGTTCTGCTTGGGCACACAGAGGTGTGAAGGGGAACAATGCCATCCCTGATGCACCTTAAGGAATGGTGGCCAGGTTAACACCCTTTCCACTATTCTTTGCGCGGTGTGTGCGTGGTCACACCGCTTGTGCTGACCAACCTGATGTGATAATCCCTGGTCAAGACCAAGACAGCTCAATCAAAAGCTCTTCCTGAGGGCTAACCCTGCCCCTGGGGAGCAAAGCCCAAGGGTGTTTGGAAGTTCTGCACAGGTTTGGCCAACAAAAGTCCTGTCCTCTTCTCTGCTCCTCAGACTGTGTCCAACTTGGTACCAGAGCTTCCCTGCCATCTTATGATAAATGATAGCATAGCTGACAACACTATCTTTCACAAAGCACGAGTGAATCTGGATCAAAGTCTTGTAAGTCTTCAATCTTAAGGCCAGGTGAGTATCCACAAGCCAAATACCTAAGCTGCTCTCACCTCAGGTAACCTGCAGTTAATTAGCAATCTATGTGACTAGTTTAACTAAATTTTTCATATGTTTGTAAAGAAGAGTGATGGGAGATTAGTATTAAATACATTTCACAATAAATATGGCTAGCATTAAATATAAACTAATTTTTTAAAAGACAAATGCAGAAAGCATTCACAGGAGTTTTATCAGTGTTATTCCTTCTCTCTTGACTCTACTTACCTGTCTGACAACATTTCAAAGGAGCAGTTCACAGACGTTTACTGAATAACTTTAACACAGCCTGCCTATACCAAGATGCAAACCATTCTTGGTGAGCAGACTCTGGCCTTTAACTGTTTGTACATTGTTTCTCCACATATCTGCCAAATTATCCACCCTAATTACTTCATCTTGGGTGTCTTAGATGCAGAATTAGGCCCAGAGCAAAGACATAAACTCAATAAAATTCCTTATGCTTGCTCAAAACAAAAAAAAGCACATCTGACATCACTACACGAATATCCTTAACTCATTCACTGACTTCTGGCAGCCTCTATCCTGTCACCCACATGTACAATTAAAGCTTGAATCACCACTGAGGGAAGTTAATGGCATCATTCCCAGGGACCACAATGGCTTTCAAATCCAACCGTTCTATGGATCTATCTAATTCTGATGCGGTTCTCATCCTGCTCCATATAAACTAACCCCATTACAAGCTCATGATGTTCATATTCCTTTTTTTTTTTTTTTTTTTTAATGTCAATGGCATCTCCTGTTCATCAGCTTTTTGTTTTAGATACATTTTTTAACCTCATTTTCCCTTTAGCTTGTCCATCAGAACTATCCAGATACCTGGAACCATGGAATGGTATAACTATGGAACTACTTTCCCCTTGTGAATCTCTTCCTCATGATTTTTTTATTAAGATGGGCACTGTTTGCAGCACAGTCCAGATACAAGTCAAAAGTCAAAGGCTGGGGTTTTTTTCCCCTATTCAAGCATGTGAGTGCATGTAAGTAATATTTATTTTCTACTTCAGCTGATTCTGACAAGATAGGGGTAATTGGTATCTTGAATTAACCATGTCAAATCTAGGAATGATACAAAATGGCAGGGAGTTTCATGCAGCTCATGTCTTACTAATCTTCAAAGCCCTACTCTGAAGAATTTATCTTTACAATCTTTAAGTGCATCTGGTATTTCTATTTGAGCTTGTTCAGCTCACTACATGTGAGGGGAGCACACCTTTCCAGGAAACATCCAGTAATCTGAATTTGCCTGAAAACCTTTTAAAACTATCCAGCAAATTCAAGTCATTCCTCTTTCCTCCTTCGGTGTCCTCACACCTCCCAGCACTGTTTCAACACATGCATGAAAAATAGAAAAAGGAAAATTATAAAAGCTCACCCCTACATTTCATCTGAATAAAATCCAGCTGGTGAATTGACTGCAGTAAAGGTTCACTATCCAGAGTCAAGTCAAACTCAGCAGACACTTTTGGCTCCAAGGCTCCTTTGACCCACTGTTCCTGAGACACCTGAACACGCTTGATTAAAGCATCCGAAATCTGAAAGAGAGCATCAAGTTTATAATGAAATGGCAGATGCACACATTAAAAATGACAGAATGCCTGTGTAACACAGCACAAAGGAAACAGGATTAAGACAGCAAAACAGATGAGGTGGGATCTGGTTGTTTTGGGGTGAGGTCCATTTATGTTGCATCCTTTCATCTTGTCTTTTCAAAATAAATCTCATCTTAGGCTAGGAAAGTAAAAACTGCATTTATAAAGCCTGTTAAGATTATGTTGTGTGTCATGCCTTTGAATGCCACATATAATTCTGTACTCTGTTCTCTGATCTGCACAGTCTACTTTTGCTCTCCTGTTTAAAAAGAAGTTGCTCAAAGAGAAGCTTAGAGTGTCTCCATTCAGCAGAGATGATTCAGTGGATGAAAGCTAAAGGATTAAAAAAATCAAATGGTAAGGAAGGTATATATTACTCACAGTGAGGGTGGTAAATTGTCAGATAGATTTTCAAAGTATATGATGGATTTTCTACCATTACATTAAAACTGAATTTAATTTTTAAAGCTTTGCTCTTACTCAGCCCGCAGACAATTAGGCCAAAAGTCAAACTAAAATGATCACAACAGACACTTCGGAAGTGAAATCCTGGCTCTGTGGAAATCAATGAACTCAACTGTCCTTGAGTTCAGTGAAGCTGCCATTTGGATATCTGGAGTCCCTCATGGTGAACTTCCTGTAAGTCACATGGAGTAGAATTTTTTTCTGGGTATATCAGAGAGTTTTCTTTTGTTGCAGGAATTCAGATACTTTTCCTCATTACTTTTACTGAGGACACTCCTGTCTGAGCCCCTGCATCAACAGCTCCTAATCATTCTGTGCTGTAAGTGGAGGAGCATCCCATAGCCTCGTGCAACCTTGGAGTCACTTACTGGGATGCTGGATCCCTTGGCCGTGTCTCAATATCCTGGCTGCAGGAGTAGCTGCTCAAAGTAATGCAGTGACTGAGCATCTGCTGGCTGTCTTGAAAGCATCATTAGATAAACCAGTAAAAATAAAATAAAAAATGGTTTGGGTTTTTTTATAAAGGGGAGCTGCAAAGAACAAAGCCCCAAAAGTTACAGGGAAAGTATGCTTAAAAGAAAATAAAGCATATATCTAGATAGCATGTAGGTAAGACCTAAAGGTTTCATTCGTCCTGTAGTGTCCAACCAACAGCCTGTTAAAATCTGAGTAATCATAAGACTAATCTACACCCCACATTCCCCTCTCTTGCTTGAGACTAGACATGACAGTAACAACCGGTCTGGAGTGCTAATAGGTTTAAATTGGCTAATTCTCATCCTGTTTTTTAGGGATGCTCTGACAGATCCACAACACTCATGCATTCATGTGTGTAGGCAATTTTGTTTGATGTGCCTTTCTTCTTAGGCAATTAATAAGGCAACAAAAATAATAGGGCAAAATAAAATAATAAACATATTAGAATAAATTAAGCAAAATAATTTATGGGAAAATAACACTGTAATTGTTTTGTCTCATCAATAGACACTTTCACTGTTTGCGCCTAAGAAACAATATCCTGCAAATTAAGGCAAGTATTGCCTAGGCCATATTTTGCAAAGAAAACGTACCTGGAGCTACAACAGGTCTTGAAGCTACATGAGATGCAACAATCTCAGTGAAGCAAAGCTACATGCAAGCCCCTTCAAAGTAGATTTCCTTACAGGGGAGATGTTGAAAGGACTCTTTCAATGGGAAAGCAAAGGGGAGGAGCACAAGGGGGAGAAGTACTACTCTGCTGAGTCACTGACCTCTCCACATTGATCAGAGAGCTCTGTGGGGCCCTGTGTTGGGTTTCTCAGACGAGAATAAAATAATATTCTGCAAAAAGCTATCATTAACTGCATAGCATCTTTCTTTCAGCCTAGAAGGAAAGGCTGGCAAGAGGAAAGACATCACGAGTTAGGCAAGCGGTGTGACCACTAAGTCCCCACCTCAGTCAGGGTGCAGCTGTTAAAGCCATCTCTTTGCTGGGACACTCAGGCTCTCTGAGTTTTTAGACAGTATTTATAGGAGTTAAGGTGAACCTGCCTTGGAGGTGGAAGGGGCTAATTAACAAAGCCACACATTTTTAGACTTAGCTTTAACATATTTTCCTTTTTTTCCCCCCCCAGAACATCAGGAAGAAAAATACCTGTAAAAACCCAGAGGGATCATTTTCTTTGATAACTTCTAGGCAGTATTCCATAAGCCCTGTTGACTGGCGTAGCTTCAGCGTACAGTGATTTATTTGGTCCCAAACAACCTGGAAAACAAACATCAGCACAGTTCTATGACTGCCTCAGCTTGCAGTGAATTGTATAAAATTATTTTAGAAGAGACAAGGAATGGAAGAGTGTGTTAAATCTATGCTTAATTTAGCCACCATATGGCCATTGCCGTATCTCCATCAGCTTCACTCTCTTGCTCTGTATTGTAAATACCGATAATTAGCTTGGCAAACTGTTGTGCATGGGGAATCTCAATTTTCAGAGCAGATTAATTGCTCAAAGATTAGGCTTGCTTGGGGCAGAAAGGGCACAGAACATGTTTCTGCATTTGCAGTGTTCACATTTTCAGTCACACTTTAACTAACATCTGAGCTTTTAAAAAGTCCTTCACTTTAGAGGCAAACTCCTGGAGTGGTTTCTTGCAGATCACACTCTAACATTGTCTTTATCATTGAACCCACTCTGCTAAAGAACACATTGCCAGGATTACGAAATAAAAGAGCTGCATCCCATTTTTCCAGATTTTAGCCTTGATTCTGCTGCCACATGGCTGTGGACTAGGTCTAACAGCACTGTGTTCTGCAGGACAACTTGTGAGAGCAGTCAACTGCAGGGTTTGCTGTGCTGTCAGCAGTTATGTCCTAAGTGTTGGTACTTGTTAAGCAAGCTAAATATTGATCTCAGGTAGATTCTGTTAACAGATTATGTTAGATAATCCACTTCAAATTTTCCTTCTGTCTTAGATACTTTTAATGCAAATGGCACTATAAGTACCTCAAAATCACATGAAGTTCAGCATTTTAAGAAATGTGTCTATTTAAGTATTTCTTGACTGCCACTTTGTTCAACCATTTTAGATTTCTTCTTGCCATCTCCTTTTACTGCATTTCTTTAATACATTTTGAGTAGCTCATGCATTTCTGGAGGTGGCTTACTTGAATTTAAAGATTTGAAGAGATATCAAAATCACAACTGTTTACTTGGGCAGAAGGTCCCAAAATCCAAACCATACACAGGTTTCACTGATAAGCATCTCAAAAGATAGCCCCAAACCATCAGATAAATAAAGATTGATGGCCTCATTCAATAAACTGCTGAAGTATATCCATCATTTAAAGTGTGTAGGCATAGTTCACTAAACTGCTGAACTGGAACCTGCTAAAGGACTTTAAAATTTGGTTACTAGGAAATTTCATGGTGTAAAGGGTTGGGGAACTTGACAAAACACACCAGGTATCTATCAGCAGCAGTGCTGAGCTGATGAGAGAAGCGCTCACCTTCAGCTTGTGCTCACGCTCCTTGGTGACCTTTGTGAGCAGTTTTGCCTTTTGCCGTGTTAATGCATCAACCAAGGCATCGCACTGAGCGACAAGACAGGCTTCGTAATCCAACCCGTTCTCCTAGAACAAGGTGAGAGTCATACTCATCAAAGAAAGCATAGTTTGCATCTTAAGCTATTGCTCATACCTGCTTTTCTATTCAGAAAAGCTTTCCTTCCAAGACCCTCAGCATTTTTGTTGCCTTTCTGGTTTCATTACAGCTATTACAGCTGTACCAGTAATAGCTGCATGATATAAAATGAAAAATGAAAAATGAAACAGTAAAATGACGTGCCACGAATGGTCTCATTCACAGCCTTGATTTACTGGCACTTTCTGGACAACAGATGTAGTACAACATAATGTAAATGCTAAATGTAACATACATAGTGCATACATACATAAGAGGATTCTGCTCCAATCTGTTTTAATTATCCCACTGTAGCAACTTTGAAATCACTGGCTCTATACCACATCAATTAGAACAGAATTATGGAGCAGAATCTGGTCTACTGCCTTATGACGAGGAAATTAATGAGGTACAAAGCCCTAAGGTTTGTGTGTTGCTTCGAGTACTTTTTTTTAAAATAGCTAGCACTTGGCAGTGGAGCTATGTACTTGATTAGCTTTTAAAAAAAAGGGCAAGTTTCTATTCACATTATGGTAAAATTCTTTGTTCGGCAGAAACCAGCATGAGGTATACAACACTGAGCCTTTACTAAGGTCTGGATATAATTTAGCATTACATAAATCCCTGGAACTGCTGCCGTAGGACCCATTCAGAGGAAGACTCTCCCTCACCTCCTCTGCTCATGAGACTAGAAGAAAGCTTTCAACCTCCTCTTCCAAGTACGTGTGCTATCAGTTTTCCTCCCACATACCCCAATTAAAAAAAAAAAAGCATAATTAAATGTGAGAAGATTTTAAACATGTATTGAAGGAGAAGCACCTCTTTGCTAAGCCATTGTACTCCCCTAACTAATTACTATCTCTTAGCTCTTTTGTTTTTCTCTTCTTTTCTACTCATTTGCTTTGTCTTCTTTATTTGGAGTTCAAAATTTTCAGCACTGTACTCCCTTCCCTCACTGTGACCCGCACATCCCATTCTCCAGCTGATGGATGCAGGGTCAGTGGTCCCAGAGAGGACCCCACTGCAGTCCTAGACCTGTCAGCAAGATGTGGGCGGGGGTTTATCTGGTGGTGGGGAGACACCAGACAGCTCAGTTCCTGCTCACAGGTTTGTCTTAGACTCTTCCTGTTTGCATCTCTCCCTCCTCGGCTTGTATCTCACCCAGCTCCCCCTTAAGCCCATTTCCATCCCGTTACTCTTGAAGTGCTGGTTTGTGCACAGAGCCTGAATCAGTCGATGGCTGTAGTGCATCATTTCTCTCCTCATTTTCTGTTCACACATCAAACGGGGTGTTTGGCGATATGCCTCCTTCAAGTGAGAAAGTATGAAATTGTTACAGCAGATGGGAAAATGTGAAAATCAGATCATGACAGCAACAAGGAGAAGCAAGGAAGCAACAGGAGCAATGAGGAACAGGCAGTATCTGAAAAGAAAAGACCAAGAGATATAAAAGTGACCCCAGAGAAGAAAAAGGAAGGAAAAAAGAGGGGGAAACAACAGATCTGCAAAGCAGGGAAAAGAAAAGCAGATTATGAATTTGCAAACTGCCCCGGGTAAGATAAAAGCACGGTTCCTGGTAGCTCTGCCAAACTCAGAGCGAAGATAAAGAGTGTGGTCTGCTGTGCACTGAGACAGGATAATAAAATGTACATATTGCTTGCCCCTTTGTGTAAAAGTATTATTAAAAAGCATTTTTGCTGAGGGGTAAATGTCCATATGCGAGTGTGGCAACCGTCATAAGATTTCTACTGGAAATAACCTGCTCTGAGATATGTGGGTCTGGCTATAAACCTATGCACAAAGGCTACATCTGTTCCCCCCCAAAATAACAGTACAAGAACTGTTTTTTGGTCCAAATGTCAAAAGGCACAGATTGGCTCATGACACATCTAAACCCTTTCCCCTCAAAGAGTGTGGCTGTACCAAACCTGACTACCAGGAGCATTCCCTGGTATGTGCTGTCACCAAAGGCTGCTCGATCATCACATGGGAAGAGTGCAATTTGTCACGGGAGAAAAACATTCCAGGGAGCTCCTTAAGGGTTAAAGCATGTGGGTGATCATCTTGGAGCCATGCCCCAGCCTTGTTTTACTTAGGAATACATATGCAGCTGATTAGTCCTGCTGTTTGGGTTTGCTGAAATTCGATGTTTCACTCAGGCTCAGGGTGAAGACTAGCTCAACATGTGAGGGTCAGATTCAGCTTTGTGCCCAGACTTGGCTAAATGTTGGAGGGTACTGCTGGATATAATTTCTTCTTCTGAGCTCTCCTCTAGCATTTTAAGCAACGAGCAGCATCAAATAAATGGCTTGGTCTTTTGATCTAACTGTAGCAGCTCCCTTATGCAGAGCAATTTGGCAGTGATTTTATTGAAACACATTAAAGGATTTTACAGCATAGTCATAAATAGTCATAATAGGCCACTTCTAGGTTTCAGGAGGGAAAAATACATTTTTAATGGAGCTAGATGACTCAAGAAAGATTGGTGATAGACTGCTGCTTTGGATGGGTTATCCCATCCTAAAACAGCTGTTAATACCTACAGGAAGAAGTGCTCTCTAGATGTGCCTGTCTTTTCTCCTTGGACAGTGAAAGACGTCTAAGTGAGTAGACTAGCTGCGCTACATAACTGTTAAATGGGTGAGTCAGCTGAGAGAAACCTCACACTACAGCCAAAATACAGCACATTACAGGTGCCAGTCAGTGCCTTTGCATGAGTTTCATTCAGTTAAATGTCCTTTAATTTTACCGTTTCTCAGTTTTGGTTTGTTCCCTCCCCCACATGGCCTGGAAGACTGTGAGGGTGAGTAGTTAGGCCGCCCTGAGGCAACCCAAGAGCTTGGGCAGCTCTTGTGGTACGAATTCATTCTCTGGGGCTTTAAGTGGAATACTTTAATGATTAAATTATAAACTTTTTGAACTTCTGCTTTGATTTTCTATTACTAGCAAGCACAGGACTTGTTGATGAAAGATGAGCAAGCAGCAGAGTGGGCTATTGAAGAGCAGAGGATGTATGTCCCATCATTGTAGAGCATTGCTGCAGCAGAAAACAATTGTCCCCTCCTGGGCACTGCACAGCTCAAACTACAGTAGCACATTTCCAGGTACACTCTGCAGGGTGAGAAGGACCTTGAGGATCATGGGACCTCCAGCACTGATGAGTCTAAATTTGATTGTAAATAGGACTTGTTCCATTTTGGGTTTTGTGCCCTCAATTACTGCACTCACCATGAGCCCTTTTTCTGACTACTAAATCTGGACAATTACAGGCATGAAAATAACTTATGCTCCAATAAACAACACATTGATTTAGCAGCAGTAACATTTTTTTTTTTAGTAGAATACTCCTGTATTTTGAGTATGTGTAGGACATTCCTACAAGTACTCTAATAGGCAGGTTGACTGGATTTTGTGCAGACATTAGTACATTTTAAGGAAATGTAAGATGAAAAGCTAGCAGTAAATTTTGAATGTGTTAAAATGAGGACTTATCCTAAATGCCGAATTCAAGCAATTGCAGTCAGGGAGGAGCCCAGAAGCATGACTAATGGATTCAATCAAACACTAATCAACACAGCTCAGATGTCTAGTATTAAGTATCAGCTTTTTGCAATAAACAGCAAACAATCTAGAAACTAAGACGGGCTTGCAGGCATTATTTGATGAATAATTTTACCTAGCGAATCCGTTCAAGAAAGGTCAGATGATTCCAGGAAAGGCAAAGATGAGAATAGCACAGGAAACAAAGTCATCAAATAAATTATTCACTCAATTCTACTGATTATTGTAGTATCAAAACAGATAATATTCTACAGTTACCTGGATCTGCTGCAATAAATTTTTCAGCTGAACCAAAAATTCTTTAGCTTCTTTCGCTTTATCTGAAACACCATTTAAAGCCTGAGACAGCTGTGCCTGCAAGGGAGAAAAAAGGAGGAGAAAAAAGAAAAAGTTAGTGATAAAATGCAAATGTGTTTCTTACTAATCCTTGGATTTGATGATTAATAATGTGCTAAAAGGCTTACTTGTTGCTGCATGTATTCTTAATTCCACAAAGTGTTTGTACTAGAAAATGAATAGTTAAGATTTTTACTGTAGTAAGAATTAATGAGGGTGAAATATGCATGTGGGGGCAGTCAAGTATTGTGTCTGCCTGTTCCACTTTATTGCAGCAACTTGGTAAGTCAAAATACCTTTTTATAAGACAGCTACCCACATGTATAAGGAGGTAATAGTCTTACACTTACACAGTAGCATCTGTCATGCTGAAAAATCCCCAAGTGCTTTCCAAAATTACACTTTTTTTTCATCCAAGTCTGAAATTTTTATAAATTTGGTAGATCCTACCAAACCTGATACACTAGGATTTTAAAGACAAATCTGCCTTCTCAGACCTCATAGTAATGTCCCTTTGAGGCTCCAGTTTCCCATGCTCCAACTCAACAAATGGGTGAATGTTTCCGGAAAAGTTGGAAAAAACCCTTCCTCTACCTTTTGACTGGTAAGACACACAGAGTATGTCTTTCTCAAGTCCACACCGAAGGCCTAACCTTCTTTCCTCAGCTGACACCTGAGATCTCTAAGCTGAACCACCGGCTTGTTGATGAGCTTCAAGGACAGGAAGCAAACAATGCTTTTGCCCCTGGCAGACCCAGTGATGGGTTCTGGGGGTCCCAGTGCCCTGAGCTGGAGGACCATGACTGTGAGAATGATAAACTCCCAGTCAATCCCAAATTTGTGCAGGATTTGCTGCTCCAGATGGATCCCTGTAAGTCTACGAGTCCCAACAGGGTTCACCAAGTGTACTCAAAGAACTGGCTGATACCATTGCAAGACCTCTCTCAATTATTTTTGAATGGTCTTGGGAATCAGGAGATGTCAACTGGAAGCTGGCAAACATCACCCCAGTTTTCAGGAAAGGCATAAACCTACACACAAAGGCTATATCCATTCCGCTGCAAACCCTGGAAACTACAGGCTTGTCGGTCTCACTTCAGTGCCTGGTAAAATTATGGAGATTATTCTGGGACTTACTGATAAACACCTGAAGGACAAGGCAGCCATCAGTCACAGTCAGCATGGCTTCACAAGGGGAAAGTTCTACTTGTCAAACTTGATTTCCTTCTATGACAAGGTAACCCACGTAAGTGATCAAGGGAAGTCATCTCTTTGGATTTCAGTAATGCTTTCAATACGGACACTCACAGGATCCTTCTGGACTAAATGTCCAGCACACAGCTGGATAAACACGTCATGAGATGGGTGAGCAACTGGCTCACGAGCTGGGCACAAAGGGTAAATAAGGTGACATCAGATTGGTGACCTGTCACTAGTGGGGATCCACAGGGCTCCATTCTAGGGCCGGTGCTCTTCAACACCTTCAAAAATGACTTGGATGCAGGACACATAGTTACGCTAATTAAGTCTGCCAACAACACTAAACTGGGAGAAGCTGCTGACTCCCTCAAAGGAAGAGAGGCCCTGCATAGAGACCTTGAAAAATTAAGGGCTGGACAATCACCAAGCATATGAAGTTTAAGAGGGGTGGGTGCTGGGTTCGGCACCTGGGATGGAGCAACCCTGGATGTATGTAAGACTGGGGAACAAGAGGCCAGAAAGTGGCCCTTTGAAAGCACATTAGTGCTAAATTCTAAATGAAAATATGCTTTACAAAATTCATTTGTAACAAATGTAAAGGGAAGACACATTACTGTGCCTACTTCTCAATATTTGAATCTTTACTGTTTTCCTACACAAACTCTTGTAAATGCACAAAACCCTGAAATTATGATGTTTGATATTAACACTACATGAGGTCACAGAAGCAAACTCCAGGTCCATGAAAGAGTCCCAGTTTTCTGCCAGATCAGACAATCAGGACTTGAGGTCAGCTCTGTACAGGCTGATCATGTCTGCCAAAGTTTGAAGCCCACCTTTTTTGATCACTTTCTGCTCCACTCACAAGGCACACCTGAGCCTTTGGTTTGCCAAGCTGATACAGAACAAGGTGAAAGCAGCATATGATCAAGCAGCTGGGGTGTAAACAAGAAAGAAATGGGTGGCAAAAGCATTATATCCTCTGTCACTGAATGTCCTGACCAAATTGTCCCAGGGAGGCAAGGGGTCCCTTCTTTCAAATCAAAACCAATGGTTGGTCCTGACAAAAGTAAAACTTCCACTTTCCCAACATCTGCCCTAGCTCTCAAATCATCTCAAAGTGCATTTCACCAGATCAGAAGAGACAAAAGCTGTATGTGGGCACCACAGCAGCTGTAGAAAACCACCACAGACGACTTGTAAGCAGCATATGACTACCAATGGCAGTCAGCACAGTCAGTCCCAGCTCCTGGCACACTCCCATTGCAAAGAGCTGCAACAGAAACTCAGCCATGTCACTGTCTAAAGGGCTCATAAGCAAATTGATCTGTTCATTAAAACCTGTGGTTGCATTAACTCGACTGCAGCATGAAGCCGAGTAGGAGACCAGATTTCCATTTGTGAAACCCATTTAGAGATAATAGCTTTATTTTTCCAAGCATTTGTAAAAGATACCTTGCAAAGCAGTGGAATTTAGTCATGCACTTCTCATTAAAATCAAGTGGAGCTACATGACTAAGCCCTCAGTAAACCAACCAAGCCTTAAAGAACACCCTGTACACCCAGAGCAATCTTTCATACCACAGAAATATTTATTGTAAGCCAAACTGAGATGTAAAAACCTCCATTGACTGTGACAATTAATAAGTTCTGACAAATCGTATTCTACTTGGCATTATCTTTACTTTAATACCTGGTCTTGCAACCAATAATGTGGGGGCTGGAGATGGCTATCAAGTTTCTATTTCCATCAATTATAGGAACACAGAGATCACAAGGGTAATTAAACCCAGATGGGCAGGGAAGACCAACGCTTCCTTTGATTTCAGAAAATGAACCAGATAATGCCCATGTCCTTTTTCCACCAAACAGTTCATGCTCATTTAGCTTGCCTTCCCTCCATCTCTCTTTAGCAGCAAATTGATTATTGATTAGATAAGCTTGTCCTGGAGTTGAATTCTCATAAAGCCCACATGTTTTAGGGAACACAAGTCTTTAGATCAGGAAGTAAAAGCAGGCATGTGGACTCCTATGCTCGCCTGCAACTCCCTGCCTGCCTGCCCTTCACAGACCTATCCAGCTGTGGGTGTTTTCAGCATTTCAGTACATATATATAGTTAACCCTTTAGAATGGGAAGAGCTGAAATGTGTCCTCCATCATGCCTCATATTCATAGGTCTGAAGTCCTACCGAAATGTGATTACAGTATCACTGTACTTGCTAAGAAGACATGAAAGTACTAAACTTCAACAGAAGACTAAGAGTTTTACCTAATGACCTGGAACTGCTGGTCCAGATGCACATTTTAGACAAGTGAATATAATAAAGTCCAGCTAAACCAGGGGATTTTCACAGATTTGTGCCATTGGACCCTTGTTATTTAACACCGATTTTACTTTCTCTTTAGGAGAACTTACACACAGCAGGAAGTAATGGGGAACCTCCACCACTAACAGGGGCCAACCAGTCTAGTATATCTTTGGTGTCATCAGCACAGCTGAGAGTAAGTGCACATTTCTTTGCATGGTCTGCAGCACTGTCAGGACAAGGTTATGCACTCTCTAATTTGCCACTAGGTCACTGCACAAGGCCCAGATGAAGGAGGAGCCAAACAAAGGGCTAATACAAGGCAGGCTTCTTGGTCTAAGAACAAACCTTTCAGCTGCCTCTACCAGCTATGCCTGGAGCATCTGGAGAGAACACATAAACCTTAAATTACATTTGGTGTACCAGTCAATGTAAGTAATTTATGGTTTGGCCAAAGTAACTGCGGGTAATAAACTTGTAGAAATTGCTGTATCAGAGAACTATTTCTAAGCAGAAGTATCTAATTCCAAAACAATTTATCTGAATGACTTGAGCTGATGATTTAGGCTGCCTGGCTATACAGTTCCATTATATTTATTTTCTTCCAAGCACACTTTTCTGGAAAATATAATATTCACAAGAGCACAATTTTAGAGTTTCCAAACTGCTTAATTTTGAGGGTTTCTTTTTGCAAGAATTTTGACTTTGATTGAATATGCAAATCAAGAGAAAAATAATGTTCTGTGATACCTCTGTGATACAGTCACAGAAAAAAATGCAGTAACAATACAAGCAAAAAGGGTTTTTTCAGTATTTGACTGTAGGAAAAACAGAAAATGACTGATTCTGAACTTTGATTACACTGGACTGTAATGTTCCAAAAGGCATCAAACAGTTTTAACTCAAGGTAGAACACAATACATCACAAGCTGTCTCTCATGCTCTCCAAAACATCAGTGACATTTGAACTGTGAACTCAGACCCTACTCATCAAAACAATTCTGCTCAGAAGTGGATTCTGACATTGGGATATGAAAAGCAGCTGAAAATGTTTAATCTGATGCTTCTGGGCCAAGAGAACTTCTCTGCACAAACACTCTTCATGTTAGGGAGTAACGATGGCTGAGACATCGGCAGAGCATTCAAACTGAAACACCTACAGAAGAAGTTTGTCTTTATTCTTGGATGGATAAACAATGCAGATCACCCCAAGGGACATCTTTTTTGGATCTTAAAATAGAAAGACAATTTTTTGCCTTGCCAAATACCTTAGCCTAGCTTGGGCTCAACCACTCCATGGCTGAGGGGTGATGCCACCAGTCTTGATTTTGACCTTTCCTGCAGTGTCTGAAAGGATCTCTCTGTGCTTTCTTTACTGCTAACTGCAAGCAGAGAGTAAAAAGAGGGGCATCTAGCAGAGCTGGTCAAGTGCTCCTTGCACAGCTGTGGGAAGAGTCCTTTATCCCCAGAACAGCAGGAAGCTCCAAAGGACTGTCCTCAGCTCTCAGGTATTGAAGTCCCCTCTGTACGTTCACATGTATTAACTAATCATTTTTCCAAGTTCCATCATTCTCAGCAAGAAAGAACTAACTTCATACACATTTTCAACTTCTAAGGCCACGTCTTGCTCTTTATTCATATGGTTGCAAACCCTTATTTTTAGCAAAGAAAGCACGACCAAGTGACTCACCAGCTCTACCAGACCTCACTAAACCCCTGTGTAGCAAAGCAGATGGCTCTGACCTCTCCACAAAGGAATCCAGGGAGGTGTAGGGAGCATCACTTGCAGGGAAGCATGAATCAGACAGTAACAATATGTGAATCAGAAAAAGCTTTATTTGTCCCTTGTCCCCATCTACGATTCCTTATTTATCTTTGTGTCATGAAAGTCCCTCCAGCCATTGCTCCTGGCTTCTTTAGGAACGGAGTGGGGGGAGACCTTTTTAAGGCCCAGGAGACAACCCAATGTCCACAATCATCTGTACCATGCTTTCTTGTCTAAAACATTTGGACGGCTGTGGGCCACTCTCCCTCACTGACATACGGTTGTGGCAGCTGCATTGAGTTCTGGATGAAAGGAAGGTGGTGAAAAGAAGGAACAACCATCCTGTCTCCTCACAGGTAGCTGCTGCCACTGCAAGGGGATGGGAAGGCTGAGAACAGGATGGCCAAGGACCCTGTGGAAGGCAAACAAGTTAGTGAGACGGACTTGCTAATTCCAGCTATCTGCCTGAGACCTGGTTGAGCCTCACTGGTCAAGGTGAGGCCAACATGAGAGGGAGTCTGGGTTTTCCAACCCTGAGCAGAGGCTGCAGGCTCATTGGGAAGTCAAGAAGGGCCAAAGACCTCAGAGCACCGTTCCAAAGGGAGGGAAGTCTGAGAGGATGACAAACATGAAGAACCTCATGTCCCACGAACTGCACCCCACTGTTGGGGCATTGGGATGAACCAACCCCAGCTCTGGGCATCACCCCAGCTCCCAGCCGGCTGTCAGGACTCACCTTGTGCTGCTTCCACATGGCACCCAGGGCCTTCACGTCGTGCTTGCTGTGCTTGCCCTCCTCCAAGCACTGGTAGCAGACGGGGCTGCGGCAGCTCACGCAGTACATGCTGTAGTTCTCCAGGTCGTGCTCGGCGCACGTCGGCAGCTTGCGGCCGCCGCCCGCCCCCTTCCCGCCGCCGCCGTCCCCGCCGCCGCCGGGGGCGTCCGGGTGTGCGGGCGGCGGGGCCAGGCGGTGCTTGGCGAAGGGCCCGCGGGCCGGGTGGCAGCGGAGCTGGCATGCGGCGCAGTACAGCACCTCGCACTGCTCGCACAGCACGGCGGCCGGCTCGGGCGGGCTGCGGTCGCACAGCTGGCACTTGGCGGCGGCGGCGGCGCGGCCCTGCTGGTAGCGCTGCACGATGGCCTCCAGCAGCCGGTTGCGCTGGAAGCCGCGGAGCCCGCGCTGGTCCAGGGACGCGCTCCGGTGGCACTGCGGGCAGGTGAGGGAGGAGCTGGCGGGGCCGGCGCCCCGTGGAGCCGCCGCCGCCCCCGGGGGCGCGGGCACCAGTGGCAGCACCCGCACGCCGTTGGGGGACTTCAGGCTGGGGGTGTAGGAGCCGTAGCCGCTGTCGGTCTCGCTGTGCAGGCTCAGCTTGTCCGCGTGGTCGCCGCCGCCGCCCGCCGCGCACTCCGAGTCCAGGCAGGCGGCGGAGCCCGCGGTCGCTCCCGGCGCGGCGGCGGCGGCGGGCGGCGCGGGGCCCCGCGAGTGGAGCAGGGGCGGCAGGTGCTGCTCGCTCTCCGGGGTCTGCACGGCGATGGTGCGGGCGCAGGGCAGGCAGACATTGTGCGAGCAGGGCAGGATGATGGGCTCCCGGAACAGCGAGCCGCACACCGGGCACTTCAGCTCCTCTTCCATGGCCGCGGCGCGGCTTTGTGCGCGGGCTCCTCAGGCGGGCGGCGCGGGGTCGCCGCCGGCTCCCCCCATTCCCCGCGGCGCCCCCTCCGCCGCCTCCCTCCGCTCCGGGCGCCGGGGCGAGGCCGGGGGGGCTCCGGCCGCCGCTGCCGCGCCGCGCGGTTCAGCACCCGCCGCGGAGAGACAGCTCCGCACGGCCGGGACAGCGCCGGGGCCGGCGCCGGGGGAGCCGCCCGGCGGCCGGGGGCTGCTCGGGGCCAGGGAAAGGCTGCCCGCCGGCCGTGGCTCCGGCACGGAGCGCGGTGGGACTGTTCTAACGTTGGTGGCATAGAGTAATAATATATGGGGAAGGGAGGCGGAGGGCGGAGGGAGGGCAGGAGTAGGAAGGGGCGGGAAGAGCCCTTTCCAGCAAATAAAGTGGTCGCTCTCTCTACGGCTGGGAAAGGCTAAAACATTTTTAAAGGATCTCTACACAGCAATGTCTTCATATCTTTAAATAAAGCCATTGTTTGGGTAGCAGATTGAACGCAGGAGGGGTTTCGTTATCTCTAGTAGCCCTCTCTCCCCTCCCCGAATAAAAGGAGGATGCTTACCAACAAACTAAGCTCGTGCCTCTCCTTCATACGGCTCTCACCATGCCGGAGCACAACCAAGATGCACAAAATGTCAGGCACTGACAGAGGGAGGGATGAGATAGGGGTTAAAAGGGAAGCACGAACCCCAGCTACGAACACTGTGGCTGGCAGGGGCGGCAGAGCGCAGCAAGCGGGGGACGTGCCGCATCGCCCCAGCTCCCAGCCCTGTGACCCCAACAGGAATCTGCTGCGAAGATAAATCAGGGATGACAGCTGAGAGTTTGTGAACTGAAAATAACCATCCTTAGAAGAAAGAAACCAGCAGTGGGAAATCCCCCATCTGTTTTGTTTACATAGGCTTAGCGTGGATGTAACAGTGGTTTATTTCATAGTGAAGACATTATATGTAAGAGTGATTTCACTGATATTTATTATTGTTATTCTTCTATCTTTTCCAACAGCCACTACCACACAAACCTCAATTCCATAAGCAGATCCTAATTTTTTGTTTGTTTTAAAATGCAAATTTGTCTTATCAAAACAGCTATTTAAAAAATGAGGAACTAAGTGGTATTAAATGAAAAGGAAAAAAAAGAAAAGAGAAGAAGAGATAAGATATGAAAACCATTGAGTCTCATCATAATGTTTCTCAGTAAATGACAAGGGTTTTTGTGACACTGGTTAGGAAAGGGTTTCCTAGTTTCAGGGTTTGCTTTTGCCAGATTATTAAAACTGTTGATGCACAGAAAAGGAGGAATGGGGTCAGAGAATAGGAATATATTAGAGCTTCAATTTTTTCAGTCTTTCCTCTCTGCAGTTCCTTTTTGTATCTTGCCCAGACGCTGTCATGACAAGCTGAGGGGGGGAGAAAAGCCCCGAGGGGTTTGAAGCTTTGTAGTTCTTCATTTCAGGGTGAAAAGCAGCAGGTTTGGCCTCTGGCACATAGTAGAAACAGCCGTGACCCACATAAACCTGCCTGTCATCTGGCTAGGTATCTTTTTCTTTTATGTGACCTCTGTGCTGAGATTGAGAGTTTATAGACTGATTGAGTGTTTGGGCTACCTCCAGCCAGAAGCCTCAGTTGTGCAAGAAGTGTTCCGAAACACCACTGATTTCACAGCTACCTTATGCTACTACATAGTAAGAAAAACTCGTGGGTGAAATACTGTTATCTTCATAGTTGCTGTTCTCTGCTGTACCATCTGTCAGCAGCAGGAGTGGATGTACTCTAAAGATTTCTTGCAGACCTATAGGGGAATCCAAGTCACAAATTTCAAGTCTGTCTTGGAAGTCATAATCCTAAAGGTAATTTTGAAGGCATGGTAGCTTTTTCATGGACTTTTGCCTTCTTTCATTACGTGTCCTGTGTGTAAGGTGACAGTAATCATAATGTGCATAATGGTAACATCAAGTCTGAGACATCTGAGAAAAAATGGACAGGTATATGGTGGAAATGTAAAGGTATGAACACCAAACCTGAGCAATTACCCTTTATAGCTCCTTTTTAGCTGGGGTTTGCAACTTCCAGAGTTCTAATACACTGAATTTTACATATCCATTTCCAATCCTACTCTAGAGTATATGTAAAATCCTAGAATTGCTGGCACTTGACATGGGAAATGGCAAGAAAGAAACCATCTCGAAAGTACACTGTCTTTCAAACCCAACTTTTCTTCTCTCCACAAACCTGACTTGACCTGAGAGCATATCGCTATAGTAGGCGACATTTGAAATGGAGATTAAAAAGGGGATCTGTTCTTCTCTGTTCTGTGGTGTAACTTTATGTCATTCAGGGTCTCACTCTACTGAATGAGTCTGAAATGTTAATGCCCAGGAGAGCTATGGCTTTGAGAGCAGGGAAAGCTACACTTGTTTACCTGTCCTATTGGTCCCAGAACAGCTCTTGTTGCCAAGGAGTTGTAGAGTTTCAATGCAGAAACCTTCAACCCCATGGCACCAGAGACTGCTGCTGGAACTAGCACCTACTTGAACAATATTCAATGCTCTGATGAGTTTAGGTTGCAGAGCACAGATTCTTCTCCTTATGAAAAGTATTCCTCTATATAACTGTAAGTGCACTGCTGCTGATGGAAGTGAACAGTCAAAGCATCACTGTCACCCATATACTGCTCCAGAGGTCAGAATGGAAACTGGTCTAAGAGTTGAAAAATGTCACTGAGCTTGAGCAGACTGACCTTGGACACCCTTACTCTTGATGAGGAACAGATCCCACCAAGATGATTCCACTCATTTTAATGGAACTATTCATAAAGAACTATTTGGTCTGAGCCTGAAGGAACTGGGCCTTTACTATGTTTTGTAATGACAGCATTATTATAATAGCCACGATCCCTATGATTTTTCAGCTTTTTATGTTCAAATGAGTCTTTAATCTGTTAGAGCTGTAGCGGTGTATGGATAACCTAGAAACCCTATACTGGAAATCCTAGCTTTGATCTTCATTTTAATACTTCAGTATCACTAGTATCATCCCCTTAAACTGTTTACCCTTTGTAAGAACTTATTAGCGTCTTTTCTATCCCCCCAATGGGAAAAAAAAGCCAACGAGGTTTATTTATAGATTTACATTTAAAAAAACATAAGGCAAGTGGTTCAACCCTGCAATAAGGAAAGATTTGATTAATCTTTTTGCCTCTCTTGCTTTATTGCTTATGCCTTCTCATTCTGCTTGTTGTGACATTTTTGTTGACTTCCCATTCCTTTTCTTGTACTTTTTTATATTTTATATTGCCCTCACACATAAACCCGTTTCCAGATAGTTTTTCTTCTTTCTTTTCTCATTTTTTTTCCCTTCAGTGGCTGTCCACCAAGGTCACTTCACTTTATTCAGTTTTCTTCTTTTACCACTGCTGTTCCTCCATGGGGAATTTTTTGATTCCAGTATTCCAACATCGCTTCCGCTAATGGGCATCACTCCAAGCACACATCCTCTCATTTGAAGGGCAACAGAGGAGAAAAAGGATCTTATCTCCACAGGTTCTTATTCCATTGCAAGAAGGAGAACAGAGAAATAGAAGGAGAACAAGTGCAGAGAAGATAAAATGCGCTTGGGCTAAAGCCAGCAGCTTGTGTGGTGGTGTGAGCGGAAGAGTCTCACTGCCTCGTTAAAAATCCAGGGTGCTCAATTATCAGCAGAGGATGCCCTCAGCAACCACTGTGGACAACACAGCTGCACCTGCTGGTCATCTCTGAATTTTAGGCTGGATTCTAACCAGTGGCTGTACACACACCCCACACACCTCAGCATTGCTCCTATGCATAATAAAAACCCAACACAGTGTAATCTCTCCTGTGTGCTTATTCTTCATCGTGTTCTTTACCCATGCTCGTCTTCACAACATTACCGGCTCTGGTTGAAGCTGGCATTGCATGTTCTGTTTGAGGGGGAATGTGGCAAAGAGGCACAGGAAGGCACAGGCTTCCACTGTGGCTTAGAGGAAAAGCTGATCTGTATGGCCCATGGGTCAGCTTTGGAAATGGTTGCTGTGTGCTACCCCTTTCCCTTCTCTCCTTGGTTTTGTAGATTTGCATTACGTACATTATGTAGGTGTAACAGTTTTGAAATTGATCTTGCTCTGTGTTGTTTTGGGTGGGTGTTTTGTTGTTGTTTTTGAGGGGTTTTTTGGTTTTTTTTTTGGTTGTTGTTTTTTTGAACATGCATTCAAGTAGCTATTATATTATTTAGGGTTTTCAAATATTTGCACATTGATCTGTTCATGAAAGGAAGGACGGCAAAGCTTGGCAGCAGCCCAGAAGAGTGCCACAGAAGCATGGCTGCTGATAAAAAGCTTATCTGTTGGCTAGCAGAAGACTGTATCTGTAATAGAAATGCAGCTACATATTGAATTTTCTCTGTCAAAGGAGTAAATCTGCCATAAAAAATATAATTCACAACTGAGGACAATTCCATACAATGGAATTTTGTTCAGAATGTCTGCTGAGTATATGTTTGTTATGATGGTTAAACAGCAAAAAATGGTGCTTGATCCTAAACACTGCTTGATAAATACTCACACTCCTAAATCTATTTCAGCCATCTAAGAATGGAATTCAATACAGAGAAAAATAGTGCTTTAAACATATATGCCAACAAAAAGGGGTAGGTTGGCGCAGACCAAATTTCAGTAAGAGATCACTTTCAATACTTCTTAACAAATTCATATTGAAAAGAAAGCAGAAAGAAAATGCAAAAGGCACTAACCTATAATCAGGACTCTTGAAAAATAAGAGCTCATGTTTTGTGATGCTGTGAAAATGCATCGTCCTGCAAGCCTTTGGAATTACTCCAGGGACATCTTGGTTTCCTGCTGTGCCAGGATTCCGCTCTTTCTTGCTGTTTTTGTGCAGTGGAGTGAAATACTTTTCCTTCAGTGCTACAGTTCAACTTGCAAGCAGCATCTCAGGGATGTTTGCTCTTTTGAGAGGCGAGAGCATGGGAGGGCTGGACCCTGTGCAGCTGCATGTGAGGGACAACAGAGAATGGTGCCCTGCTTTGGACCCATTTCAGAGCACCAAAGGGCTAACATCCTCACACCATAATTGTTATAGAGCACTCGTGTCATGTTTGCTGCCTTTTTTAAAGTAACAGTGTAAACTTCTCATAGAGATGATTTGGTTTCAATGGTATTACAGCAGAGACTGGGTTATGCCTCCTCATTTGTTCCCTGGGCCATCTTGAGGAGAGAAGGTCGTAGGAAGCTGTTCTGAGCACGTGCTTGCAGTCTGCCTCAACCCTCTGCACCTGTCCTGACATGGTTCCCTGCTCCCTCAACTGTACCTATTGTCATTCCATTCATGCCTGTTAAGAAAAGTTTACATTGCTTTTTAAGAAAGTAGTCAAGGATTACATAAAATCCAAGCCCGTCCCAATATTCTCTTTTAGACGGAAGGCTGGAAGGAGGAAGGAAAAAGTAATGGCATCCTAAGCATTGTGGAGTGGGAAGGAATAGACAAGAGGGACAAACACCCCTACAAAACCAAACAAGGAGTAAGTAATCTCAACATTGATGCACCAGTGTTTCCTAAGAGCAAAGGAAGGGAAGGAAAACATACTTGGATAAGAATCTAGACTGGGTTAGGCACTTGTATATATAACTGTAAAATGGAGGTAAATTGCCACCATGTGGCAATCTCTTCACATATAAAGAAAATCCTTAAGGGGGTTGTGAAGTTTTGTCCCTGAAAGGGTGGGCAGTGTTCTGTGAACAGAGCTAGGGAACTGATCCAAGTGTGACTCACTGAAAAAGGCTTCTTACCAAGAAGGGAGGCCCAAGTAGCTTTTTTACTTTATTATACTATATATGTCTTGTCTTTTTTAAGAAAAGACAAAAAGTGTTATTCTTGCTTAGCAAGAGACAACTAGTGAGGAAATCTCCCTGAGCAGTGAAGGATCTATAAATAACTCAAGAGATGGGCTTCTATTCTGCAAGTAGCCTCAAGTGAGCCCTGAATGTGTATTTGAAAGACCAAGAGACCTGTGAAACCTGACTCTACTGTAGGTACTGGGACAAAATTTACATGGAGTTCTAGTGGGTTTGACCAAAGACTCCTCTATGTACTGCAGTGGCATGCAGGAGCATCTAAAATGGGGAGCCTTGGAAGCAGCATAGAGAAATGAGGGGTAGGAGCCAAGAAAAACATAGGCGATTATAACTGTGAGTGGGGCCAGATTGACAGGTTGCAGAAACAGAGGCTGTCTTGAGTTTCCTCTTTTCAGCTTTGTTTCTGATAAGTAAACAAGAACTCCCACATTGCTATGCACCAGAGAATCAAGACAGAAGAGGTCTCTTATGTGCATGGAGACTCAGGTCCTGTAATCTGGCATAAATCGGTGTCACTGCTGTAAAGGAAGGTTCTTTCTGACACCACCCCCAGCTGCCCATTGTCACCACCTCTCCTGCACTTACGGTAGCTTTCAGACAGCCACAAGCATTAATCCAGGCCAGGACAAATAGCTTTCAGCATCAGCATCTTGATTCAGAGGTGTCTGTGCCTACACAAGGACAGGAGAGAGGAGGAATGGCCCCTTGCAGTACCACTGAGAATTTGTACAAGATCCAAAAAGCGGTATCTGTGGTCTGAGACATCAGCATCAGTCAAGTGGGGAGGCAAGTCCACAAGATGCCAAGCTTTTTTCATCAACACACCTCACCTACATGAGATTTAAGCGTCCTTCTTTTCAGAAGCCCACTGAGCTGCCCAGTAGGAGGGAGCAAATCAATCGCACTCACACCAGCAATGTATTTTTTTGCTTCATTTAGCATTACATTTCCTGATTTGAAAAACACCTTCATTCTGCTTTTGTCCTCTCTTTCCCTTTGCTACATTTTCCTTTCATCTATGACAGCATCTTTTAATATTCTTACATAAGTACAGAAATTCTGTTTCTCTCTCCCTTTCGTTGCTTTCCCTTCACTCCTCCTTGATGCAGAGAAACTCCCTTGATCCTTTACCTTCCCCTCCTGACACCTTTGCAGTCTTTCTGCCCTTCTCCCACTGCTTGTCTCACAAACAGAGGCTCCAAAGATCTGCTTGTTCCCCTCCTCATACCAAATCCAGCCCTAGATGTACCTTTGTCGTCCCCATGGACGAGAGGGAAGGGATCTGGAGAACATGAATCCTACAAAGAGGTGGGGTTTATCCCATCAAGAGAAGGAAGATGTGCCTATCTGTCCATCGGGCACAAAGGATTGTCCTTTTCCTGCCCTCACTGCAGAAGGACCAGCCTGCTGATGGGGTATGATGCTGACCATGAGGTTTTCTTTGTCACGTCACTGTGATACAAGAGGCAGAGGATCCTCCCTGGGGGGAAACCCCTTACATAAGAGATTTTATTTGTCAGTGTGCATTGCTAAATGCCAGCCCAAAACAGAAGCACAGCAGAGAGGTTTGCATAAAGAAAGCAGCACCACTTGACTCCTGTGCAGCTCCAGCAATCTGGGTCATGGAGGGATGTAGGAAGCTGTCACCATTTAGCCTACTGAGAAATACTAATGTAGAAAAAATGCAAGGCCCTCTCTGGTCCAGAGTCAAAAGGTACAAAGAGAACTATGAATCCCACAGACACACCAGACAGTCTGGTCCATCATATTCTAATTCTTATTTACATCAAACTTTGCACTATTGCAACCACTGGTTTCAATTGCTTGAGCTGCTTTCTCATCATAGCCTGTACATAACATGAAGCATGCACAGAATCAAGTATCAACGCTGGCTAGTTCCTCTATATGCTTCTGCTATCATCCTGTAGGAATGGCTAATCCACCTCCAGGCCTTCTGTTCATTCCTCATAATTTCCCAGTACACATCACATGGGAAACCAGAATTCCATAAATCCCACTCTTCAAAAAAACCACAAACCATTACCAATCTGATTTCAATTTTCTTCTTGTACTTGCTTTGATACCCACTAAGATAAATGAAATGGCAATATTTGTGGAATACCCAATCTACTGCATGTGTATTTAAAATCAAATCTGTCAGCACATTACCCCAGCTGTAGAGAGATTAGTCAGAATCTTCCTCCTCAACTTTTCCCTCCTAAATCTCTTACTGGGCTCTTGCTTCCTATGAGTTGATTCCACTTTTAATTTTATGTTTCCATCAATAGCAGAGCAGTAAAACAGCTGAAGGGAACAGATAAGGGACTTAGTCCACTACAGCCATCATCCAACTCCAAATTGGATTGACTGGCTGAGTGCCCCCAAATCCTCCATGGATATGCAATTTAATAGAAAGAAAAAGACTCCACACACAAAGAAAAATATGCAGAAAATAATAAGACCACTTTATGAAACATATAGTTTCAGCAATGTGCATATGATTATATCCTTAATTCAAATGAAATGCAACAGACATCCTTTTATGTTACCCGTGGAAAAAAGAACCCCAGCTGATGATTTAATTTGTCCTTTTGCTAAATGATTTAATTTTAGCAAGCTGTTATCCAAGGAAGAACATTAAAAAGGGCCATATTACATCAGCCTAACAATGAACCTGGTCCACCTTATCTTTGACAGCAACCAATAAAGGGTACAGAGGGAAGTGCAAAATAGAAGTGCAAAAAAAGGAATGGAGGAAAAAATGCTAAGGAGAATTTGAGGAAGATGAGAAATAGGTTAAAGCAGGTGGAGGAACTAAAATAATTCCCTTAGTTAGAGCGAGGCTTTATTCCCATGGATGAGCACACATGGATTTCTAGAAAGGCAGCTCCAAGCAGGATCAGTGCTCACAGGGAGCAGCGCTCTGGGCTGTGCACGAGCGCTCCCTTACCTGATGGCAGCAAAGGCCATCAGCTGTCCTGCCTGCACAGGCAGAGCCGCAGGGATTTGGCCAACCACTCTTTTTTAATTTGTTTTTTCTTTTAACTTGAGATATTGCCCCTAAGATTCAACCAGTTTTAACTTCAAGCTGAAATTATGTATCTTCAAAGTATGCGTTGGTATCTTCCGTAATTGCTCAGTTAATTGGAAAATTAAGATTATAATAGTCCTACCAAACTCCTTTGTCCCAAACCAGGCAAATCTCTGCGCTAGTATGATGCTGTGCTGCTCCCATCTCTCCCTCTCACTAGCCTCCTTAAAATGATTCCATTTGGCTTCACGACTTGCCTTCCCTTGATCTCCTAATAGGATGGTGAACCCCTGACCTCTTTCCAGGAGCTCTGCTTGAAACCTAACCTTTCCAGACTGCCAAGCCTCCATTTGCTCCTTATTTCCCTCCTGCTGTGCCACCAGTCTCATCAGTCTCTTTCTAAAACTTGAGATTTCAATTTTCTTTCCTTATTCTTCTGCTAGGAAAACTCAGCTTAGCCTGTTCACTGCTCAACCACCACAGTAGTTGCTGAGTAACAAAGAATCAGTGGAACATTACAGCATTTGCAGCGGCTCATTTAACAGCAACACAAATGTTTTGTACAAAGAGAGCTCCATGATTTCTATTTGTTCATAATATTTGGAACATCTCCAGCTCAAACGCTGCTGCGTTGGGTTTCTTTCTTTCTGGTTTGGTAAAACCGAGTCACCATTCATGATCTGTGCACAACGCAGGTCCACAAGCAAGAAATGGATGGTGGGATTAATTCCACCTGGAGAGCGTGGCTTGTCCCTCCACAGGACAGGTGCCTTTGGCTGCAGGGGCCTGCTGCCCACTGCCCTGCCCAGCCCGAGCTGCTCCAGACAGCTGGCAAGGTTACACCTGACACCCACCCTTCAGGTGGGTCAAGCTGGGTGTGGGAAATGCTGTCTGCAGGGGCTTTGCCGCCTGAAGCGACAGCAGCACCCACAGTAAGGGGCTGGAGAGATATTGCAGACGTCATCACCGGAGGAGACAGGGAGGGGGGCATCACTTTTGGCAAAAGGCCAGGTTGCACAACAGACCGCCAAGGCCTCTCAGTGCCCTGCCTGCTTTGCCTTGCTGACAGCCCTCTGTTCATATGATGACTGTGGGTAGCGGTGTTAGCTCTGACATTCAGTCGTAATTGACCCTCATCCCTCAAGGACACAGAGCAGAGCAAAGGAAGGCTACGCTACAAATACACCGAAATAGACCACACACCCTTGTCTGGAGAGCCCACCTCCCCTGTCACCGTCTTGCCCAGGGGTTCGATGAGACTGTAGGTTCTCTGTGGTGTCTGTCCCAGGCACACAGCCAGGAGCAGCCTTCCTCCTGCACATGGAGATGGTGCAGCACTGGCCCCATTGCGGGCACTGGTCCGCTCTTGTTGCCTCTCGCATGCTGAGGAACATTCCCCATGTCTTCCTCATCTTCTCAGTAACTCACTAATACCAGATGGATCACTTTGTGGATTGTTGGGCAGGGCAGTGTGTTCAACCATTTCTTCAGTGGAAGCCATAATTACCAATATCCTAATCTGAGGTGCAAGTGCCAGTGACAAACATCCCCTACTCGGGCAAAAGACTGGACATTCTAAGCTTAAACTTGGGCGATACATGGGTTGGCCTATATTACTACCTGTGGGTAGTGACATCATCAGTGAAATAATTATCTGAGACAACAGAGGTCTCAAACTAGTAGCAGAATTTTTTTCATGCATGTAAATTTGTTATGTGGGTGTATATACATAAGACATACCTGTTGATCAGCTCTGAGTAATTACAGCCTGCTTTTCTGTATTTCCACCACAACCCAGAGAGGGTGTATGGGAATTAGGGGTGAAGGAGGTCTGCAAGAATTCTGGAAGAGGCTTCTGAGGTGACCGGAGTGAGATGAGAAAGGCACTCACCTTCTGCCTGCCTCTTTCCCTTTAATATTTAAAATTTCATATATTATTACTAAGCCATTTGTCAGTCCACAAATAATAATTACAATGATAATCACAAGATCACTCTAAGCATTAAACTGTGGATCTGTGATGTTCTAAGACACTCCATTAGTTGAATGGTATTATAAAATAAGAAATTAAAATTATTTTTTCTGTGCATTATATTATTTTTAATTTTACATCTCTGTGTAAAAAGTAATTATGCCTTGAATCTGTAATATAAAAAAAAGCAGCTGCCTTCATCTTCCAGCAATACAAATACACCACAATAAACTATACACATATATACACATATACACACCCCTCCCTCAGTCTGCACAGCTGTTAATAAATATGTATTTTATATTTAGCCAGTAACTGCTGTTCATGGTTTCTCTCTAGATGCTCAGGGACGAGCTAAACGTCACTTTGATTACAGAGTGATGCATTCCCCATATCAAAAGCTAGCAAAAGTAGTTCCTTTGATAGCAAAAGAAACAGCCAATGGTGATTAAACAAGCAAATGTCCTGGGGAAGTGTTTGAAGTGAACTGCAGGCCCTGATCAAAGCACAGGTAATGTAAGCACACAAGGCTAGCAGGAAGAAATACTGTTTTTTATTAGACCAACACACACTACTGGAGAAAATAGGCAACTTTTCATACAAAGGCCTTTCTTCAGCTCTGTCATTTGGTCTAATAAAAGGTGTTGTGTCTCCCTACCTATGTTGCTTCTCTTCTGTTCACAGACCACTGCTGAGCCAGTACTCCTGCTGCTACAGCAGAGGGAAGTCTTGCTGGCAGACATGATTGATGCCACACGGTCTAACGCTTTAGGGGAATAATCTCAGAGCTTCATTATTCCAGTACAGAAATGCAAAGAGAATTTATCTGAATTATTGAAAAAGAGCTCTGTCAGAGGAAGAAGAAGCAAGCAGTTGAAAGATGTATTTGTCAAAACCCAGCAGTTCCATTGCAACAAATGCAAAAACTATTTTTCAACATGATTCAAGTTACCATAGAGCAAAGCTATCTGAAGTCTCTGTCTTTTACAATCACTCTCTGGCTTTCTTCAACTTTATTCCAGTGTCTTCAGATACTTGTTTCTTAATCTGTAGCTCTGCACCCCTCTGCCCTACCTGTCTGTTTGTCTGCCAAACTGAGACAAAAAGAGCTCTTCTGCCACTTTCTCTCAAGAGCTGTGAGACCGACAAGAACACATCTGAGAGAGAGCAGAAAGCTGAGAAGAGCCCTCTCCAGCTCACATTTGCAAGGGGTTCACTGCTTCTCAGCTCTTCCTCATCTCTCAGCAGCAGCTTTCTCCATCCTGAGGACTTGTAATCTCTGCAGGGGGAGGCTGAACTGCTGATAAGAACCTGAGCCACATGTGGCATGGCAGAGAGACAACAGTGAGACAAGGAGGAAGAAGGGAAAGGTGATTACCTGGGGTGAGAATTTCTGCAAAGGTAGCATTTGACATCGAGGTAGGCAACAACCTGAAGAAGGGCAAGCCTCAAGTTCCTGTTTTGGCTACAGAAGGACATAAACCACATTTTGGGATTGGAATTAATTTATCTTGAACGGATACTTGGATGCCCTGGAGAACTGTGGGGTGGGACTGAACAGGGGGGAAGCAGGTACTAGTCCTGGGAGAGGTGTGGCTCTTTAGTAAGTAGCTTGTTGAGACTACCTCCCCTTCAGGTGTGTGTGTGTGAGGTTCATCCAGGGAAAAAAGCAAGACAAGGACAAGAAGGACAAAATGTAAAGCCAAGCCTTTATTTTTTGTACCACTAAACTGAATTCTTTAGTGAAACATTTTGATTGAGGGTAATGCTGATACATGCTCCAGTTGTAGATCTGCCAGTTTGCTTCCAAGCCGTCTGTGATCAGAGAAACATTTTCCCCAGCCTGCTCTGCTGCCAATGGCAAGCAGGAGTGAGACAGGGTGGCTGACAAATTTCCAAATGTCAGGGTTTGCCTTTAACTGTCTCCCTCCCCCCCGCAATTTTACAGAGGCAGAGCTACCCATTTGTGATGGCTGTGCCTTGGGCAAAAGAACTGTTACTGCTCTTGGGACACTGGCTACCAGTGCTGACCACTGTTCTTGAAGACTCATCACACAGGAATCTCTGAGGAATGCATCTTCATCTGTTTCTTCAGGGCATGTTTTTTTCACTATGTGTAATATTTTTTGAGCAGTTACTGCAAAGTCCTCAGTAAATGTCACTTGCACTTTCCTTGCCAATGAAGAGTGGAGTTCTTGCTACAGATTGTGGCTTTGTAGCATGTACCTGTTTATTCCTCTTACAGACAGAACAGTACCCTGTGTACAAGACTCTCCAGAGAGCATGTAAATAGTTTAACAAGAATGCATTGCCAAATGTATTCCCTCTCAGCCCAGGGGCAGAAGAGACAGACTTTCACCAAATAAACACAGTACCCATCTATCCAATCCTTCCATATTCCTGCAGACTAACACCTGGGGAAAGAGATGAAATTGTAACCTTTTCCTGACAGCCACTAAAAGTCCTTGCCTGTCTACAAGGTGGCACAGTGGAGGTCTTCACTGAAAATGTTGCATAGCCGTGGCACATTAGACTTAGGCCATGGTTTGTAAATCTCCAAAAGCTCTTAATGAAAGATTTGACTCTGCAGCAGTCAAAAATCAAATGCTGAGGTATATGCTGGAGAAAACAAAAAACCTCTCCAACAGTTGAGAATCAGCTACTGCCCATCATCAGCTCACATTGCAAACCATGACATGCATGAGATGCAGCTGTGTTCTGCTGAGGCTGTAACTTCTCTGGAAACTCTCAGGGTGATGTAAAATGGGATAACCCATTTACATCACAATATAAGAAAGATATTAAGCTATTAGAGAGCATACAAAGGTGCGCAGTGAAGATGGTGAAGGGCCTTGAGGTGAAGCCATGTGAGGAGCAGCTGAGGTCACTTGGTCTGTTCAGCCTGGAGAAGACTGAGGGGAGGCCTCATTGCAGTTACAGCTTCCTCGTGAGGGGAAGAGGAGGGGCAGGCACTGATCTCTTCTCTGGGGTGACCAGGGACAGGATCCGAGGGAATGGCCTGAAGTTGTGTCAGGGGAAGTTTAGGCTGGATATTAGGAAAAGGTTCTTCACCCAGAGGGTGGTTGGGCACTGGAACAGGCTCCCCAGGGAAGTGGTCACAGGACCAAGCCTGACAGGGTTCAAGAAGAGTTTGGACAACACTCTCAGGGTCATGGTGTGACTCTTGGTGGTGTCCTGTGCAGGGCTAGGAGTTGGACTCAATGATCCTTGTGGGTTCCTTCCAACTTGGCATATTCTGTGATTCTGGTGATATCCATAAACGTAGAAACTTTATGTGGAAAGGTGCAAAGAAACATGTGAATGGAAAAATAAAAGCTCTTCACTACATACATTAATGGAAGCTTAAGAAAAAACAGAGGAAGCAGATCCCCCTCTCCCCTGCATACATTTCAGCATAGATGTTCTTGTTTTTCTCTTTTCCCACTTCTTTTGGCTTCTCCTTTCCACCTTGCTGACAATTTTACTAAGTTTTTTAAGGGTGCTATTTTTCTCAGCACTGTTTCCAGGAAACATTTATTTCCTTTTGCCACATTTTTCTTTTATTTCTTTCTTTATTGTCTCACTGGTTACACACCTCACCATACCACTGGGGCAGTGTCCCCCAAATACACACTTCAAATTTGCCTATTCCTCCTCATTATTTTTGCTCCAGCAAAAGCCCCCATGACCTTTAAGCTGAGCTCCTCCTTCCCTGCTGAGGTCCTAACCTCAAAAGAGGCTTTTCTTCTCTCTTTACTTTTTTCTTATTTCACTGCTTCTTTTTCAATGTCATTATCTCTCTTTTCCACAACAAAAACAACCCCCTCAAAGCTGTCCTTATGTTTATCATCTTCCAACATCTCCCGCAACTCTCCTCATTGAATTTCCCATAAGGAACCCTGCAACGATCACAAGAGCCACAGAAACCCTTGCCAAAGTGATGAAAAATGCATTGGCTCTACCTGTGCTGATAGTGGGAGCACATTTGAGCCTCTCACGTCAATCGTGAACTCTGCTGCTCACGTGGTCTCCTGCAAAGACAGTAAACTAAGCACAGACTCCTGTAGAGAAAAAAAAAGCTGGAAGGGCTCCCCTGGTGCTTCACATTACATTGAAGCTTCAGAAAGGTAGGAAAAAATACACTCAACCTTCACAAGATGAGGAAGCACAGCAAAATGTCACAGAATGACTCATTTAAAAGAGTTTCAGAAATGTGAAAGAAATAGACAATGCTGGGTTAAGATGCAAGTGTGATACAGAGCAGAGTGGTATAAAGCTTAGGAAACTTCAAGGAAAAAGGGGACTGGGAGGAATTGGAGCCTGTGAATTCAAAGTTAACTCAACTGTTGCATATATGGAATATCAGGAACAAGTTGGCTTAGAAAGGTTTAAATCTGTCTCAGCACTCTGCTGCTCCAGGTTCCCTAAGAGTCAGTGTTTGTCCCTGGACTATAAAGAATCTGACAACCTAAACTCTCTGTAGCTTTTTCAGTTCTTTGGCCCATTTTGCTGTCATCCTAAACTAGGTCTAGCACAATTTAAGTTGCAGAGGACGTACATAAGGGAATATTCTTGCACAGAGGGCTGTAGTCTTTTTGAAAATTGTAAAAGCTTAAAGTAGTTAGCAATTTCCCAACCACTGACATCAATAAATTATATGAGGAAAGAAGGCTGGAAGTGAACTGCATCCTTGGATGAAGTACAAGGCAAAAAAGAGGACAGGCACTTCTGTTGTCTCATCAGAGCAAGGGCAGGAGAAAAGTCCAATCTTCTCATGGCTCTTTGAGCAGGTTCTGAGGTACAGACATGGCCTGCTCTGAGGCAAGGGTACTAAACAGACTTGAGCTCTTTCTGCTGCTTGTTCATGAGGCAGCATGAATAAGTAGCACCTCTGGTCAGATTGTGGATGTGTCCCTCCTTCACTGAATAGCTGACCTGGTACTTAAAAACCTGTGACACCACCACTGACATTTATGTATGTAATTAATTTCACATTAACAAATTTCCCAGGTGAAGCTTTTGCTCAAAACCAATGGATTCTGTTACAACTGCCTTACCATGGAACATAGAGCTTGTTTTCTCTAAAGGTCCATTAAAACAGTAAATTCTAACTTGATTTTTGCATTGTTTTTATATAACCATTTGCTTCTACACCAGAGAACAGATGATGCCAGCTAAACACAAATCCATGACTTCAGTGATTACAGTGAGGTTGAATTAAGGGATGCATTTCGGCTTGCTTGGTAGTGTTCCCTTCCTTCTGTTTTTGATAAATTAACCAGTGGTGATCACAGAGTTTTAATAAACTGACAAGGTTTACTTTCTCCATACAGCTGTGGGCTTCCTACCTGATAAGCATAAAAAAAGACTTACTAACGCCACTACTTTTAATCACCTTTTAACCTATGTTGCTCTTGTTTATATCTCACTTGAGTATTTAGGTTTTTGTTTATCTTCTCTCTTTTTTGCCTAAATACCAGTAGAAATGAAGCAATGTGTGATGACAGAAAAATTACCACACAAGCAATGTTTAAAAGTATGTAGTTGTACAGTGTTCCCAGTGTAAACTGGGAGGAGAGGAAGAGCCAGGGGGAATAATTTTTTGTTCAGGCCAGGCTGCCTCTGTCATTCAAGAGGACAAAATAAAGACAGTAGGGCATTGCCAGGCTGCACTTCCATTGCCATCTGAAAAGTGCCCAAAGGGAGTTGTGCTGTGCTAGTTCAAGTTATTTTCCTTCCCATCTGCTCAAGTTGATTTAGAGAAGTGCATTATGCAACCTAACTGCTATGCTGAGGTTCAAATGAGTGTGGCAGTGCACTTAACACTTCCAGGAGACATTTTGAGGAAAAGGAGGGATTATATAAAACCAGGCCTTTCAGACTGTGATGGTAAAGGTATTGCTATGTGGCTACTAAAAGAAACAAAAACCTAGAAGAACGCCCCACAAAACAAACCAGAAAGCCAAAACCAACCCAAAACAAACTCCCGAGAAGATGAAGATCAAAACTGAGAAAGGCTGAACCACACTCAAATGTATCAGCAAGATGGAGCAATAGTGTGAAAACCAACAAAGACAAGAGTAAAAACACCTTACCTGCATGACCTCGGTATTTGGCAGCGAAACACTGGTGTTATCGTACATCAGTAATCCAGGACATGGTCACCTGCAGTTCTTCAGATCATCTCATATCACTGCCATTATCAAAAGCAGCATTTGTAAATCACACATTAAGTTCTTGCCCTCAGCTAAAAAACCATCTACACTTTAAGTGTGTGTTTGTGAAATGTGATAAAACTTCACTATTAATACTGCTTAATGAAAGCCTTCTTCAAGTTCCCTACATTTTCTCTTATAAAACTGATTGTGTCCTTTACACAGGCTAGTATTACAAATAACACCATCTTTCTTGGTCCTTGTTTATGTGATTATTATGCACCTCCCAGGTCTATCTGGTAAATCAGTATTGCTCTGAAAACCGAGGTCCCCTAAGGAAAAGCTTGACAGCAAGATTGTTTGTCAGTTCTTCTCTGAAACATCCAACATTCAGATGCCACAGACATCTGTTTGCTTTTTAAGAGCAGAGAGAAGTGGTTGGTCCCAGTGACCTGTGTGATCAACCATTTCCAGCTTTTTTCTTCCAGAGGTGAAACAAGAAACCCTAAAAACTATCACTACACTGATTCAGCAACCTATCTCAGGCTGCTATTTCAAAGGTTTGCGTTAGTCCCCAAAAAACCCATTTCCCCCCCAAACAGCCCAAGCTGTAGTTCAGGACAGCGTGGATGTACAGGAATAAAAGCTAAAGAGGCCATACCTCCCTTGGCAATGCATCTGGTGCTGGCTTCAAAAATCCCCCAATGAACTGATTTGGCTCTATTGTGCTGTGTTCATGTAGGACCAACAGCTCTAAGAGTCATTGCTGCTCCTGGGATGCATTTGACAACCAGGTTGCTGCCTCCACTAAAAACTGACATTGGCTCATCTTTGAGGCTGAGCACCAACAAGCAGGGCAGGCACAAGCCTCCCATTGTCTCAGATGTAGGATCTAACCCAATTCTCTCTACAGTTGAAGCTGGTGGACAGACTGACACTAAATTTCAGGAGATTTCGATCAAGCCTCGTGGGGCTTATTCTGGGAATGCCAGAGGTCTCCAGAACATATTAGGAGGCATCTCCCTTAGAAAGTTTTGGAAAATATCTTAAATTGCGCATTTCTTGCAGATTTAGCTAGCTATGGCTTTGCTGATATTTCATTAAATGAATGAGAATTAAAAGTAATTCATTTTCAGAATCAAGTCTGGAGCAGAGACAGTGAGGTACTTCAGTTCTGAAATTATTAAAAAATCATGGTATTTATAAGTTACTGTTTATCTTCTGATCTATGACGGCTCACCAAAGTGATATAAAATTATCATTTTACCTCCTTCTCTCTCCACCTCAAAGCAATATCAGAGCACAGCATGACTTGACAAGAATAAAGTTGGTAAGTATATATGTCTTCATCAAAAGAGTGAGTGCCACAGGATGCAAGTAATCTATTTTCAAAGCACTGAAAAAATTACGTTCATTCTATTCTAACAGTTTTCATAATCATTGAAACATAAAAGAGATGGTTCTTGATTTTTTTTTTTTTCAGTTGAAAATTGACAATAATTTTGAGATATCTAAAAGTTATTCCAGGTCACTGGTATTATAAAAAGTTCTGAAAACTCATAATTAATTAAAGAGCAATTGCACTCTGAAAGTGATACAAAAACAGTAAGTTGAACTCAAAGCATGCATACCTTGCAGTTCAAATCTTATTTCTCATAGTATAGGGGTTTGTGGTCTTGTATAAATTACATTTTGTTTATCCTGTCACAGTTTTTTAAAAAAGAAGCTAAGAGAGAAAGGAGACTAAGAAGGAACAAGTTGCTTTTGCCTGTCCAACCTGTAAACTCAAGATCTTCAAAAGATCTCCACCGCTTCTATCTCCTTAGCATTCTTTAGGGATGCGAGTGGAAATAAAATGATTGATGTGCCTTAAAACTGACTTATTTTCACAGCAAGTGTTGGACTTAATAGTAATTGTGTTTCAGATGGTTCCCATTCAGGCAGTCTCTGTGGGCTTCCGTCTTCCCTGGACAACTCAACAGAGAAAAGCAAAGAAGCCTTTAGATTACATTTGCCAAATGGAATGACTCTTATTTTTCCAGACTTGCCAAAAATACTTTAAAAATCCTTGGTTTTCCCTCCAACTCATTTGTATACCCGTTTGTTCCTGTCAGTGAGTGATTAGGGATCAGCTTGATCTGATCTCATTTCCAGCACCGATGTTTGGACTTAGCAGCTTCCCCTCTTTGCGGATATTTGCTGTCGCATTTCCCCCTGCGGGGGGACTGAAGGGGTTTTAGTCTTTTGTTTTACTTTAAGTTTTCGTTTCCTTTTGCAACCTCAACATTTACTGTAGATTGCTTTTCAGGTTAGGCTCTCTCTGTGCCATGCTCCAGATGGCACCAAGTTGTAAAATGACAAAGAATTGACTGGATTATTATATGGTTTGATCCTGTCACATGTGAGTTGTCGTCAATGTTGCAGCAGGTGCCTAAGGTGTGTGCAGAAATTGCTGCACTCCAGCACAATTCCCACTTGGCAATGACAGGTGCTGGCAATACAGTTATTCCCCAATGTCTCTACCAATGAAGAACAACTCTGAAAAGCTCTAAGGACTTCAAGTAGAGAAGATGAACTGAGCCTTTGGGTCCCCCAGTGAGTTGGATGGGCTTCTCTCAGTCCACACGTCAGGCCGGGACCATCACGTCTGTTTGGAGTAAACTGAAAAGCATGATTGTGTTGAGAGGCACATGAGCTCAGCACGTGCTGGGAAGGATTGCTGTCCCTCCTGGCAGGCACATACAGTTCTTGGGCAAGGAGACAGAGAAACAACCACACAGTTTGCACTGCCTTAGAGGGCTTTTCTAATAGAGAAGAAGGGGAAAAAAGAGGGCTGGATTGTTTTCACACTATTTGAAATGTGAACTGCTTTGATACAATTTCTCTGCCAGGTTCATGTCAGGTAAAAATCTGGTATCATGTAGTCAGAACCAAGAAGTTATTTTCAAGGATTATGTTTGCTGCATAGAATGTATTTCACTTTTAAATACTGACAGTATTTCAAAGTTGTTCCTTTGTCTGTACCATTACAAAACTAGGTTGCCCACACGAAGTAAGGCCCAAACTTGTTGCTGTTTGGCTGCTACATACTAAAATGCTGCAAGAAGCAATGATCATAGTTCAGCTAGTAGAACATCTGCCTCTGAGTCAGTAATTGCTGAGTGTCCCCGTACTGAATTTAGGGGTCACCGGGGCTGCTGAACGGGCTGTTCTTGTATGAAATATGAAACAAAAATTCTAGTCACTTGTTGGCCATTAAACAACTGATGACAGCTTTCATCAGAGACTCACAATAGCTTTGCTCCTCTAACTGTGCCAGGTAATTACATTCTCTCTACCTAAATGAACTTTCAATTACAGAGAGTACCTTTGTCCTCTAAACTGTTTAGAAATAATGTTACGCACTGTTAAATTATTTCCCCTGTCCCACCTCAGAGGTGGCTCAGTTTCAGCACAAGTCAAGGAAATCCAGGTCCACACAAGGATGTTCCCCTCAAGCACTGGCCTGCCCTCAATTTGGCTGGCACTGCTGTAGCATCATCCGTCCTGTGCAGCCCCAGCTGCTGCAAGGAAGAGGCCCTACTGAAATTTGCCCATCACTCTCCCTTCTGAGGGCCTGCAGAGGAGTGCAGCCTTTTTGCACCAGGAGGCAGAGCCCTAGGCAGGCGGAGGACAGTATGGGACAATGGCATTTGGACCAGCCGAAGTGTATGAACTGGGGTTTTTTATGGCCTCAGTTTTGAATTTAATTATTCAGCAACTCAGTTCAGGCACAAATCTGTCTACTTGAATTGTGGGAGGGGAAAGGTCATTTTACAAGAACACAGGTACATCTAAATATAAAATTGTGCTCCCCCTCCCCAGACAGCATTATAACCATTTACAGCTGAAGAGAAATGCTTATCTCCTGAGCAGTGTCATCTACATCTGTCTTGTGAAAATATGTTATCTAACAGATTTCCATATTCAGCCTGGAAAAAAAAAATCTCATATACACATTTGCTAAGGGAGAACACAGAAGAAAGAAGCAAAAAATATGATCTCTTTGCTAACACCAGCTGACATAATAGTACATAGGAACTTCCATGTTTTTTTCCAAATGACCATTTTGCAGAGAAATAAAGAACTCTTTTTTAAAAATTACCAATGACAATTCCTCAATCAAAAAGGCTTCGAGGCAGATACAAATTGCTAGAGAATCTGCAATATACTGCCCTCTGCAAGCACAAGTCCTTCCTACTTCTGTGCACCCGCAGCCATTCCTGCTCAGCAGCTTGCTTTCTGCTGTGCCGTTCCGCCTGCAGATTTAGAACTCCCATCATTTTTACCTCAGATGACCTCAGCCCAGCTTAGATGGCATCCTCCAGATCTGACCCCAATGCAGGTCTCACCAAAGGAAAGGGTCTGCTCAGTGTCACTGGGATAATAAGACAAATACCCTTAAAGCCTGTAGCTCTGATCCCCTGGAGATCTACTTTCAGTAATCAGATTCTGGAAAGCTGTTAGTGTAAGTCAAGTCAGACTGTTGACAGTAAGAAATGAGTTGTTGTGAGGCTAACAAACTGAACTAACCACAGAGGCTGGTAATAAATGCCCCCTCAAACCATCTTTCGGAAGAGGCAAATGCTTATCAAAACTATACTGAACTCACAGGAAAGAGGGAGGGAAAAAAGCGTTTTGAAGTCCTTCTTTTCTTTTGTATTTTTGACACAGCAAAAGGACATGAAGAAGGGAAGATGCTCAGAGCAATTAAGAGCTGTGGGCATGAGGCTAGTTTAGTATGCAGTTATCTCACAAACTGTGCTGGATTCTTTCATGGCTATGAATTTTCATATAATACTGATATTATAAATTCCTACAGCCTACCATTGTTTCTTATTTCATTTTGGGGGATTTACTTTTACCAGCTGATAAGAAATACTAAAATGGCTTGCTTTCTTAATTACAACAGAAATCCTGAAAACAATGATACATTATAGGATCATGAATTTGGTGTGGTCTAAATTACAATTCTTTTTTTCTAGAGTTCACATAATGGGGAAGAATCTATGAGGCTGGAAAGGGAGGGGGAAAAAAAAGACTGATACCACTACACCTAATTTAATAAGGTGAGAGGACAGGATAAGGAGATTTTAAAACCAATGTTGCAGTGCACTGAGTGATGTACTGTGGAGAAGATTTATAGTTTGATCTAAGGTTAAACAGAGATATGAACAAACCATGTTTTGGAATCATCAGGAAAACAGGCGGTTACCTCACCTGGAGGTCCCATCAACTTTACTTTCAGATCCAATCCTTATTTCTCCTTAGCATGATCCTTCCTATAATCCTGAACCAGAATTTTTGATATGAAAGTACAGACTTTGAGTCTTTTTTCCCCCTTCATAACACAAAACAGCAGCGCTTGGAACTGACAGCAGTGTAAAAAAATACAGTGAGAGAGAGGAATTAGACCACTCATCATTGCAGAAATGTAACTGCCTATTTGCCACATGCACATGCTCTTCAGATTCCATACTGCTTCTCACTGCTTTAACTGATGGGCATAAATTAGTTCAAAAATCCATACCATCCTCATTGTGAAAAGGAGAGGGGAGCTCTGCTTTGAGCTGCTGCCGCTTAAAAAAACCAAACCAAACCAAACCAAACCAACAACAAAAAAACAAACCCTGCAAGAAAAACAAAACCCTGCATATGCATTATTTCTGGCTGGGAGTTGCCATCAGTGATGAAACAGTTAACCAACACACACTGTAAGATCTTTACAGATCAGTCACTCCGTGTAACCTCTGATTCCTGCTGAATATATTGCCCTTGCTTTGCCCAGTCCTAACCACCTTTCTGTCATACCTACCTCCCATGCCCTAGACACATTCTTTCTCCTGTTGTCAAATTTTAGATTTTTGGTTTTTTGGTCCTCCACAAAAAAGGAAGAATTAGCACTCTGACTTCATTGCAGCAGGCTAAAGAGTAGCATCAGATATGGAAGAGAAGCTGAAGAAGGCAGCAGCAAGAGTGCTGAGGAATAAAATAAGTTTACTTATAGAATATTAGAAATTAATGTGTAGGTATAAGTTTAACTGTAACTTGCTTAGCATGAGTGGGTCCTGCTCAAAAATTAGCATAGGTGAACTCTAAATGAACTCTGTTTGTTAACATGAATGGCTAAACAGAGGATAAACAAAGACTGGTTATCTTCAGATAAGGAGTGAGACCCTGGAGAGCCTCAAGGCTGGCCCAAGCTGTAAGATAAGAACTGCCCACGTGGGCATGGAGAAGGACTTCAATGAGGTGTTGGCAGACCCCATAAATTGCCAATGGACCCAGAGGTGCAGGCCACGTGAAGATCTGGTGCACAGACTGTGAGGTTATAAAGGGCCAGGGATTTCTTTGTCCAGGATTCCTCTCCAGAGACACGCAGATCGAGCATCCATGTGTGACAGCTGAAGCAAGAAAAGACAGGGATAGAACTATGGCATTGGAGACCACAGCTAGGGGACATTGCTTTGGAACAGGGGCTATGCCAGGACAGGGACAGGATCTGGTGAAAAACCAACAAGGGCAACAGCAGCAGGCTGAGAGAGCAAGTGGTGTGTACAAGGGTTTACAGCCACAAGAATACATTTCATCAAAAGCTTTATACTGGAGCCTGGATCCCCAAACCTCCGTATTTGTGTTTCTAGCACTTTGTTCTGAACTCTGCAAAGGCTGAAGAGTCTTTCTTGGGTATCTACGAGGTAGCAGACCTATAAAAAAGGTAAGAGCCTTCTGTTGCTCCTGTTTACTCAGGTAGCTTAAATAGGAGGATGTCTGCTCTAGATCTAAGGACACCACTTTTCTAGGGACCAAGCTAGAAGCCCCTGTAATATGTGTTAGAATACACTTGGGGTTTCACTTTTTAAGCAGGAATAAAAATATATACCTGGAAAAAAGTGTCAAAATTAGGACCATTTTTATTTAAAACTGATGAAAAATGATGCATAAGAATTGAATGATCTTTAGCTGAAAATCTAATTTCTGTTTGGATGTACCACTATATGGCACCATATATCAGGTTCCAATTATACCCAGAATATTCTAAATTCTCTTCCGCCAAGTGGCTGAGTTTCACATCATTCCCAAAGCACCACAGAACAGTCTGATCTCCATTCCTCCACATCAGTGATAAAAGCCACAGGCCTCATGAGAAACACACTGTGTTCAGGCACTTTAACTACAGGGGCAAATGGAAGAGTAAAGCATGTGTAACTAATTATTAATTTGTCTTGCTTATGCCCAGTTTGTGATATCTGGATCCTGACCAGTCCTTGACAAGTAATTCTGACTGCAAGCTCACCCAATGAGAGGCATCTTCCCAATACAAAAAGGAGACTGACTCTGGTGTGTATTGTTTAGCAAGTTTTAAGATATCCCTGATGCACAGCTGACAAAATATGACACATGCCTCTTTGCTGCAAACTCTGGAGTATTACTTTAAATTTCTTATAAAGGTAGCGTTAAGCAAAGGCGCTGCTCTGTGCAGGGTAGCTTGAAGCAGAAGCACATGTCCTTTTGTCAGTTCTGTTGGGTGGAAAATCATTCCTAGGAAGCACAAACCAGGCACTTAAAATTAGTTGATGTTTTTTACCACAACCTCCCTTCAGCTCACTGTGTCCTCGTTCCAGTGTGGATAACAATACTACCTTCTCACACAGGGCTGTCATTATGAGGAATTCCATTAACATCTGTAGATAACTTGGTTATTAGAGGAGAAAGCATCAGAGAAAAGGCTGTAGGGGACAGTCTTGATGTATCAGTTCAAGGTATGCTATAATGTATATAGATCACCGCATTTGAAAAGAGGATTGTTAGTAAATGATGCACAAATGATACACAGGCATTGTGTATCCTCCTAATGGATTAGGAAAAGTAAAACATCACATATGAACAGGTAAATTAAAACTATGCTGTAATGCATTTCTGTAAGGCGATGGTATGGGATACCACTCTTCTGGAATTTCCTAATTCTTTATGATCTAGCAACATGTATTTTTAATGTGGGGTTTTTTGAGGTAACATCCTTAGCAAAGATCAGTTTTGACAAGTAACATGTTTCTGTAGCTCAATTCTGGGAACCAACAAAGACCAAAAAGTCTGTAGAGCTATCAAAAGCTTGCTTCATTACCAAAAGACATAACTGCAAAAGACTCCAGCTTCCATTATCACCATGTTATAACTGGGTCAGAATAAATAAAGCAGTAGATTTAGATTTTCAAGGATAGTCATAAATTTAGTATGAATGAAGGCTAGATAAGGTTGCCAGTTGAGAGAAGAGGCACTGGAAACCCCCCAAATTTTTTTTTTTTATTATTTTTCAGATTACAAAGGTGAGCAGTAAAACGGCATAAAGATCTTTAGGGTGGTAAACATGGCAACAAGGTGACTAAAGGACCCAAGTGTGAAGAAAATGCACTCAGAATTTAATGAGATCAGGCAAACTGAAAAAAAAATAAGATAAGGGAGTCTAGATAAAATAACACAAGCTTTTCCAAATAGCTGTCATCTGGGAGAAAAAGGGGGGGATGGTGGGAGGAGAACAAATAAATGTATTTGCTAATAAGCAGGACAACAGTACAGTGTGTACTTCTTTAGCAAACCAAAACAATGCTTTTGCAGTCACCTTTGCTTTTCCACCCTTGGCCTGGAAGGATGAGGGGTTTGTTGACACTTTTACTCTACAATAAGGATGGTTTAAAATGCATTTAGTTTCATAAAAGCTATCAGCACAATTTTATTTTTCACAATCAACCTGGGCGGAAGCAGCATCATGCCTAACGGGGGGGGGGGGGGGGAAAATTCTCCAGTGCAAAAAGCATTAAAAAGCACATCAGGTTGTCTGACAAATCAAGCCCTAAAGTGGCATGTAAACATGAACAAAGATTGGCAAAAGCTTCCTCCACTGTAAGCAGTTTGCAAACAATTGCCACAGGATCTGATGACATTTAAACCATGAAAAAGCCATGCAAGTCTGGGAACAAAACTGAAAGTATGTAGGCTTAACTCAAAATCACCATATCTGGGTATTTCTTGAAGAGAAAACCCCACAAACAAAGCAGGGTCATGGGAATAGGAATGCATCTCTAAAACAATCTGGCTTTGCAATGGCAGTATATGCCCAGAGCTCCAATTTTATACCCTGCTTTGGTTTGGATTTTGAATAACCCAAAACTGCCCTAATATTTTTTTTCAAGAGACTCCAGAGATGCAAACACGTCAAGGAGAAAGGCGGGAAACATAAAAGGCACAAAATCAGCGTTGGCACATTGAGGTTGTATTGCAGTGGTACCAGAACTGTGGCTGCGCTTGCAGTTTTGGGGATTCCTGTGCCACATCCCCCGTCCTGAGAATGGCTCCCTCTCCACAGTCTTCTCAGGAAAGCACCTGGGCATTTCTATAAAGCAGAGCAATAACCCACTCTGTGAATAAAGCTGGGAGACAGACAGCGAGCTAACAAATTGAGAAATTTGACTCAAAGAGCAGATAGACCTAGGTTTGCGTAGTTGCAATGCTCGGAGATAAAACACTTTTGGTACAAAACTTGGCTGTGGGGATGTGAAAGTGTCATGGATTAAGCCCGGCTGGAAATTAAACACGACAGCTGCTCTCTCAGCCCTCCTCCCCCCGCCCTCCCGCTACCCCAGTGGAATGAGAAGGAGAATCAGAAGTAAAACTTGTAGGCTGAAGTAAGACCAGTTTAATAATTGAAAACGAAGTACGAATAAAAAAAGGTGAATATCCCTTGGCCAGTTGGGGTCACCTGTCACAGCTATGCTCCCTCCCAGTTTCTTTTGTGTACCTTTTCCCCGGTGGAGCATGAGACAGACACACAGGGACAAAAAAAGTCCTTAAGATAAACACGACTCAGCAAAAATCAAAGCATCAGTATGTAATCAACATTCTCATTCTGAATCAAAACCACAGCACTGTACTAGCTCCTGAGAAGACATCTATCCCCGCCCAAACCAGGGCAGAAAGAAACATCTTGATGGAAAGGAAGAGCAGTGTCGCGTGTTATCAGGCGACTGATGCAACACCATCGCCACAGAACTGGTCACCCTCCGCCTCTAGCAGTTAATCTGCTTTCATGCTTGCTTTCACTGCGCTTCATCCCTCCCCCAGCCCCCGGGCCGAGCCCGGAGGCTCAGCCCCGCTGCCGCAGGGCCCTTCTGCCTCCCCCTGCCCGGGGGCAGTGCGCTGCCGCGGGGGTGTTCCTGCGGGACACAGGCTGAGGCCGCGCCCGCAGGGACTCGCCTCGGCTCAGACAAAGCGGCCGCGGCGCGGCCCCGGCCCCGATTCGGGGCACCTGCGGGGCGGCCCCTCCGCCGCTCCGCTCCGCTCCCTCCCTTCCCTCCGCCGGCCCCGCGCGGCTCCCCCGCCCCCGCCCGGCCCGGAGGCGGGGCGGGCTCCGGGCGGCGCCTCCCGCGGCGGGGCCGAGGCGGCTCCTTCCGTCGGTGGCCGCGGCTGCAGCATGAGCGGGCCGGGGCTGCTGGGGCCCGGCGGCGGCGCGGGGTTGCCGCCGCTGCCCAAGAGCCTGAGCGGGTTGCTGAACTCCTCATCCTCGGGCGGCGGCAGCGGCCAGGGCGGGCGCTGGCGGGACCTGGAGCGGCTCTACGCGCAGAAGTCCCGCATCCAAGACGAGCTGAGCGGCGGCGGCCGGGGCTCGCCGCGCCCGCCCAAGCCTCCCAACCTGGACGCGGCGCTGGCCCTGCTCCGCAAGGAGATGGTGAGCGGGGCGGGCTGGGGCTCGGCGGGGGCGGCGGACGTGGCGAGTGGCGGCGGGGCACCGCCGCCTCCCCGGGGCCAGACCGGCGCCCCGGGCCGGTGCAGCCCCTGTAACCCGGCCTGGCTGCCGGTACCGGCGGCGGGAGCGGGGCTGGGGGTGGCGGGACTGCTCCGGGTGCGGATGGGGAGCCGCTTACCGCGCCCTGCGGCCCCCACCGGAACCCGGCACCCAGTTGAAAGGCTGGTGTTAAAAAACACCCCCAGTGTCGGTATGATTCGTGCAGCCCAAGTGGCTGTGATTAGGCGTAGTTTTCTACAGGACTCTGTTTTGATCCTGTAGCACAGCGTTATTACAGCGAAATTCTTCCGGGCGACCTGGCGCACCTTTTGATTAAATACTAATTGGGTGTTGGTGCTTTGCTGGTGCAAGCTGCAGCTGTAATGACTAATAATAGCCTAAGCCTTACGTGCTGAGGATTCTGAAGAATCAGTACAAGAAAGACAAGGAGCTGCTGGAGAGGGTCCAGCGGAGAGCCACAAAGATAATTAGGGGGCTGGAGCATCTTTCTTATGAAGAGAGGCTGCGGGAGATGGGCCTGTTTAGTCTAGAGAAGAGGGAATCTCATTAATGTATATAAACATCTCAGAGGTGAGTGTCAAGAGGATGGTGTCTGACTCTCTTCGGTGGTGCCCAGCAACGGGACGAGGAGCAATGGCCATAAACTAAAACACAAGCAGTTCCACCGCAACAAGAGGAAGAACTTCTTTATGTTGAGGGTGGCAGAGCACTGGAACAGGCTGCCCAGGGAGCTCGTGGAGTCTGCCTGTCTAGAGACATTCAAACCCACCTGGAAGTGTTCTGGTGTCACCTGCTCGAGGTGACCCCACCTTGCCTTGGCGGGAGGGTTGGACTGGATGACCTCCAGAGGTCTCTTCCAACTCTAAAAACTCTATGAAGCATATAAAATACGATATTGCTGAAAATCTGCCTGGTTCAAGACTGGTTTTTTTAAACTAAAAAGGTGCTTGAGGACAAGAAGCTTTTTTGAAAGGTCCTTCTGTGGATTTAGAAGGATGGGAGTGTGCTGAAACCTTAGTCTGCCACCAGTGTTTCAACAGTTAGAGATAATTCTTAAAACTGTGTATTAGAATTGCCAGTTTGCACTAAAGCTCAGGAAGGATGGGTCTATCGACTGCCGGGGCTTTCTTCTGCAATGCTGTGAAGGGAAACAAGGACATATGGTCTTAGTCTTAAGCTTTTCCAAAAAAGCAAAGGTAATTCATTAAACAAGTCTAATCTATTTCTTTCCTAATGGGAAATCAAATGAGATACTTCTCAAAGTTATTTGATAACTAGACTTCCCTTTTAAACTTTCCTTTAATACTCTGCTATCCTTGATGATAATTTGATAAAGTATTTCTAAAGAAAAAGATACTTCTAAACACATCAAAGACTTTCAAGCAACAGGCTCCTTGGTTCCAGATGTACTTTTTTGTGGCCTGTACAAATTAGAGAGACTCTTGTGTACTAAAAGGCTGCCTTTCATCAAGAAGATAAAAGCACTTTATTACTGATATTGAACACTCTTTTTGCAGCAAAGATACAATTTTCATTGAGTAATGGGTTGGCTTTAAATTTTCCATAGTGAGTGAGGAAGAAATGCACAGCACCATCTTTCCCTGCAGGGTCAAGCAAGGTACTGTGTATGTAAGCTTTTAAAGCTGAGAAAGGGATGGACTTGGATGCTTTGGAGAGGGAGGGAGGAAAGGAGAGGTCATTTCAGAGCTATGATTGTGAAGAACAGAGTTGATTGCATGGAACTGTGTGCCATAGGTTGCCCTATCAAGAGTCAAATGCAGCTTGGCTGGCATTAAAAACTGTGCTAATGCTATCAGGGTTGGACATTTCTTCAGGCTTTTCCTACCTCAGGGGTCATACATGAAAGTTTTGAAGAGGCTGCATTTTTCACAGTAGGCTTCTTGTTTGATAGTTTGATACTAGTGGCAGCAATAGAAAAATAAGATAGTAAACATAACCATTTGGTTTTAAGACTGTTATGTTAATTCTGCAAAGCAATTTTTCCCTTAAAGTTTGTGCTTGGCAGTCAGTAGAATTGAACTTCACAGAAAGTGCTGAAATTCTTAATGGAACTGAAACAGGAGAGCTGCTGGTGAAAATGGTCCCACCTTCCTTGGGAGACAAAGGTCACCTGTCTCCAGGTTGACTTTTTTTGGCTCACCTCACTCCTGATTGCTTTTTGAACAGTTCTGAACTGCAGTCTTGTCCCTCAAACATTTGGCTCTCATTCAGGTCTGCCAGGTGGGTCTCATGTTTGTATGTCATAGTGTTAGGTCCAGCTTCACAGCATCCTTTCTTACCTGAGGTGAGCAGTTTGTCTAGGTTATAAAGGAAGATGGGTATGAAAAGTAGCATAGATCTGAGGTGGTAGAAAGACTTACCAGTAATGTCCTGGCAGCTAGCACAGTGTCCCATCACTTGTCCTAAAATCTTCTTTAGCCTGTGCAGGACATCATGTTTTGGCTTCATGATTACACCAAGGAATTTGTGGTGTTCCTGGAAGATGTCATACCCTCTTTTTCTCAATGGCATTGTGGTGTATGATTTTTTTTTTTCTCTTCTTCTCACCTTCAGAAAGAGCTGCTGGTAGGATAGTTCAGCAATGTCGAAGTAAGATCATCATGCTAGCTTCTTGTGGTTTTCTTGTGTGCTGAGTGTATTGTCCTGAGAATTTAGAAGCATAAGGAGAGATTTTTGAGGTAAGAGTTCTCATTCTGAGTAAAATACAGCCTGGTGTTCAGGTTGCAGTACAGGCTGCTAACGTTATTTGTTTATTTATTTATTTCCTCTTGACATGAGGTTGTGGCAAAAACTTTTATTTGATGAAACTGAGGCTCACTAGGAACAGCCTGTCGGCTTAACACTTCCTTGAAAAATAAGGCCAAAATGGCTGTTTCTCTAAAATCTCTATTTGGGTAGTGGTTTTAATTTGATCTGACTTGGATAGGTGACAATGTCAAGTGAACTCTCTATTTCGTTGCCAGAGAGGGAGGCTGAATTGAGTTAAATGAATAGCTTTATTTCACTTTGCTGTGCAACATACTGGCTTTGTACCTGACATAAAGATGCAGACCACAAGGTAGCCTTTTTTTAATGGTTCTCCAGATCTGTAATTAGCTCTGGAACTAATATTTGAGAAGCTTAAGGACCAAAATATTAGGTGCTTAATTATAATCAAGCCTATGCTTGAGTGGCACATGAAAATAGTCTGAAGATTTGCAAGATATGTCATATGTGCTTGTGTCACTTCTGTTTAGTTTTGCTGCCTGAAAGTAGCATGCTGTATTGTGCTAGACTTACCTGGGTTTGTCAGATGCCTATGTATGTCAATATAGAAAAGAAAATCAGAGTAGAACTACTCAGCTGGGAAGTGGAAAAACCAGAGTCCCATTTAAAACTTCTACTCCAGGCCATTTTAAAGAAAAACAGAGCGCCTGTGATGCTGTGAGAGAAAGATGTGTGAAAGACACACAGTATTTCTGGAAAAATATCTCCCTTGCATAGTGAGGAATACAGACTTTATGAATTTATCTGCCATGGTTCCGATAGGAGTGAACTGCTTATTAAAGTCAAGCACAGCGTTGTAATACAACATTTTGAAGAACACTTTGCATTTGTTCTGCACTATTGCATCACATCGTTCCTTGTTCTTTTGTCCAGTTTATCCCGTGGGGCATCTGCCACCTTAGAAAATGAATTTTACTTTCATATTTCATAACTGTTCAAGGTGGAAAGAAGCTCGAACCTCTTGTTTAGCAACAAAAGATACACAGCATTATACAGCCATAAAAAGGCAATTGCAGTAATGATTGAATTGTTCCCCCTTCAGGTTGGCCTTCGGCAGCTGGATATGTCATTGCTGTGTCAGCTCTACTCCCTGTACGAATCCATTCAAGAATACAAAGGTGCCTGCCAAGCTGACTCTAACGCAGACTGCTCGTACGCCCTGGAGAACGGATTTTTTGATGAAGAGGAGGAATACTTCTAGAAGCAGGAAGATTCCCCTTGAGGCTGACTGAAGTTCTTTTGTCCTTCTCTCCCTGTAACACACCTCAACAAGAACAACTGGAATTTGTATGGATCCCTCTTCCTGAGGAGGAACACCCAGCTACCCCAAGTTGTGTTAAATTCTCTTATTTTAACAGGCTGTCAGTACAAGTTACTCATGCAAATACCACTTGAGCAAAGTGCTGTACTTTAATTTTTGAAGAGTCCTCAGACATGCTTGACAAGAGTTTTCAATTTAATTTGCAAGGTGGGTGTTTTCATCTTACAAACATTGGTAGCTTATAACTGGAATTTTAATCGTAGAAGACAGCAGCGACTTCCTGAGTTATAATAACTTCATAAGGGGGGAGGGAAGCCTCCGCTGTGGTGTAAATAGCTATAGGTGATTTTTGGGGGAGTCAGTGGCATTGATTAATGCATTTTGAACAGGCATCTGGATGCACGCACATCCTCAGCACTACTAAGCTAGTTCTGCTCTTACCGGCTGCATCCAGTTTTGTACTGGGTGAATTGTTTACACAGTTAATTTTTTTTTTTTCTCCCGAAGCTAATTTATTCCTAGCTTGCAAGCTGTACATGTGATAGTGAATGTTACCAGCAGGGTTTTTTTTTTTCTGTTGATCTAATTCACTTTCTTGGTACTGCCACTTGGCATTAACTTTTATACTCTTCTCTGGATTTCTTGCATCGATGTAGCTCTTTGACCTGCTAAACGCTACTCTGAAATGGTTTGCTTAGCTTTTACTGCACTGCATAGTAAAAGCACATTTTCAAACATAGTCTGTCTGCCACTATGTGGCTTGGAATAACATGAACTCTTGTGCAAGTGTTCTTGATCATATGAATAAGGAAACCTCTCATATGACACAATGGGACAAATTGCAATATTTTATACTGGGTGAACTTTGTTGCTGCAAGGTAGATGACAGCTCTTTTTAAAAATGCGAAATAAGTATTTTGAGCACATACTTTGCATATGTTAAAACTTTTTATACTAACTTGTTCTTTGAAATATAACTTATTTTTGTTTTCAGAACTTACTAAAGCACTTGGTTAACTTTTTATTAATTCGCAGTGTGTACATGTAATGCTTAATCAGCTGAGAGTTGCCAACTATCTGAGTCTTCACCCTTCTCTGTTTTAAGTAAAATGAACTCTCAATGTGATTTTTGTTTCTTAAATTTAATTCTGAAGATTGCTGTAAAGCACAGTGCCTGAATCTTGACACAAGGTAATAATTAAGGGCTTAAACCTCAAAGGGTTTTTGCATGGTTCATGTCTGGCATGCATGCAGTTTACAGGAAGAATTGGAGATCACATTCTGGGGTAGCTCCTCTCTTTTTAGCAAAGGCTAGGATGTTGCAGTGATAAAAGCCAAGAGACTTCCAGGATGCATTCCCTCTAAAACAGGCTTGTTTTAGTGGAATTCAAAGGCCACAAGAGTAAAGACTGTGCTGTAATTGTGTATGTGTATAGTTCTTAATCTAGTCTGTGGCAATGGTTGGGTATTTTTTTAATGTTAGTTCTGGTCTAATTGCTTCACTCACCCAAAACTAAACTGAATGATAAGGAAAACACAGATAATCCAGATAGCTACATCTGTATTTAAAAGTTGTGTGCCTATGTGTGTATACATGTATAAATATATATACACACACATATTTACATGCAACTTTATGCTTTGACTTAAGAATGTATCAGCTTTTAGTATAATTTGCTGTGCTTTTGGTATTTACATGAGGCTTTTTCTAGTCTGTTGAAGTACTGCTATTTTCTTGCTCTTTCCCCAAAAATAAAAAGCATGATGTTTAGCATAACTTTTTAATGTTGTGTGTATTTTACTTTTTCAGTGAATACAAACCCCACCCCCCTTCCCAACCCTCCCATAAGAAAACTAGGACTAGTTATCACCTGAAGCAAGCAATTTTTAAATTACAGTGGAAAAGGTTCTACCTACCTCTGTTTGGAATGGAATTTACTGCTTTTCTGTCTTAATTGGATTTTACTTGTTTTTAAATTCAGGAGAAAATCCTGTTTCTACTACTAAAATTAATGATTCTGTTTTACAGATCTTTAGAGTGTCATTCCTTAATAGTTGCAGTGGTGAGAATGGACTTGAGCAAAATTCACAGTATTTTCTCTTAAAAAAATTAAAAAGTGATATGATTTATGTTTCTCATCATGCTCGTGATTTGGGCAACATGGAATATTTGGTATTCCCTGTACCAAGGGAAGCATAAAAGTCTTAAAACATCACTCCACAACATCTGGACTGAAAAATAGGATGGATTATAAGGACTTGCTAAGTTTTCAGCACCTTGTCCTTTTTAATAACACCATCTTGCATGGGAGAGAAGTTATAGTCTATATTCCTAAGGAAAACTCAAATGCCATGAGGGCTGGCTAGCCAGATGAAGGTTGTAAAAAGAAGAAACTTGTTTTTAAGTCAGTAAGCAGTTGCTCCAGAGGCTGATGTCTATGTCTGGTGTTGCAGTTGTGAGTTGTACCTCTTCACCACATTATAGCAGCACAAAGCAGGGAAATTGCTCTGGAAGAGAGGTGCTTGGTGGGAAAGTGTAGCTTAAATATTGAGTAATTGCTACAGGCAGCTTCAAGTCCGAGTTCGGTGTGCGCATGACGGAATGGAGTCACGTTACTACAAAAGCTTCCTACCCGTGGTCCAAACCACATCCCAACACAGCTTTCCATTTTGATTCCATAACCCCAGCTCATCTTGACATGTGAGTTTTTAAGGGTACCTTTTAAGGATATAATGAAAGAAACTCTTGGACACTTCTCTACCCAGTGAACACTGCAGAACTTTCCCAGTCCCACATAGCACACCCAATAATGAGCAGGCCCAGGAAAAGACAGGTTTACAAGGAAAAAGAACAGTCAGGCTCCTGCTGCCCAGAGATGGAGAGCTCTGAGTACAGCAGTTCAGAAGGCAATCTGCCCTGGGTAACTCTTCACTGGCCTTTCTCCAAAGGGCCTATAAATGTGGTAAAGCAGTTAGAAATAATTGTTAGGTCTCCACTAGCTGTACTCGAAGTTTTATTTTTACTTCAACAGCATATCAGCCTCATTCCATTGCTATGACAACTGCAGAGTCATACTGTCATAATTACATTACACTTTAGTCCCCTGGCAATTGCCTTAGTCTACAAAACGAGAAGAGTCTGGAAGGAGTGCTCCACTCTGGAGAAAGTGGGTGTCAAAAAGTAATGGGTGGCTGATACCATGGCAAATGTAACAGATGAGCATTTAGGTTCAGCTTCAGCTCCTGGTGAAGTTACTGTCAGTGCTATTGACTTTAGTGGGGATGGACTTCAAAGCAGGCATCTTTTCCTAAAACCAGAATTGCTGCTTGGTGTCTTTTATTTCCAAGACTGTGGAACAGCTAAATACTAAGATACAGGAGATATTCAAATAACACTCTACAAATGTACTACTCAAAGGTACTGCTTTAATGCACTGAAATGCAATAGGCAATCATAAGAATAACTTGTAAAAAGCATGAATGTTGCTTCAAAGAGAGCTTTCCAGTAAAGGTGGGGCAAAATTGCACTCAGTTTATGCATCGTTTAGGTGCTTGCTAAAAGTTGAGACTTCAGTACAATATTTGGTGTAGTCATGAAATTGGAAGACTAGGAGAAGAATTATGCAAAAATTGTGATAGTATTTGTAATTAATTTAGTTCCTAATCATAGGTAGCCAAATAATTTTGTGACATTTAAAATAAGTTGACTTTTTAAAAATTATGTTTACAATTTCTAGTAAATAAGACAGTTTGCAAAATTTTAAATGCAATGAAGAGAGTAGCAAAGCCCCCCAGTCTTTATAATTGATCCACTTAGTACTTATTTACAAGCCTAAGGTTTTGTGTCACATTTAGCCTTCATCCTAAGGAAACAAAGCTTATGCAGTAAATCTGTCCTGGCATTTTCTCTGTCTGTTTGCTGTAAACTAGGTCTGATAGGACAGAAGTTGTAGAGTTGCTCTGTTTTTAGAAGCCTTGTAAAAATTTGGAGCTGGAGGAAGAGAGAGACTTACTGCTCCTTTCTTGGACAGGATCACAGGTAAGATTCCCCTTTTGGCTGGTGTTTGATCACCTGGCTGCCAGAAGGCAAAAGCCGGATGGTCACACGCCTGCTGGCAGCTCTGCAGTAGCCAGGGCACCACAGTGCTGGGTGCCACTGGGGTGTCTGGGAAGGAGAAGAGTCTTAGCACATCTTCTAGAGAACGAGGATGAAAACTGCAGATACAACAGGGGGCCCCGGGAACACCCCAGGTGCTGCCTTCAGGACTCAATGGGATGCTGGAAGGGAAGAGCGGTGGGGAGGAATGTTACAGTTCCTGGATGTGGGAGCTTTGCACAGTTTGGAAGGAGATGCTGAGGTCCTGGAACATGAGTTCTTTAAAATCCCATGATTGATTAGTTCTGCTGCTGACACCTTGGGGGATTTTTCATGTCCTTTTTTGACCCATTTTAGATGCTGGGGTTATGCTACTTGTCATGTATTTTTAACGTGACAGTCATTTGTTGCAGGTATGCGCTTTTGCTCAACTGGAAAGAACGTGTTTTATTTGACTTTATTTAGCTGCCTAGCTAAAGCCGTCCATTTGCCCTGAGGAATTAGATTGCTCTTAGGGTAGAAAACTAATTCCCCCACTGTGCTGTTCAGCTGACCGCTGGGGAGGAATGTGAAATGGAAGGATTAATCAGGTACATGCCAAAGGGAGCCCTAACAACAGGTCTTTTCTCCAATGTACTGCTCTGCGACCTTCAGTCACTTTGAAAGAATTTACTGTGTTTTTGTGATGCCTACCTGTGGAGGATATATTACCACTGCAGTTTGAGGTTCATACTTTTTTCATATACTACATTTTCTCAGAAAACAACTCCTCAGAAGTACATTTTTCCATCCATTATCTTTGGTTTATCTGAAGTTAATGCATTTAACTCTAGACAACACTGCATTACCTAAGGAAATAACTTGTTTGTTTCCTTAGCAAAGTAGTTAAAAGATTTATCTTACTTGCAAAGTCATCTTCTATTGATTTTAACATTTTCTGTGAGTTTCCAAGCTCCCAATGTGGTAAAGCCTCTTAACTGCCTATTCTATGATCCTGGCAACTGCAACTCTACAGGTAGCTTTACAAACAGCCAGGGTCTGCTGTGAGGGCTAGGTTCTGCCATGGCTCAAAGAGCCTGGGGGATCTGTGCCAAGGGACAAACCCTCCTGAGCTGAGGTGGTCTGGAAGAGCAGAGATGGCCCCACAAAACCCAGATGAGCTCTAAGGAATAAAGCCTAGGTGAGGCTGGATGTGTGCTGGACTGGCACCTGCAGCTTGTGGGGCAATTGCACCTTGTAAGAAATGAAGAGGATTAACAAGGGGTTCTCACTCAGATGACTCACTCAGAAGTGAGTTTGGCTATTTGATTTTAAATGACAGAGGAACTTTGGAGGGGATAAATATTCACTGCAAAAGTCTCTTTCCCTTAGTTTTTTGGCCCACTCTGTTTTATCTTTTCTATTCCCAAAACTTAATTAAATGAATGTAGAAGCAACCAGCCCTAAGTAATGAAGCCCACATCTGATTTCAGAGGAATGTGCTTTTAACAGTAGAATTTACATTTTTCAGATAAGGTTGGTATGCAATTTAAAAAGACAAAGCCATCTGCTACTGAAATACACAGACTTGTGACTATTTTGGCTCTTCTCTGGACTTTTGCTACAGATTTTAAATGCACTTGTGCTAAGACTTTATTAAGAAAATGTCTTCAAGAGAATGTAATCTTTCAGAATTCCTCAGTTTAATATGAGAGAAGAAATCCTATGCAAATAATGGATTGTTAAAATTTAGTGGCCGAAGCAGACTGTTTGGAATTGTTAGTGCACTGAGAGTTCAGTTCTATGTCAAACCACTGCCTTAAATTCATGTTAGCAGTTCAATCCTCCTCGCAGTGCTAACTACTCACTTTCAGAAATCACAAGCATTTCTTCCACAGGTCAGAAACGTCCTTGTGATTACCTGGCTAGACACATGAGTAAGGGCTTGTGAGCTCCTTTTGGCTCAAGATACCAGACGCTGTCACAAACAATAAAGTTGCCTGTCTGAGCCCTACCAGCTCTTGCTTAAACTCTTCTGACTCGTCAAACAGCAGAACATTTTAAATCATTTACAAGGAGGCAGTGTAATAAGGTCGTTACTTCAGTTACAAAAGCACCTGGATGACAGGGACAGTACATTTTGTTGGGTTTTTTTCTCTTAACCCTTTACATTATTTGGTTACCTGAATCTTGATTTTAACAAAGCACTAATTATTTGTACTGAAAGCCCTCATGGACATAGGAAAATTCAAACATTGCATGCAGAGGTGCGCTAACAAGCGAAGTTTTGAAGAGGTAAAGTACAATCTTAAATGGAACCACATTTTAACCTGTTTCATTATTCCTAAGCAACATCAAAGGCTGTTTGATTGTGGAATAAAATTACTTTTTATATGCTACATTGCACAAAAGGTAAACGACTGAAATATTAAAATAGTTTGGTGTAGGGGAAGGACATTTTATCAGAATCAGCTGAAAAAAAATAGTATATCAAAAGAGAGAAAATTAATTTCTCATAGCATTAGAGTATCAAAGCTCTGTTACCATTTGGTTTTTGTCCTGTACGAACACAGCATGTCTATATTCTTTCCAAGGGTCTTGCTATTCCTGTTTCTTCTGTTAGTATTGTACAAATCATACATGATCTTGACTTGCATCTGCAAAATACCCTTGCTCTTTCTGACTGATACTTCATCATGATGCTCAAGTTGGAGAAGCCTTTCCTTAAATACCTTGCATCATACATATAAGCTGTAGAGAGAATGGAATATATAGCACTTATTCAATGTGTAATTTGAGTGCATTTTTAGAAGAGGAAAGACATTTATGAACAGAGTTCTAGTGTATTTTGGAGACTGTCATTGCACAGTTGCTTGCATACAGTATTAACCCTTATGGATAAATGAGAGAAGTAGAAATTTGCAGTAATCTCTGTGGGGAAGAAGGAATTCTGTTTTATGCATTTCTTTTATCCTGTCTCATGTCCTTTCTTACAGGATTTGCTTGAGTTCTGAGTTCTCATATGTAAATAGGTTTGTCTTGTCTCCAGTGCTTTGTGTGTTTACACAATAGGACTTTTTTTTCACTTATCACTAGCCAGTCATTCAAAAAGTCCTTTCTGTTTCAAATGTAGGACTGTTCTAGGCTTTCAATGTCCCTTCTTCTCATAGAGAATAATACTCTTTTCTGTGCTTTCAATGCAGGTGTGTATGGGCAGAATACATCATTCAGTGTTAGAGAAGCCAAGCATACCTCGTTATTACCACAGATGTTTATTTGTATAAGCATCTGCTAAAGTGTGCCTCCTAATGAAAATTTACATTACAATTTATTTTGCAAATTAGGAGGGAGTTTGTATGGATGCATTTATTCTCCAGAAACAGAGATCTCAATGCATCATGTCCATTCTCTCATTCTCTGAGTTAAATACTTTCATTTGTAGGCACTGATTGTATTTTTGTTTCAGCTTAATGGTGTGTTACCCAGTGCCTATGTCCTTACAAAAAGTCTGTAGTAGATCTGAGATGTGCAGGCTGCCTTGTTCATTTAAAATGAAATATTTAATGCTTTGTGGTCCTGCAGCCAAGGAATTCGTCTGATGGATTTCTGTGTCGCTGGCTTAGCAAGGCTAAGCAGGGGGTAGGAGGGAATAGGAAGCATACAACCAGGAGAATAAAAGTGGAGGACAGAAACTTTCTAAAAGACCAAGTCACCATCTTCACCATGGATTCCTCAAGTAAAATCGTGTATTTTCACAAAATCATATTGCTTGAATAAATGGTCGTAGTTGGAAAACAACCAGGCATCAAACTGTCACTACATGCAGTAGGAGCTGATAGGTCTCTTAATTCAGGAAAGGCAGCTTAGGTTTGGTTTCTGAGAGCCAGAATATCTGCCTGCCAGGGAGAACATATGTCAGGAATGCCTGTCCATCCAAGTGGCTGGCGGAAGGACCTGATGACCTCTGAGATCACTTCTAGCCCTGTCTGATTCTGTGAAAACAAAACTGTTCCCAAGGGGGTGGCAGAGGCAGCTGCTTGCTCAGGACAAAGAGCTGAGCCTTCAGGAGCAGCTGCTGCAAGGAGTTTAGAGAAGACAGCACTTTCCAATATAATGGCATGAAATGACAGATGGCACCTTCCACCCTGCCATTGTAGTGGGGAAGGATCTGTGCATGAGGGCTTCCTGTTTTGCCATCCTCTATTGGGACGTGTTGGGAGGATTAAAAACACCTCTCTGAACTTTCAGTCAAAGTGCTTGTGCAGCTGAATTAGATTAGAATCACCATGCTGGCATTTTGTTACATGAAAGTAGCTGAGTAACAATGAGGGAAGGGAGACGTGATCTCTACATGCTTCTGATGCTCTTTTATCAGGGACATGACTTTTTTTTTTTAAACTGATACAATCTGTTCTGTTGCAGAATAATCAAACTACTGTGGGAAGAAGGTGCCTTTCTCACTGGTGGCCTTTTCTTTCAGTGTGGGACCTTTAAACAGACAGAAGCTGCACAACGTTATACATAGATAAGGCAGAAATGCACAGGCTGTAAGAACAGGATTGACCTTCCCTTTCCTTCCATCTACACACACACACACACACACACACATCATTTACATAAATTGCACAATTCAGTTGAGCAGGAAACTATTTTTGGGAGAAATCCACTTAAAGAAGTGCAAAATACATTTGAAAAGATGAGAATTTTAGTATAAACTAAGTCTTGTCATGTGGTTGTGTAAGGAAATGAGTACCTGCTATTGTGTTCATCTACAGCAAAGTTAATTTCATCTCTAAAGAAAAGGGTTCAAATAAGGTCCACCATTCCTGAAAAAATTCTTCATTAATCATCAGTGTTTTATTTCCACTTTGCTCTCTCCCAGGACAAAATGAGTAAGAGATGGACTGTGCTTTCCTTGCTGTGCAATCCATCTGCCATTTTCACACTACTAAGTAGGAGAAATGTCCTTAGAGGGAAACAGATTCCTGCTTTGGACGAATTTATAAGGCGTATGCTCAATGTGATACATTCACTTTTAGTCCCTATCCTGCAAAATCCAAGCCATTTTTTCTGGTGCTGGTATGTGGCATGTTATTATCCAGTGGATGTTCTCAATGGGAAATGTTTTCTTCCTAGTTATTATTACACTTCTGTTGGCTTTTGATTTTCAGTGATCAAAAGAACGCTGTAGTCCTACTGAGAGAGACTATCTCTACTGTAGCCAAGACATGATACATATGTGGCTTTGAAGGTTAGAACCAAAGCTTTATTCTGGAAGTGGAGTGAGAGACCAAAGAAAGGATCAAAGTTAAGGAGTGATGCATGTATGACAGCATCAGATGGGCTGCAGCTTCCCTGGCAGGGAATCACTATAAAGGTAACACCCACAGATGCTTACAGAGTGAATAAGCAGCTCTGAGGAAGAAGTGCAAGGTGAGTAGAAGTGCTTCTATGTTGTTGAGGTTTTGTTTTCTTGTTTAAATCTATGAAATGTTATTGAATTTGTTTACTGAAAATTACCAATGGTTTGTAATATTTTTTTAAGAAATATTTTTCTGCAAAACGTACCAGTGCTTTCTACCTCAAAGTCTCAAAGTGTTAAATATTAAGTACCTTATTTTTTCTTTTAGACAGCTGAAAGTAAGATCAGCTAATGTGCCAGTTCCCTTTGCTCCAAGTTTTTCAACTAATTTCAGATTTATTTTGGCACACAACAGCTGCAATAACTTCAAAATCATAATAAGGGATTAGTGATTTGCTGTATATACCCCTAGAAGCCTTCAGATGTGTACATTACAGAACCGCATGCCAGCGAGGGTCAGAATTAAAGCTTCCCTTAGTACAACAAAGACTTTAAACATGTCACCTTTAATATTCACATTCTCTGGCTCCTGGCACGTCTGTTTCATATCTGACATTCAGTGTTGACTGACTCCTAACAACCTGCAGCTGAAAGGACTTAATGCTTTTCATCTTTCTAAGCAGACATGAACAAATTAATCCTCCCCCAAATCCTATGATGGTGGAGATACAATCATTTTATGAAGCCACACATATGACTTGCTCAAGGTCACAGTACTGGTTGGTCTTAGAGCCAGGATTAGGATTCAGGTCTTAATTCAGGTCCCCAGTCCTGTGCTCATAGAGTCATGCACTTCTGTGCAGCTTATGGACAACAGTTCTTTTGCCTAAAAATGTCCTCAGAATTACAATTAGAGATTGTAAGAAATCAAGGGGATCATCTGGATTTATTCCAGCAGCAGCCAGCACATGTAAAAACTCTTAGGTTCACACTCTTACGCTTCTATGTAAAGGAATTTAAAGCACATTTTTACCCAGGGGAAAAAACACAAACAATATATATTATTCTAATGAATAGCAATTAAAACATCATTAGCAGTATTTCCTAGTTGCTTTGCAGACCTGTCATTTGTCTATACAGAGCTCAAAAAAAGCTTTACAAATTTAGGACAGCAGATCATGTTTAGGAAAAAGATTTTATGAAGCTCCTTATGTTCATATCTTCTTTCTTGCTACCTCAGTAATACAGTAAGCATTACTGGAAAGAATAAGAAGGTCAGAACAGCTAAGAGGCAGGAGACAAAATGGGAATCTTGTTATATACAGCTTCCTGCAAATTTTAACTGCAGAAACCTGAGTTTCAGATTAGTTCAGCAACAAAAATCCTGTTGATTTTTAGCAGTGGAGGAATGCATTCATTCTCTCTTTTGCCACGTGAATTTTTGAAGAGCTCAACAAGACTCAGAATAATCCCAGCTTGTAGGACTGCTTAGGTTTTAAAGAGATGTCGTCCTGAAATAATTTGTATTTTATAGCATCCATGGTTTGTATCTTGAATTGACTTTGATACCGAGTCACCAAAACAAGTATTTTGTGACCTATTTTTCACCACTAATTTCATTCTCACATTTCTCCAAACTGAAGATGGATGTTCATTTTTTAAAAGCTTGAATTTGTGATTTTAAAAAACAAAAATTAATCAAAGAACATGTGTGTAAGAGTGTCTGTGTGTTCCTTCCAGTTTTGAAATCAATAGTGGTTTCCTTATCAGCTCCAGATGGCACTGCAGGGCTTAACACCACCCCGCTGGGGAGGGCTCAAGGAATGCAAAAGCAGGCAAGCCCCTGAGAAACAAGGGCCTGCTTGTTTTATGAGAAATCAGCTAATAGTTTTCCAGTGCAGATGTCCTACTTTACTTTCAGTTTGGTGAAGACTGGGGTAACAAATGGCAGCTTATATGCCTCTGAGATGGGACTTGTGTGGAAGAAAGGGCTCCCTTGTCTGTACGTGCAGGAGGTCACAAGCACAGTAGCCCTTGCCTGCACCAGTGAAGCCTAATGCAGCACACACTAATGCAGAATGAAGGGAGAAGCTCTGCTGTTGCACAGCTCTTCCTATTCAGTGACTAATTCTAAGGCTGCACAATTGGAAATTCTGCTTCGTAAAAGTGTATTTGCAAGGCTGTAGTGCAAACCATTGAAGTAATGAGGTTACTGGTACCTTTTCTAGGGAAACCCATAAACTTTACTGCTTGGACGACATCTTTTGATATGTCATGTTGTCAGAGTATTACAAAAATGTCTACACTAAATATGACTCTTCTTTCATGTTCATCATTTGTAAACTTGGGAATAGGATGTTTTTCTATTTGCTTAATGATACACTCATAAACATCTATACTGCATATTTTCTTACATATTTTTCTTGAGATGCTATCTTCTTGGTTTTTATTGTCAACTTTGTAGAAGTCTGCCAGACTCTTACCTTCTCTTTTAACCCTCCTTAGCTTTTACTGTAATTCTCCAATTCTGCATACACTAATTTCTAAATACTTGTTACATGACCTGTGGACCCAGCTTAAGTTCCCAGCTCCCACTGTGCAATCACTAAACCATTGCTCAGTCCAAGTCTCAATAACACCCCTGGTTCTTCTGTGCATTTTATGCAACAGCATTCTGAATTTGCTCCATAGGCCACGATACCCCTTCTGATTCCAAGCAAAACTCAAAGAGTTTCTATAGGTTCACTTGCAGGCTGGTGTATTTTAAACTCAAATAAGTCTTTTCCTGTAAGTTAATGAAGCAACGATGATATATAGAAAGGGCTAGCTATTTGCCATCCATCTTCCAGCACAGGTAACTGTTTCATTACAAAAAGTTTATGGAAAAAAGATGAGTTCAAAAGACAAAAAGGAGTAAAAGGAAGAGAGATGTAATGGTTTTAAACAGGCAGAACCTTAAAATAGTCTTGGTTCTCTCTGAAGCACCGTATGAACACCTTTTCAAAAGCATAAAAAATGCACACACCTGCCCCCACCCAGAGGGTGTCCTTAAGCTCCCCGTAGATTTATGAAATAGTAGTGTATTTGTCATGTTAGTTCTGGTACATGAGTAGCTTTAACACTGAACAATGCTGAATGCCCCACATTACTAATGATGCCTTGGAAGACTGAGAACCTGTACCACACCTGCTTTTGTTCCACAGCTCTGTAGCTCTTAATTGTCTTCTCTTGCTTCAAAGTTGTGTAAGGGCAGTGGTGGCTCCTGGCAGCATTACAGAACGCATAACTGACAGGTTATCAGTGTATGTGACACAACAGGTAAACACTGCTTCTTTCAGAATGTGTTCGTGTCCATTCTAGGTGTTCTGAAAAAAAACCTCAGAAAATACCTGAAATCGGTTTTTTAAAATTCAAAATAAAGTTTAATTTCAGAAAACTGTCCCCAAATAAAATTTATATACATAGTATTTACAAATTTGCTGCTGACGAGATCATGTTTACATATAATAACCTGCATTAGTTACACTTAAATGGGCTTCACTCAGCCTTAAGACTGAAACCGGTGCTAGAGCAAGTATCTAACACAAACCAAACAAAAACTGCCCGTTGTGGGGGGGTATATATAACCATGACACATATGATGAATATTAAAAAAAAAAAAATCTAACCTAAGAATAAACCAAAGTACAGTTGTTACATCTAAACTGGCATGAGAAATCATGCACATTTTTCTGAAGAAACATACTGAGTTGCGGTGGATTTACCCTGTCTGGATGTCAGATGCCCACCAAAACTGCTCTGTCACTCCCCAGCTGGGCACTGGAGAGAAAATATAAGGAAAGGCTCACAGGTCGAGGTAAGGATAGGGAGAGTTCACTCACCAGTTACTGTCATGGACAAAACAGACTCAACTTGGGGAAATTAATTTATTACCAATCAAATCAAGATTCTTGCATACTTAAAAATGTTGCAGTTTGGGGTTTTTTGCTTTCTCTGACATGCTCAGAAAGTTGCAAAGTGTAACACAAATGACAAAAGTGCTATCAGCCTTTGACTTAATAAAAAAGAATCAGCAACCATTTGCTTTTCTGATCAAGTAACTTGCATAGCACGGGCAGTTGCATCAGACATGTTTAATGTCTTCTGTGGTCATAATCTAGACTTACTCTAAACCTGTTGGGAATTAACTTGAGGATGTTGCAAAACGTTTTTGATTCATTCTGGAAAACACAGACATGAGACAGCATCTGAGGAAAATGAAGAATGGAAGTAATCCCTATGGATAGTACACCCTTCCAGAACTCAAGCAGTAGAGTTAAATATTGGATGGAACAAATAGAAACTGGTCTGCACAAAAGTGGGTTTGTGTCCTTACTACTGTCTTGTGGACACCAATTCTGTCAGTTCCTTTGTGGGCCATTTAGCTCTACTTTTGCCTGCTGAGGAAGAAGGTGCAGAACTTCTACAGATGTTTCTTCACCAATTTAGGCCTAAACATTTTGGTTTGTTTGTTTTTTTAATGCACCTCTCTATTGCTGAATGACCTCATATTTCACTTTTTGCTTCCACTAAATGTGCAGCCAGATGAGGACTGGGTGTGGGGGATGTGACTTAAATGCAGAAGAAGCGGTATCCCAAACAACCCTGCATGTTTGGGATCAGTCCTTTTTCTTCAGCTTTCAGAACTAAGCAGCATTTATGAGATCACACAAAATTTCAAGTATTTATGAGATCACACAAAATTTCAAGCCAGTTTAAACCTATCGTTCGGAGAGATTACTCTGGAACTAGATATTTTATTACTTTGGATTGTTACATAAACTTTCCAGAGAATGCAGCTTGGTTTTCCCACTGTAGTTTTACTCTGAAATACTTGCCTTTTCTCTAATGAACTATTTGCAAATGTTCACTTTTCTCTTTGAAAATCTGGTTTTGTGGAAATATAAATTTTGGCTTTTACATTTTTCCACTGACTCCCTTCCTCTTCAGGGAACGATTCATCCTCCTCTTTCTGCCAAAATGCAGTGATTGGTAGCAGGGCTGGGTGTTTTTATGTACCTTTCTTCTTACAGCCACAGCTATGCAGCTAGATTTATAAAACTGTTAGGATAGTGAGACATTCATATTTTTAATGGGAAAATAAACAACATAAAGCTGAAGTTTTATGGCTCAGCACAGTAAATAGCCAAACTTCTAATGTTTCTTTGTTATCTGTCACCTTTATCCCTATGAGAAGTGTTTTTGGACCCTGCTGGCAGAGATAATTCTTAGAAAATTATCATAATGTTGTTGGTATTTCTTCATATCTGGGCTGACATTTCAAACATCCCATCCCATTTTCTGGAACAAGCAGACCACACCATTTTCAAAAATTAATCCAAAGAGGATGGCAAACCAAGGGAGTATTCGGTTCAAGTTCAATGTAACTGCAAAAGAAAACAGAACAAATTTATCACGTACCATTTAAGAAGATCATAGAAATCATGTGAGAATTCATATTAATTTGTGTGTATAAGAAATCACACAGATCCGTTCAAAGTCTGTATTCCAAAGACATGAATAAAATTAATACGAAATTTTGATTTTTCAGAAACTCAAAAGAATTCTATTTTATGTTTCAATGATCTATGATGAGTTGTCTCAAATTGTAACAGATGGATATGGTGGATATAATACCATATGTACAAAGAGATGATGGTGAGATAAGAGGTGTTTTTTTTCTTCTTTTTAAATGTTTTTTTTTGTTTCAATCACTTTCTATTAAAGTTTAAGTAGAACAGTTTTAAGCTAGAGCTATTTCAGTCACGTACCTGATACAGATTAAAAAAGATAACAACAATAATGACTTCTGTAACATCACATATACACATATACAAAAATGTACCTCTAATTGCCTGAGAGTTTGATATCAAGACAAACACTTTTATAAACGCGAGGCACAAAGGCGTGTAGTCGTGTTCCCAAATAACAGCTGGAATTAGCAGAAGCTTTCCATAGGTGGACAACAGCAGTGCTTTGAGAAGTAAAATGAAGTCAGACTTCCTTTTCAGCGTCTCAGGTGTCATCCACCACAAGGTAATAAAAATGCCAATGAAAAATGAAGTTTGTTCTAAAAGGAAGTAAGAGGAGTTGGAAAGAGAGAATGAAGTGCCAAAAATCAAGTCCACTTCTGAATGAATTTCAGTAAAATGATGTCCTAAATGCAACAGAGTCACTTTTTAAAAGCCATAGGCAAATACAAACATCCTCCATCTGTGTTCATTTTAATAGCCAAATATTACTTAAACCAATTCAGTATCATGACATTCAGAACAGTTCTATCACAGAATTCTATCTGTAGGATTACCATACTTGTGATTGCTGACTCCATACAGCACAGGCAGTTAAGCATAAGAACCTCTTCACTTTTTAGTGACAGGAGAGGGATTTTTTGAACTGTCTGTTAGGCTGTAAAACAAAATCAATACTTGTCTTCTTTGCAAAAGGTCACCAGCAATGAACCCTTTTCATCCAGCATGAGAAAGAACACCAAGGTGAAAATACCATTGAGCTACCAGAATTCTTTTGACACCGCTCCTGTGATATGTTGGCATTAATACAGATGTCAAAGAAACTCCCACAATAACGGTAAGAGATGAGTCACTACTGAAAAATCAGTTCAATATTTTTAATGACATGCTATAAAAACCTACTTAAAACAACATTAGACAATAAAGGATTTAAATTAAGCTCTGAATGTGTAAGAAAAATACTAGTTTTAGTATGCAAGTTTGATTTAAACACTATCATCTGAAAAAGTATGAGAAAAAATGTTTTAAGCAGCATAGAACAAAATCCCTCCCCTGCCTTCAAGTGTAGTCTTAGAGCACAGTATTACTTACTCTTTATTGGTGATGACACTGGTCTGTATTTTTGTGTATTTGTTTAAAAATACAACACAAAACAGATACATCTTTTCCCAATTGTTTACTTTAGTAAGGTTGTATCACCTTAATGAATAATAAACCTTGAAGTCAACATAAAATGTAGAATAAGGCTGAGCTCTACATTGACCTTCAAACTATGTCAACAGATTTCAGGCGAAGATTTCTGAATATTGCCACTTTTCAGTCTCTTCATATCTAATGCTGATAATATCAGTCTGAACTGTAATGAGGATCAAAATAGGCATTTGCATTACATGCAGGCAAATCAGAGAGTATGTAATTGTCTAACCATACTGGGTTGGACATCACATCCATTCTGTATCAATTTTTGCAGTATGGGCTTGAAGTTCTTCAATGCTTAAGGAGTAGATAATACATATCACCAATCTTACCTAAAGAAGCTATGCCAAACATTCTATAAAAATCCCATTCTTTGGCATATCTGATTAAGTCATCAGGATCTGTATTTTGGCTTGAATCCTGTAGTTGCAACCACCTGAGATAAGCTTCACAGAGCAAACAAAATACACAGAGCTTCCCATGAATCTGGTAAATTAAAGAATAATAAAAGTATTAGTATTAAATCAGCATAAATTAAAGCATTAGTATGAAATCAGTATTTAAAATACATTTCAATGCCTCTACACAAGAAGTCTGTCGGTGTATTATTTTTCTTTAGAATATAAGCAAAATTACTTCTGTTGAGCCACTAGTTTAGGACATCATCCTTTTAAGAGCTGTTAACATGATAGTCAATTTACAACATGTACAAAACTGCATGAATAGTTCTGTACAGAAGAAGGTATAGAACTGTGGTTTCTAAGGCCTGATCCATGCTATTTTAAAATTGGGAAGGCTGTTCAGCTAGGAATGAAAAACCAAAATTGTGCCATGGCTAGTAGAATTATACTATCTAAAATTTCAGTTCAAGGTCAACTACTCCATTCAGCAAACTGGTTTAAGTACCCTTGTTTCTCTCTTTCCCTGGGACAATCTCCATTAGAATAAACTGATAGTGTAGTTATACCAAAATATTTCTTAGTTCATATAAGGGTGAGGCATCAAAAATAAAGGGAGCAATATAACCAAACAAAACTTTAAAATATCCTCTGAAGTGACTGCAAAAATTATGTTGTGAGGGCCAATAGTTAGCATGTTTCCACATTAAACAGTCTATAAGACAGTGCATATATGAGGTGATTTCTTATTTTATACAGATTTAAATAAGCTGTAACAATTTCTGTGTACAGATTCTACTTTTTCCATTAGAGGCAAATTATGCCAACTGCACATACATGCACAGGGCTTTGCCAGTTAAAAATTCAACTCAATTCATTTGAATAGATGAAGTTTTCACAGACAGAATCCTCACAGAAGAACATCATTACCAGTCTCCAGAAGCACCGAATTCATTAAAAATATTTAGTTAGATTCATGCTTGAAAGATGAGGCAAGTGTATTTATCTACACTGCTTAAACTGGACTGGCTAAGACATACCAACATGAACACAGCATACACTCATGCTTAGAGATTTTGCTCTAGATTAGCTTCCCTCTCCTAGGAAATCAGTCCTTACAGTAAAAATATGCAATACTAAAAAGTCCTACCTCCACACTCCAGCCTGGCCAGCCCAACTATGTAATTCTGCATCAACAACACTTCAAGTGAAAGCCACCACCTTTTGTTCTGGCTTTGAGGGCATGGTTAATTACACAGGAAGAAATTTGTGAGAAATTAGTACAGTAGGTTTAACTGGCATAGTATTGTTAATTTGTTATTTTATACTCCTATTGCTCATTTAAAAAAAAAAATTGTTTCCAACAGAAATTTAATTTGGAAATTAATTTGCAATTAGATCTTTCTCTTACAGTGTAATTTAGCACATCATCATTTTAACATCAATTAACATGATAGGCAGATTAGAGAGTGTAGAAAACTGCATGAACAGTTCTTTGCAGTTCCTTCTCTTTAACATGTAAGAGGACTGTGTACTTGCTGGTACTGTGGCATCACTTCTGTGAAGACAGAAGCTGTCTTAGTAACAGGGAGTTTGAGATTCCAGGTGTTCTATTCATGATACAACTGGTTCAGCTTGCTGAAATCTGTGGAAGGGCGGGAGATGAACGAGTCTCTAAAGTTTTACAACTATTACAATCAATATATTTTTAACAAAAAAAAGTCACAAGGTAGGGACATAGCAACTTACATTTATCTTTGTATTGAAAAGAATGTGCCTGTATGCTTGTGCTTTACATAAAACAGCATTAATCAAGATGATAACAGGATCATACTCAATGTATTTATCCACAGGTTTCTGGCAGGATTTCTGAAAGTCACAAAATAATAAGAATTAGGGGAAAAAAGTAGAAAGGAAGAGTTTATGAAATGTTCCTCTAATCTTAGTACAACTGGATAAATACAAACTAGCAATTCAATTATTATGAGTCTTTCTCTAATGTCATCTTCATTTTCAATACAGTTTATATCCATGCAGAAAAACTGCTTTTCTTCCCTTGGCACTACAGTTGACACACATGCTTCCCTTATAAAATAGAAAGATTTATTATTGATTTTTACAGGCTTTGGATTAAGATTAATAATGAACTGTGCAGGAATGGACTTCTTTATCATTCTATGCTCCACAGATGCAAAAAACCAAACTACTTTCCCAAGACTCAAGAAATGCACCAGTATCATGCTAAAGGTTAACTGATCATGGCTCATCTACTGGGTATTTTATTTGTGTTATTTTGGGTATTTTTTAGAAACAAAATCAGTTTCTTCTATCACTTCCCTCTTTTCAGAGATGCTTTATCCTCCTATCCTACCTTTTTCTTTCTTTCAAGGCGAAAGTAAATGTTTTGTGCTGTTGCATTGTTTTTCCATACTGTTAAATTTTCTGAATGTTTCAACCAGTTTTCCATCACTGAGCAAACTATATTCAGAATACTGATAATGTAGTTTCCACACAGATCTACAGCGAAAGAGTCAGTTGCCACTGAACAGTGGTAGGACACTAGACCATCACTTCTCCAACACAGCTGCTGGTTCCTGCTGTGTCTGCTAGAGAGGTTATTTCACCCACACCACTGGGAACTGCTTGTCATCAATCCCCTCCAGCTTTATTGACTTACCTGCATGGCTCATCACTCCTTGATTTGGGTTAGAGCTAATAAAAGGCTGTTATACTGTAAGCAGGAGGGTTAAATAACAATCTTACAAAAGACTCATCTAGCAGACCTGAGGGGGAAATAACTTCTAGCAGAGAACTGAGGAGTAGCAGAGGAGCAGCAGCCAATGCTTCAGCTCAAACAAGTGCACTTGCAGAAGGGTGCTCTTCTGCAGGTCAGCTTTCTCCTGCTGCTAATCCTCCCGTCTGGCTACTTGTTTCTTCCAAGCTGTCCATAGCTAATCTTGGTCCCCTGGGCATTCACATTAGCTGCCATGCTGAGAACACAACAGTCATAGAAATTATCTCTATTTCCATTTTAGTGAGTGCATGGTGGTGCACTACCAGAAGAGAAATGTTGGCACACCACTTTCTGAAATGCTGGAACAGTCAAAAATTCAGCATCAGACAACACACACCTACAGACAACTCCCAGAAAAGAACATAAAGGTTTTTCAGTTTTATAGAGATTCATTGTGTCTGTCATACAAAAACCAACTAAGTACCACACCACTGCTCACTCGCCCTGCAATGGGATGAGGAGACTCAGAAAAAGATAAAGCCCATGGGTTGTGAAAAGAACAGTTTAATAATTGAAATAAAGTAAAATATAATAATAATAGTAATGAAATGGAAGATAGTAAGAGAAAGAGAGATAAAGCCCAAGAGAAACAACTGCTCAGTTTCTCACCACCCACTACCCTATGTCCATCCCATCCCTGAGCAGTGATCATCCCCTCCTGGCCAACTCCCCCCAGTTTATTTACTGGGCATGACACTCTATGGGGTATGGAGTATCCCTTTGGCCAGTTTGGGTCAGCTGTCCTGGCTGTGCTTCCTCCCAGCTTCTTGTGCACCTGCTGGCTGGCAGAGCATGGGAAACTGAAAAGTCCTTGACTTGGGATAAGCCTTAATATCAACAACTAAAACATCAGTGTTATCAATATTATTCCCATATTGAATCCAAAACACAGCACTGTACCAGCTACTAGGCATAAAATTAAACCAGCCAAAACTAGGACAGTGTCCAAAGTTAACATTTCCTTGCTATTTAACAGAATTATTTTTGTAGAATCTGACAATGCAAAATTTCACCAGCAAATTGACTCAAGAGTCCAACATCAATGTCAAGAAAAACATTCAAACAAATGCATAAACTGAAGAGAGTGTCTAGGGAATGCTGCAACCTCTAATCAGTGTTTCTTGGTCCAGCTCAAGGAAAAACTCAACTCATGTGGATAAGAAAACACTGTGTATGACAGTACACAAGTTAGAGGTAATGAATTAAAAAACTCACTGAATTAAACAAGGGTTTGATAGGTCTAAAATTAAAGTGAGTGAGATGGAAGAAAGGACATTAACACAAGACTACACTTACAGGATTTAATAGAGTGAAAAAGAAATTGCTGCTTTAATTAGAAGCAGTGTTTTGCTTCATTTCTTTCTACTGGGAAATCATGAACAGATATTCCTACAGGTGGTAATTTGCATATGTCAAATCTCTGGGTTGATGTAGCACTGGACAAGTGTAATTTTTTTTTTTAATAGGTTTATTTCCACAAGCACTGGCCAAGTCCATACAAAATAAGATTATTCAACACAATGGGTGTCATAAAGGTTAGATGAAGGATATCCTACATACCCCCAGTTTTATCATGCTCTCAAATTCTCCTACAACAAAACATTTTTTGACCAGGACCAAAAATCTTTCTGAGTAAAGAATGGTATTTTCAATTGGAAGATGCCAATCAAACACTGATCAAAAAAATTGCTGTTAAGAGGTACTGAAAAATTTTCACTGACAGCTGACATGAATTTTAGACAATGAAAATTTATCAGACCATCCAGCCAGACAAAACCAACAATACAGAAATTTACTGCAGATATATAAGGAGACTGCTACAAATGAATACACAAATAGTGGTGTCTTCTACACCAGAGCTTCTGGCAGCCTTATACCAAATCTTCTGCAGCTGTGAAAATGATGTTAAATTTAGTATTTCTGTCTTCTAGAGCTAGATGAGAGCCCTATTCTTCATATATCTTATATTTCTAATACACCTTTTTTTCTATCTGAGTCTCTGTTGCAAGAAGGAAAAGTCCTCTGTGCTTATCCAGCCAGTGACCTACCCAGCATGAGTTCATCCAGGGATTTGTGAGACCTACAAACCACTCTTCCTGCAAAAGGCTCACGTGTGCACTGCTATAGACTAACTGGATGATGGTTGCTATACTGTTAGTATACTACAGAATTAATATGCCCCCTAGGAAGAATTTTTTCCATATCTGGCTTTTTCATTATTTTTTCCAGCTATACAACTAAAACATCTGACACCAACCTTAAATGCCTAGGAAGGAAACCTGTGACTGAAGCCTGACTTCAGCAAAATCACTGCAAGCAAGGACTGATGCAGTTTAAGCACACATCTGTTTCAGTAGATAGTTTCAGCTAGTTAAAAGTATGTAAGTTCGTGGACACTGATAATCACTAAGACTTTCAGAGAAGATTGGTATGAGCAGCTCAGCTATGGAGAACTGCTTGCACACTTAATTTTTAGTCAGGTTGTTTAGCATGAACTACAGTACTGGTGCTCATGTTTCGTTCCCCACTGCTGTTCTGCACAGCTGTAGTCAGTGGCCTCGGTAGCATGAGTGAAGAAGGCACATCTTCAAGAAACCTGAGCTTTTTCATCTTCTTTGGACTTTCTTGAAGATGTGCCTCAGTTATCACAACCAGTTCTAAAGAGATAAAAAGAACTGGATTTCTCTCTGCTTTTAGCCATTTTTCAACTTCTGCCTTAAATATGTAATTGATATCAGAAACAAGTAACTGGTAGTTTTTCTTGAAAAAATAGACACTAGTTTGATTAAAAGATACTTTATGTTGCAGAAGAAAAAAGTCAAGCTTCACACCATAAATTCTATTTACACATCTTCTTCTGATCTGGTAAATTTAAGGAAAATTACGGATGTTTGATGCTGACATACGAAAGTCCAACAGATCTCTCCTAAAAAAGGATGTTAAAAGTATATCAATATTCTAGAAAATTTAAATAGATCTTACTTTAAGAACTGTTTGACTAATCAAATATTTAGGAAGATTTGACTATGCTTGTCATTTTAAAAAACAAATCTTCCATTTTCATAACTTAGAAGTTTGCTTAGTTATCTTAAAAAAAAAATTAGACCAAATAGCAAGGGCAGATTAAAGAAAAAAGAAATCTTCAAAAGCTAGTGCAACCATCTTCTTCATAGTGTAGTGTATCAGACTCTTTTTTATCAAAGCAATCCAAAATATTTAAGGAAAGTAACATACATTTTAACATCTCAGTTGTATTAAATATGACTAAAAAAAAAATACTGATATGTTAATTCAAACTGCATGTTCATCAGCCTTTTATAAAACACTACTCAAAAGACATAACTCTTACTTTGTTCATCAAAGATACTCAACTTGCAAACAGTGTTCACAAATGTGTGCCCAATACAATACAGTGTACAAACATTTGAGAAAACACCTTCTGTCTCTGAAGGATAAAGTTCCTAAAGTATATGAACATGACTTTCTTGGAGTCATCTCTCCGATATTAAAACATTAGTTATTTTTAAATAAAAATATTTTGGGATGGGGTTTGTGGAAAGTAAAAGAATTCTTGAAGAGGAAGGCATAGGACATGACAGAAAGTAAAAGTACACACTGAACAATAAAGCTTCATCCTGATCTAAAAATACCATGCAAACCACATCAGGAATACATTTGCAAATCCCTGGGAATTAGAAACATCAATGAAACAGTCTCATTATAGTATTCCTTTCCCCAGGGTTTGGAGTTTGGCAAAATTAAACTACAATATTTTGCTGGACTACAAATACAGCAAATTGTAACAACATTTACATAGATTTCACATGAGCACGGGTCAATTTACATAGGTTCATAAGGCAAATTAACACTCTTGTGAGAGTGCCCTTAATCCCAATTGCACCCTTAAATAATAAAACACATTAGCCGTGCTGCTTTCAGGAATGGATTCTTTATTAGAGATGCAGCCAAGTGTCATAATAGACTGAAAAACAAAACAGCCCAGTTTCAGATGCATTCCATTTCAGAAAATAAATTGAAAATACTGTTTTATAATTTTTTCCTGTATAATGTATTTTCCAGTTGTGAGCTGGTCTGCAAATAGAGTTCTGTAAAATTAGCATGTTATTTTCCAGGATGATCTTTGTACTCTTGACAGATTCTTACCATACCACATAAATGCTTTGCATTCAAAGCATTTGGTCTCTCTGCCTTGCTGCAATAAAAGAGCTTTTCAATTATTTTTTAATTGCAGAAAAGCTAAATGAAGTGTGCACTGCTCATGCAATTTGGCTTTCTTATTACAAAACACAAGGGGGATCCTGACTGAGCTCTAAATATTGCAATGAGTAATTTCTTTTCCTTTGTTATGGTCTGGAACATTCTTAACATTTTATTTTTAAACACAAAAACATATATGAAATTGCAAACCAGATTTTTAAAATGTTTGCATGCGTCTCCTTCTATTTTTGCATAAGTGAAGTTTGCTAACTTCTTTCTATACTCATTGCACTTCACAGAATTTATTCCAGGTTAGCCAAATGTGTTCCCACCCCCCACCCCAGAATTATTACTGTAGTAGCAGTGTTATTGGAACAGTATTTTTTCTTACTGTTCTTTAAGGTTGGTTTGGAACATATTCAGTGAAGATTTTCTGTGTTATTTACAGATCAATTAAATTGTAAGGATCTCAAAATAATTAACAAAAATTTTCTCTAGAAAGAGCAACCTAGGCTTACTTTCACCATCACTTCTCACTCAGAATAGGGAACACATCAGTACATTCACAGATTAGGACTAAACCCAGACCCATGAGAAGCAAAGTGACCACCAAACATCACCTCCACTGGAGGCAATCCTAACATGCCCACACATCCCCACACCCTCCCCTGTTGCTCCCCAGTTACCACACTGAACAAAAAGCATATTGAAGAGGTCCATCTGTCCCTTGTACTGGTACTTCCACAGCAAAGCATATGCAGGACAAGAAAATGGTTCATCCACTAAATGGAAATCTCGAGCAAGAAGGAATGTGCAATGCCAGAGGTCTGGGCTAGGCTTCAGCTGAAAATGGTCTTAATTAAACAATACAGATTGTAAAAGAAGTTACAGAACTTGAGGAATTTGTAGCAGTTAGCCACATTGCAGAGTTATTAAAGAAATATATCACCTTTCCAACCCAAGTGTCATTGTACTGTGTGGACTTTCATGTTTTATAGAGGAAAGTTTCTTCAGTTTCTTCAGCATGCATTGCAAATTTATTCCCAGGGTGGATAATAACACTTGTGAGGTCTTCAATGCTTGCCCACATGAAAATTACAATATGGAGTTCAAAGAAACTTTTAATTATATTAAGAGCAATAAAAAGTGCTGCGGGAACTAAACGAAAGCAGAACTAGGCTAAATTTCCAAAATTGTACTCTAATATTGTGGGCTGGAAGCACATGTTCCTTAATGGAAACTTTTAGTATTTGCCTCTGGAAAAAATTCATTCTTCCCTTCAACAAATTAATAACAGAATACAAAATTGTGGTATGTTGCTTAGGCATTCAAATTTAAATCTTTCACCTCAAAATCACACCCAGATCAGGTTAAACACATCCTACAATAAATGTAGGGCTAGACAGAAATTGCTGTTGGGAGAACTTAGCTTCTTCAACCTTGACATAATCTTCCAAAAAGTGTTCAATGACAGGGTTGTCCTGAGAATGGCAAAGACCTTTTAGATGCAGATTTATTAATGTATCAAGGATAACTTTAAAATAGTATTGGGGAAAGTCTCTAGGTCAGTAGGAAACAGTGATGATCTTGACAATGTTCTGCTTGTTCCCAGTTTTCTGGGACCCTCTATTTTACTTACCATATGGAACAAATGTTGGGTTGTTGTCTGTTTTTTTTTCCTTAAAGTGTCAGTATTTCCAGGTACTACTTGAAAATGGGAATGAAACAAACACTTTTCAACAAAAAAAAATTATCTAGATGATGCCCACTGGCCTCATTTTGAGTACCAATATACAATCTTTCTATGAATTTTTCACTTCTCTCTTAATGCTACAGCAGAGTAGCAGTACTCAGTGCTCTCACTCCACAAAGACAGATGAAAAATGTTCTCAGGCCGAGTGATCACACCTTCTAATGTCACTTCAGACCTTCAATTTTTCTTGAATACCTTCAGCTTTTCTTAAGTTTTTAGAGGTCTACACTAATTTTTATACATAACTGATATAAATGATGTTTCACACTGATAAGTGGGATCTTCATGTATTTTTAAGTGAAGACTTCTAAGCTATCATTATTTTCAGGTTTTATCATCAAGAAGATTCATAACATTGACACACTTATTATAGTCATGTCTCAGTACATATCACTACTCATGAAAGTCTGTGAAGGGTATCAAATGACATTTGGTACTTGACTATTTTTTGTTGTCAGCAGCATGATGATGAACAACTTTCCAGGTCTCTGGTCAGAGCACAGCCTTGCCTGCATGGAATAGAATGCCTGCAGAGAGTTGGTACAGTGACAAAACTATTCTTGCAGATTAAATGGAAAAAGTAAACCAAGCATTGCTCTATTAGAAACCACGAGGCAGCTGGAGACAACAGTAGGGCTCTCCTGCCATACGCAGATAAAACTGAAGTCACATCAGTTCAACTGAAAGAATCTTTTGATCTTGGCAATCTTTTAACATTCTCATCTCCACTTTATATACCCTGAGCTCTCCTGCTCTCAGCACCTCCTGGGTGGCCAGAAATTGAGGGAAAGCTTTGAGATGATATGACATGCACCACATAAGAGCAGCTAGAACTGAAACTGAACCATGACAACCCACAACATAGCAGAGGAAACAGACTGGTACAAGTAAGTGAAAAATGGTACAGATCTGGGACTGCATGGAGAAAGGTGGACAGAATTCCAAGTTGCTAGGAATGTGTGATTCTTTGCTCTTTCTTTCACTCAGTTGTCTACTCTTTTTACATGAGTTTGGCATTTGTAATGAAAACAGCAACTGGGACTTAAGTCTTTGATTCTACCAGGATCTTTGGTCCGGAAATGGTTAAACACTAAGGGGAACGAGTGCCATCTACTGGCTCCCAGGTTCCCTTAGATCTGCTTACCATCACCAGATTAATAAGCAATGAGGAAGTTGCAGATTTCAATGAGGTCTCCCCTCAGCCTCCTCTTCTCCAGGCTTGAACACAAGTGACCTCAGCTACTCATACGGTTTCCCTTCTACATCCTTCAACAACTTTGTAGTCCTCCTTTAGATGCTCTCCAATAGCTTTACATCTTTCTTATATTGTTTTGCCCAAAACTGCACACAGCACTGGAGGTGAGGCCGCCCCAGTGCAGAGCAGAGCAGGACAATCCCCTCCCTTGCCCAGCTGGTGATGCTGTGGCTGATGCCCCCCAGGACAGGGTTGGCCCCCCTGGCTGCCAGGGCACTGCTGGCTCATGTTCAACTTGCCATCGACCAGGACCCCCACGGCCCTTTGAATGATCATCACTCAGACCCTGACATTCTGGTCCAATGGCATGGGAGCTGTGTTCAACCATGGAGCCATGCTCAGATCTGCCCTTCAGCAAGAGCCAGGCCAAGCACACACAGCAGCAGACACACTGCAGTGTCCTGTACAGAAGGACACAGGCCAGTCGGGACAGCTCTACCACACAGGTGCACTCACGGAATGGGAGAAAATGACACTGGGAAGCAGAGCAGATGGAAAACCTACAGAATCACAGGATGGGTCAGGTTGAAGAGGACCATAAGGGGTCATCTGATCCAACCTCCCTGCTCAAGCAGGGTCATCCTAGAGCACCTGGCACAGGATTGTACAGAGATGGTTCTTGAACATCTCCAGCGAGGGAGACTCCACAACCTCTCCGGACAATCTGTTCCAATGCTCGGTCACCTGCACAGTGAAGCAGTTCTTCCTCGTATCCAGATGGAACTTCCCATGAATCAGTTTTTGCCCATTGCCTCTTGTCTTATTGCTTGGCAGCACCAAGAAGAGCCTGGCTCCATCCTCATGACACCCTCCCTTTATATATTTATACACATTGACGAGGTCCCCTCTCAGTCATCTCTTCTCGAGGCTGAACAGGACCCGGTCCCTCAGCCTTTGCTCCTAAGACACCTGGATTCAGGGAAAGCGGACACGACGCGCGGGCACGGCCCCAGTCCGGCAGCAGGGGGCGCTCCAACGGGCTCAGGCGCCCGCGTGCCACCGGGCCCACCACCACGTGCCGCGCGCCGCCACTGCCGCCTGCTGACGTCAAAGCTTCCCACGTGCATTCCTCGCCTCCCCCACCCACTGCCCGCCGCCCCAACTCACGCAGATGGAGATACGGAGCACCCCGCGCCGGTAGTCCCGGTACAACTCCGTCGCCTCCCCGTTGCACTCGATGCAGCGGTAGGCGCCCAGCGCCGCCATAGCGCGCGGGAGCACGCCCCGACCCTGTCAGCGCTTCCAAGCCGCCTCCTCGTTTCCGCGTTCGGGAGCGCAGCCGAGCCGGACCGCGCCGCGCTGCATCTCGGGAGTTGTGGTTTTCGTGTTGCCGCCGTCCGCCGGGCTGCGCCAGTGGGGAACTCCATGTCCCAGGGGGCAGTGCGGCGGCGGCCCCGTGGGAGGGGCGGCGGGGGCAACCCGTGTTCCCGGCCGAAGCGGCGCGCATGCGCGCTGGGAAGATGGCACCTGCCGGCGGGTTGGCGCGGGGGCCGTGGGTGCTGCTGGCCGTGCTGGCCGTGCTGGCCCGCGTCGCTCTCGCCCTCACCGAGCGCTACCCGGCGCTGTCCCTGCTCCAGCAAGAGCGGCACAGGCAGCGCCACGGCCCGGCGGGGGAGTGGGCGGAGCAGTACTCGGCCGAGTGCGGTGAGTCGGGGGCGTCGCCGCGGTGACCGCCGGAGCCCCGGGGAGGCGGTGACGAGGCAACTGGACCGGCGTCCGGGGGCGGCGGTGGTGGTGGGCGGCCCGCGGTGGTGCGGGGTGCCGGTGGCCCCTCGGCTGTGCACGCCGCTGCCGCTCAGCTGACTCACAGCGAGGCATCTCGCGTGTGAGCTGCACCGACGAGCCGCGCCATGCCGTTGTGTGGCGCGGAGCCACAGAGGCTGTGGCAGCGAGCCGAGGAAAACCGCTCACCCCTGGGACGGGCAAGCCTTAGGTATCACAGGGAGGATCCCTGCTGCCTCACTCACCTCCCGAGCCCAGTAGCTGGATTCTGCCTGCTTTTTAATTGCTGCATTCAGTAGTATGGGGATATGCCAGCACCCCGCGCTCGTATTACTGAGTTTCTCAGTACAAGATAAGGAGCTGCTGGACAGAGTCCAGGGGTGTGGAGCATCTCTCACGAAGAGAGACTGTGGGAGCTGGAGCTGTTTAGTCTAAAGAAAAGGAGACTGAGAGGGAATCTCGTTAAGGTGTATAAATATCTCAAAGGTGGGTGTCAAGAGGATGGTGCCAGACTTTTTGGTGATGCCCAGAGACAGGATGAGGAGCAGTGGCCATAAACTAAAACACAAGAAGTTCCACTTCAACTTGAGGAAGAACTTCTTTATGTTGAGGGTGCTAGAGCACTTGAACAGGCCGCCCAGGGAACTTGTGGATTTTTCCAGCTGGAGACATTTAAAACCCACCTGGACGTGTTCCTGTGTCACCTGCTCGAGGTGCCCCTGCAGGAGGGTTGGACTGGATGATCTCCATAGGTCTCTTCCAACCCTGTCAGTTCTGTGTTTCAATGAGTGGGATGTGGCTTGATTTAATTTCAGCTACAGTTACATGTATTTTGCTGGTGAGCTGGATGCTTCTCTTTATGAGTGCCAAGTTTGTGTAGCAGATCTTCTGCTATTTTTCAGGTTAATTGATGTCTTGTAATATACGCATAATTAAAACTATTTTTATATGCTTGAGTATCTTTTGTATCTGGATCATGTGATTTAATCGGTTACAATTGTTGATCTTGAGCATGGTGTGAATGGGCCATACAGAAATGACAGTCTGAATCCCAATGTACACATAATATAGATAAAGAAAAAGGTTTACCAATTGCTTGGAATGTTACACTAAATTATATATCAGAGAATAACCAATGATGTGTCATGACTTCTTAGCTGTCAGCCTGGTTTTGTGATTTTTTCCACCCTTTATTTCATAAAGCCTATGGTCATATCAGCAATTCCCATGGTCCCTAACAACTAATACAAAACTAGTATAATCCACTTGAAAAACAGACTTTGAGGAAATAACTTTTTATGAGTTTCCTGCACCTGTGTTTCTGCTTTCTGCTCTCCCCCATGTATGTGCTTTTGTCTTCACGTTATAAAGTTCTTTGATTTGTTTTTATCATCTTTTTTGTGTGTGTGTCTGGCTCAAATGGCTGAGAGCCATAGTGCGCAAACATGAAATCAGATTGTGAAAGTTATCTCAGGTAACCATTGCTACAAATTATTCAAGCTTAAGCATAAAACAAGAAGACTTTCACCCAGTGTTGAGATAAAAATCTGTATACCCTACAAGTTAATAAATGGCAAAGCACTTGATTACGTCTGTTACTAGACCTGACATGAATGATTGACTCAAGGTACTCCTTCAGAGGCAGATTTGGAAGATTAGATTTCAATTTAATGGTGGATGTTGTTTTAAAGAAACCAGTGTAACTAGGATTGATACAAGGAATTCTGGTTAAATCATCAGGTATCTCAGGTACCTTGCATGCACTGATAGTAAGGTAGCCCTTAGTTACAGAACAGCATACTTGAAATAGCTGTATGCTAATTCACTCCTTGCTGTTTAACTGTTAGGATTAAATGAATTGCCAGTTGAAAATTTCCTTTAACGTCTCGGCCTTTGTTTTAGTACAATTTGCACAGAAGCTGAGATTTTGTCTCAAATAGTTTTCCCTGTAGCCTACTACAAGGTCCAAAGTACTTTCTCTGGTTGGTGTTCCTAAGTTTTTATGAAGTTGTTAATGTGGTTCAGTTTTGATTGTGTCTGACTTGCAGACAAAGGTAGATCCATTCTTCCCTATGAGTAAAGCAGTTTGTTGCCCCAAGAACTGCAAGATTTGAGGGGGCCTTTCCCTGCTGTAGCTTGTGTCAAGCTTGTGGCTTGGCTGTCTCATTCCCTACCACCTTACGAAAAATTCCATCATTAAATCCTTGCTGTTGTGGAGAAAATTATTCCGGAGGTAGGCCATGCCTGCACCTCTTTGTTTTGGTTTCTGAAGTGAAAGTTTCTCAGTGAGTCTGCAGCCAAAACTCTTAAGTCACTGATTCACGAGCACCATCAGGAACAAGCAACGTGTTAATAACGCTGCCATAGCACAGGAGGGTTTGGCCAATGTGAAGAACAAAGGGCAGTGATGAAACCTCATGCTGGCAACACTCTTTTTGGGACCTCTGAGTGGTTTGTCACTGTTCTTACAGGACTGACTTTAAACTTTGACCTTCTGCTTTTTACCACTCTTGCTTTTGTTGTAAAACTTCTCCCACTGGTTATCATTTATGGCTCAATGTAGATCCAAGTTCCTATTTACAGGGAATGATTTTAGATGCTACTTTGACTTCTCTTTATAAGAAGACTGTTTCTTTTTCTGTTCTAGCTCTGTGCTTGTGAGAGATAGGGAACTAACTAACTGCAATCCTTAAGAAGTCAAAATATAAGAGCACACCCTGCCCCCCAGCCTTTCAAACTTAGCATCAATCTTAGATTTACAAACATTAAGGGAGATTATAAAATTTGGTATTTGTGGCATGGATTCAAGGAGATAATACTGTATATTTTCTTTTTCTTGTTTACTCTTGAAATAGTTAAAGAAGATAGAAGCTTTAGGATCCAAAGATTCAAAAGTTAACAATTCTGCTGGAATAGCAATTAAAAGCATCATGTAGGGGAAGTAGTAGCTTCTATAGTCTATCAATCTGAGGGGGTGTTGTTGATTCTTATTGTTACTTGTTTATTTGTTTGATATCTTCAGCTTTTTCTCTGCTATGCCAACGAGCTGTGTTTGACTTATTATAGAAATGAATCAGTGTTACACTTTTTGTAGTGACATTCTTAGTAGCATAACTTTGTATGTGTTCAGTCAATTACAGTTCACTATTCTGGCTGCTTTTCACAGTCTTTATACCTCTGCTTCCTGCAGCTTTTTCCCTACCTCTTTATGGTCAATTCCATTTATTTTCCTCTCTGGGATTGAAATGATAATTCTATCTGTTATTTTCTGGGTGAGAGAATGGAATCGTAATGCTGAAAGGGGAAATGCCTACCCCAAGCTTTTGTTATTTGCTTCCAGCTTCCTCCTTTTTTAACTCTGCTCCATTTTTTTAGCACGTCTTTTTATTTCTCTATTTTTAGCCAAAAGCATAAGTAGGGATAAAACTAATTGTATAAAAGCTGTCATGTCAGCTATTGCTTCCCTGTCTGTGCGAGTGCAGTGCTATGGGCAGAAAGCACTTCATGAAAGTTCTGCCCTGTGGGATGCCCAGTGGGGAAGCTGTTCTGCCAAACACGACGAAATGTGAGATGTGCTAATAGGACATATATGTAACTCTATGAGTTCCTAAAGGTTTTTTCTCTCTTTTCTCCCAGATTCATCATTTTTGCACTTCCATGAATCGGATTGTGACATAGGAGGGTCATCATCTTGTGAATCTATGCTTTCCCTGAATACAGAAAAAATTCTGGTATGTTACTAAGAATATAACGTAGAAAACAATTCTAATAGAGTGTTGAAGTTGCAGATCGCTTCAGCTGCGTAACCACTTAGAATGAAGTTCAGGGAAATATCTGCAAATAGAATCTATTAATCAATAGGCATAGCTGCCCAAAAGGCTTAAGTATGAATAAACTCAAGTTGCTCATAAAAGTATTACATCATAGTAATCTGTCATGAGTCTCTAGGGCTGTCAACTAATTGAAGCTGATGTTGTCACTGAGAGCTAACTTTCACCTCAGTTAATCAACCAATTAATTTTTTGGTTTTAGGGGTGCAGGGGCTATCAAAAGGGGAGGTGCTGTAGTTTCTACCCAGAGTAACTTCCCGAAGTTTACCACAAAAAGTGTAGGAGTAATGACTTCTAGTTACTACAGAAGTAACATTGTGCAAAGATGAGAGTTAGAGGCTTCAGACCATATTTCACTAAATGTAATACAGACCTGGCATGTGAAGAATATTCTAACAAAAGAAGAGTATATTTTGGTAGAGAGACTTCAAGAGTATTATTTTGGAATTTGGGTTTTCTTGCACCACTACTCGTAGTCTTTTGATCTTGAACAAATATAATACATCAGAACACAGGTTTGATGTTACATCTTCAGTCCGGTAGAGTACAGGTGTTGAAAATCTTCAAATAATTTCCATGTGAATATTCAAAGAAGCTTTGGCAAATTTTTAGAAATTATTGGCTATGAGGGAGTGTGGAAGCAATATTAAAACTGGAAGCAACTTCTCCAAAGGTGACACTTGGAATTAAAACTACTATCCTGCAAATCCACTAAGCCAATTATTTAACTTGAATATTCTCCTTAGACTTCATCATGTATTGGTCAGAAGATCTGTCTAGTCTAGTCCAACAGTACCAGTTCTTTCTAACACAGTGAAATGTGTATTTGTTGGTAAGAAATTTCCCTGTTTCAAACAAAAAAATAAAGGTGGTTTTAAAGAAGGCATCAAGCAACAATTAAACCTGTTTGGTTATGGTGCTATGATGAAAATTCTCCTGTGTCTTGAAGGCAGAATGATTGACAGTTTTTTTTGCATGTAGAGTTGCAGGATGTTTAACCTATACCTGAATTCAGAGTTTGTTGAGGAAGTGTGAAACCACTTTCTCTGCCACCCCAACTGTTCTGTTACTCTGTAATGACAAAACAGGTGAGGTAGTGGTACTTCTCTTGCTGCCACATGCAGCTCAGTAATCCATAGGAAGTTTTTGTGGCTTATTTTCTAATACTCAGTGTGAAATCTTGCTATATCTTATCTTTGTCTGCAGACAAAGTTATGTAGACCTATTTTTGTAAATCCACCAAGGAAGAGGTTGTCCTTTAGTAAAAATGTTGTGATGTTTTTCCTAATATTAAGACAGTTATAGAAGAAGAATGTTTTGCAGAGTTAAGTGTTAAAGATTATTTTCTGAAGTAGATTTTCTGGAAATTACACGGAGGCCATTGATGATATAAAAAGTCTGTATTTGTAGATGCATATGGATTGCAATGGAGATTTAGTTTTCTTATTGTTATACCTGTTGAACCCTGCTCATTTTTGTGCTGCTTTTTAATGACTTTTCTCTATAAGGGAAATAACTGCTGCACAGTTATATCTGCGCAGATATAGGTGGAGTAACAATTTTCAGAGTGTTGTGGTATAGTGTAGAGCTCATACATCATCTTTAATTGCAGTAAAGAAAACAAAAGGTTTGTAAAATCCATTTGGTAATCATTCATGCCCTCCAAAATACTCAAGTTCTCTGAGCAGACCAAACATTATCCTCATCATTAGACATACAGGGCAAAAACTGTGCAATGGGATTTGGCCATTCTACTTTTGCACCTTGCAGACAAATAAGATGTCCATGTTGTGGACACAAGTATTGTGGCTACTTTTGATTGGACAGGCAAAACAACCTGAAAGGAGGACAGTAGAGGAAATGAGCTGTTTAGTTGAATTGAAAGAAGAGAACTGAATGGAGAGAGGTGTTATTTTCCCCCCTTGTTTCCTAAAGCAGTTTGAAGGACCTATTAATTTAAATGAACATTTTGTATTTTTCTAACATAAACTACTCTGGTAGGCTTACAGCTATCTATGGAAACTACTTGTGAAAATAAACAGAGCTGAGTATCCCTGCATTTCTGAGGGGTTTGTCTTTGACACTATTGGTTTCTATGGGTGCGTTATTTAAGGAACAGACATCCTAGATAAGGCTACAATTTGAACAAAGTGTAGAACTGATAGAATGTCAGTGTTAAAAGGACAGGCTCTTTAGTATGGCATTGTGAAGTTAAACTTTCTATATTGATGGAGTGATACTCTAGTCAATGTTTATTTTCAGTGCTTTACTCCTCTGCAGTACCCTTCCCTTTGCAGGAGACAAAGGAATAATTATAGGGTAAAGAGTATAAACTTTCATACGAAGTTAGGTGTCTTAAAAAGACTTAAAAACTTCACCTTAAGTAAGTGCAGTACAGAAACATCAGTTCCTGGTAACATGCTGACAGTGTTCTTTCTGAAGCTTGGTTACCCTTATGTTAGAGCAGAAAACAGCAGCATCTGACTAAAGAGAAGCTTTTCTCCCTGTGGAAGACTCGGTTTCAGTTACCTTAGTGAAATCACGTTAGTTTTAACTTTGTTGTTTAAGGCATTCTCTTAAGGATTTAAGACATGGATTTTAAATGTTAAATTCTGTATTGTTGTTTGCTGAAGACTTAAAAACATGATGTTTTACAGAGTCAAGCGAAGTTGCTTGCAGAGCAAAAACGATTTCCATTTGCTACTGATAATGACAACACGAATGAAGAATTGGGTAAGATGCTTTATATAAGGTTTGTGCAGGTGAATGATGTGCTTATTATTAGCACTAAATGTTTTGAAAATTGATGATTGAAGTGATGCATTAACTTCAAATTGATCTTACATCTGGAAATACGGCAAGTTTCTCTGGTCATATAAAGCAGATATTTATTTCTGTTGCTAAAAACCTTTGCTGTTTTCTTCACTAGAATTCTTCACCATGTCTGCTTAAGCAGATGTTCAAAAAGCATTATGATTAAATCCTTTTTAACAGGCTCAGCTACTTCCTGTTTCTCTTTTCTGTCATTATTGATGACTAAAACTTTTCAAACATCCATAAAATTTTACCAATGCAATATGCTTTCTGTAAAACATAGATCTTGAACCTGTTTCCCCTCTCCACACTCCTCCCATCAACAGTTATAGGCAGCAGGAAGACTTTCTGAATTATGCCCTAGGCTGCTACTTGAAGTTTTTTCAAAGCACACTCAGCACAAAAAAATGGGGGCATTTCAAATAAATGAACAGGAAATACTTTTCTCAAAAGACTTGAGGCCGGAGTTGCACTGCTTCTTCAAATGCAGAGGTATCACGAGGCAGCAAAGAGATTGTTGAGGATGTGTGTCAAGGAAGGCAGCAGACCATCTTTTATACAAAAGCAAAGAGAGATTTTATTCCCCTCTAATGAACTTAATTAAGTAGATTTTTTTGGACACAATTTCCACCTTCATGGATTTATCCAGGAAAATTTGGGGGCATAATCTTTTTTCATATTCCTAGACTACCTAGCTATGTTCATAGAATCTTGCAAAGAATACCAAACCGTATTCAGATGAAAATATCTGATACTTTTAGTATCTGTTCTGTAGACTCGGAAGGCTATGCTAGAAGGTCTCTGTCCTCATGTTTGGCATGTAGGCTGGCACTATCTACCCACTTTAGTCCAAGAATGCCATGGTGTGAGGAGCCTGGGTTGGTCCTTCTTGTTTGTGCACGTTACTTTGAACTGTTCTGAGGAAAAGTGATGCAGAATGTATGGGGCCTTCTGAAGCCATGTTGGTACTGAAATACTTTGGCTAATGGATAATTGTTAACCATTAGATTTTTCATAGTGAAGTACATACTTGTATTTTTGTAATATTAAAGATTAAAAAATCAAAAAGATACCATTTAAAAAGAAGCTGATACTGTATCAGCTGGTAGCTGTCAACCACTTGTGATAGTTTTGCAGTCATAGTTCACAGTTCAGTTTGGCAGTTTGCCAAGTGTCTTGTATTAAACTATATACTGTTATTAGGAGCAAGACAATTGAGTGACAGTGTAAGTCTTCATTACCTTGCTTCCTGCAGTTTTTTTTTTTTTAATATTGGCATGGTTGAGTTGCTTTTACTTTACATGCCAGCTTTTCTGTGTTCTGAGATTGGAACCCTAAACATACTATATAGTATAGTCTTATAGAAGAATGGAATGAGGAAAGTTCAAGAGCTCTTCATCCTGTCCTTCAGCCTGCCCATTTTTTCCCTTTTTTTGGCAATACTATGTGTTTGTGCCAAGTGAAGCTCTTTATGTATTGAGGAGAAAGCTTATGTTACATACAAATATTTCCTTCTTCATAATAGAAGTGCTCTGAGTATGAGACAAGCTCTGGATTAAATACATTTCTCATTTCTCTTTCATTTAACTGTTTTCCTTCTTTAATGAAATGTGCTTAGCAACACTGCCAAAACAATGTGGCTCTGCCTGCCTGAAAGATAAGTGTCTGTGTCCTATCAAAAATGCCTTTGCTTTAACTGACTTATTTGTCTCTTCTCATGTTTGAATAAATAATTAAGCTAAGAGGTGCCTCTTCCGTTCTGTTTGGATGACTGCTAAATTCACTGTAAGTGGGGAAAGGTGAAATCCTGCTCGTAGTTCCACTGCCAGCTGTTTGAACAAACTGCCTGGGGAAGAGTTCCCTCTAACTTTCATAGCTGTGGTCTTCAAGATAATAGGTTTTGCTGGCAGTGTAGACAGAGCTTAGTTCAGAATTAAGAACTGTGAGAGATTAAAACATGCAAAATGAAACCATCTTGAGCTCTTCAGCTGTCAGAACTGAACTTCAGTCATGCAAGCACAACTACAGCTTTCCAGTCTTGTGATTTGACTGTATTTTTGTATCTTATGGAGATTACAGGAATGTATTTCTAATGGTCTGTTTCTTTTTCAAACACTTGGCTTCTACTTCAAAATGGGGGGTTGCGCAAGGACTTTAAAGCTTTTCATAATTATAACATGGGTAAAGACTTGGCTGTTTTTCAGTTTCAATTTCATAAATAATGAAATCAGTTTATTTAAGGTCTTTCTAGTTAATTCAAATTAAGGAAAACCCTAATGGAATTGTCAAAAAAAGTTAGTGATAGCCAGGTAGCACTTTAAATTGAGAGAGAATCCAGGGCTATTATATTGGGATCATAGTACCTTCCCTGATCCTAAGTATTTTAGAAGAAAACATGGGCACTTTCCTGAACAACTTGTAAAAAGGAGAGAAGAAACCCACAAACAAATCACAAAACCCCAAAGCAGCTCTGAAAAGCATAGTATGAATTGAGTAATTAATGAGTGCTAGGTAATGGCCGAGGGAAGTCATGTCGTTTTGGTGGCCGTTCAGGAATCCTCTGACTATTTTAATCTTCACTGCAATGTAGGAACTTAAACATTTTAGAATTTGGTAGTATTTAATATTAAAAAAAAGTCAGATTTTTTTTCTGTTTTATTAACATTTTTAATGTTTTGATAGCAATTGCTTACGTGTTGATTGGCAATGGCTTGTATGATGAAGCTATACGACATTTTTCAACAATGCTGCAGGTAAGTTTTCTGCTTGGACCCCAAAAAATAACTTTATGAAATTATCCATTGCCACATAACACTTTAATAGAAAAAAATATTAAATTAAGGGTTCTTAAATGAGAGTAATTATTCTGCTGTTTGTTCATTTTTTTTTTTCCATCCAAACATAAGCATACTCTTAGAACTGGGTGATCAGTATCTTGGTTATTTGGTGAGTATTTTTCTCATCTGTAGGCATAAAGTTTTTGTGGCACTTTTACCAAAAAAGCACGTGTCTTCAGAAACTTGACCTCTGCAGTGCTGAAGTTCCTTAGATTATCTGCTTATTGTGTAGGCTGAGATATTTTAAAGTAGATTTTTTTGGGTGACAGCACGTTGCCAGTAACATGAGAAAAAAAGCCCTGACAGAGATCGTTTATTGCTAGTGGAAAGTAACGCATTGCTTTCACGATGATAGATGATTTTGTATGCTGGCTTTATCCTTTTTCAGTGATAAGCTTTTGATTAGTTTAATATATATATAAAACATAACTAATACTTATATTGGGGGTGTTTTTCCTGACCAAAATAAAGAATTCAGAATCTTCTGCAGTTAAGTAGGAGGCAGTCACATTTAAAACAAAACCAGCCCCAACAATTTATAAGCTTCAACTAAAGCTGATTTCAAATACTGTATTTTTATGGCTAAAAACCTGGAACATGCAGAAGCATGGACATACTTTTTCATTTAAACTGTTTGAAGTACACAAATGCAAGCTGAAAGCAATACTGCAAATAATAGCATGTATTTTTAAAGTGTCATATGGCTTGTTCTTAAATTGAGTGGAAGTGTGACAATTTAATGGAATTATTCCAGGGAATTTATCTGAGGACAGGAATGCTGGGGTTTTTGTGTGCTTTTATTTTCATTGGTTTGATATAGGTGTTTAGTGATACCTGTCTTTGATTTGTTTTAATGTGAGGGATTTTTTTGACCCTAGTGAGAAATCCTGCTTCCAAAACCACTGGATTTATGTATTGTTTCCTGTCTTTATTCAGAAGGAGACTTAATATAAGTGAAGATAACCAAGATACCCAAGTAGAAAGATAGTGGAAGAAGTGTTTATGTAATAGAGTACCTCTGCAATGCCCACATGTCAGTTTAATGTATGCTTTAATGTCATGCCTATAGTATGCCTGAAAGGCTGTAAAGTGATCGTGATTGTTCACTCTGTTTTCCGTAAGGCAATTTTAAATACATATAAAGTGAGCATTAAAACATTTAACTGAATAAAACAGCCTTGCTTAGCCATGGTATTAAAAGTAGGACGTTACCTACTGTTGATGTTAATGTTGCCAAGTGTAAACTTGGAATCAGCTCAAGTCTGGCAAGCTGCCAGCACTGATGTGCCACGTATTCTGTTGTTTTATCCACGGAAGAGTTTGTTTCTTGGCAGATGTCCCAATTAAATAACACCAAGCCTGTGCTACAAACTTTCGTAGCACAGCTGTGTTCCTTGCAGGTGTGAAGATGGTGTGATTCCTGGCTGGTTTCCAGGGAAACTGACTGCACAGGCATTGTTGTGTTGACAAAACAGTTATGCTGTGTAGTTCTTGAAATTTGTATGGGAAACTGTGGTTGGAGTAAATGACATCAAACACGAAGTAGATTCACTGTGTAGGGTGCATCCCCGCTAAGTGCCCAAGTAGGAAAGTCATGAAATTAAATCTAACCCAAGGAAAGTTGGTTTGAATTTTGCAGAACTATTTTGGTAGAATACTTCCGGTTTTAGTTGCTGTCTGAATATAAATTTCATCAGGATTTCACAATATCTTGCTTCCAAATATTAAATCTCAAATTTAAGTTGCATACAAAATAAGCTCTGAGTGGCCAAATTGTATGTTTCTTATCAGTTTGATGACGTGAGATGGAAAAAGTTATATAATCACCAGTAAGGATGCAACTAATGAGGATGGATAACAGAGTATTCTAATGAGTACTGTGTATTCTAATCTATTCTAATGTATACTGTGTAATAGGTTCTGGTAGGTGGTCACTGGCACTACAACTGCATTCTGTTTGGCTTTTTTACCAGACAAATACTCCAGAACAATTCCATTAAATTGAATTTGAAGTTGTGAGCATATGAAAGAATGGACTGTAATACAATAAATTTCTTTGCCTGGCAACTGTGATTGTTCATTGCTTACTACTTTAGATCAGCTAGAACTAAGTACATATGGAAGAAACCAAAAAACCTACACCACAAGTTAATATTTTGTTTGTTTAACAGGAAGAACCTGAGCTGGTTAGTGCAATTTATGGACGAGGGATAGCGTACGGAAAAAAAGGACTACATGTGAGTAGATCATTATTTAAATCAATATCCACCTGAATTATTTGAGTCTGAACCATAAGGAAGCCTGTAGCAGGAGTAACTAGACTGATCAGAACGTGATGAGTACACTTCAAGGTCTTTGTGTTGTCCTACTTCTGTGATGAGTCTGTCCCTTGGTAGATGCACTGTATAACATTGAGGGGTCTAGTAGATCATACTGCTCAAGCCATGGATACGTTTGTTTTGTGAGACTGTGGAAGTAAAGCTATATGACATAAGTATGCCAAAGGAAAAGATAAGGCACTATTGTGAGTGGTGGATAGTAAGGCTGTGAGCCCCAGATTCTTGACAGAGTTGCCTATTACGATAACAGGCAGTATCTTCCCTCTGAGATAGGTTTATGAAGTCCCACTGAATTAATCTCCACATCTAATGTGTATTTGGAAATGAAAAGGTCTTTTATTGCAGCTTGGGAACATTGTCAGCTCTTCGGATACAGTAGGCTTCATACTGCTTTTTAATTGCTTATGCTTCTTGATAAGTATACCACCTTAAATTTATTAAAACAAAATAAAATTCGAAGTTAAATTACTTAGTTGCAATACTTACTGCTCAAATAATTTCTTGAGCAGAAAGAAATTTATGAATAGACTATGGTCCTTGTAGTTTGACTTTGTGGCCTGTTGAATCATGATTGAATGGTTGCTAGAGTTCTAGAAGAATGAGTAATTGAGTAACTCCTTGAAAATTTTCTTTGTACAGAACATTTAATTATTTAGGGGTGCTGACAAGAGCTTGAAGTCTCTCATATTTGCTTGTTTTTAACATCAGCATGAGTTTGTTTTCTCACTTTGTTTTCTCAGTTTGGCTAGGTGTTGGTACAGCTTCACTCCATAAAAGGTTTTGTGTGGCACCTTCAAGGCACAAAGATGATGTTAAGCACAAAATTTCTTTGCTTTGAGAAAGAAGAAAAAGATCAATGAAATCTAATACAGAACTTGCTATATAATTACTTAGGTTTTTTTCTAATTAAGTAACTACTTCCATCCTACACTTCATAAAGGACAGTTAAAAAATTTAGGTGGGCAAGATGCTGTTGGCATCAACCCATTTATCAGTACTGCTTGGCTTAAGTTGCAGACGATGATGACACCAGTGGTGGGTGTGAGTGTGCCTATGCATTGGAGTTCATGTGGGAGCTTGAGCCAGCTTTGCTGCCAAGAAGGGCACCTCTAGAGCTGTAAACCTGATGCTTATTCACAGAGTTATACTAATAACTTATAGTAATCATTAGAGGTACAACACAAAGATGATGTGTATAAACAAAGTTTAGTTTTGTTGTTTGTAGCAGACATGGTTTTTCCAGCTGTTTGCAGAATACTGCATCTTGATGTTATTAGCCAAGGTGTGAAGGGCTTTTAATATAAATGGATGCACTTTTGGACACTTAGCCAATCTAGTGCTTCATCTTGAGAGCATATTAGTCTAAGTGTGCACAGTTGTTCACCTTGTTTATTTTTCTCCTTTTCAGGATATGAAAAATGCTGAACTTGCTCTGTTTGAGCTCAGTAGGGTGATTAGTCTAGAACCAGATCATCCTGAAGTATTTGAACAGCGAGCAGAAGTGAGCATTTTTTCTTTTCAGACTTTGGAGAAGTTTCAATTAGACAGTGTTTCCAATTACATCCTAACTGATTTAATGACTAAAGCTTGGTGTTCTTCTGTGAACGTTCCTCCTTTCTTTTAAAATATATGCATTTCCTCTCAGTGTAATTTGTGGAATATTTAGTTTTAAAATAAAATATAGACCATACAGAGTTACTATAGCACATGCAATGCCATATATGTGTAACTGTTCAGTCTTTGACATACTAAATAGCAAGATCATTTGTGTTTAGAGTTTTTTTTATAAAATGAATCAAAATATCACTTGACCCTTACTGTTTGCACTTTCTGTCAACTTAGTAAATCTATTGTTAACACTAGTTGTTAGAATACCAAACTTTAAAAATTGAAATGTTTTGGGTTTATATTTGTGCATGTAATTTAAATATCATTCCAGCCCACATATATTTTTTATTTTGAAAATCAAGTTTTGTTTTGCCAACTAAATTACAGAAAATGGATGTCAAGAAGCAGCTTTGTAGGCAAACCAAAAGCATAAATATCAGTCAGCATAGTGTGTAATGATAGCTGCCATAACATTCACAGTTTTAATGTTTTTAGTGATCTCGTAGTATGTTTGTGAACCTTGACCTAAAAATGTGAAAGGCATTCAGATAATTGGGAAATGGACCATTTTCCATTGGGGGAATGTTTTTTCACATAAGGCTTAGGAGAATACTTTAATTACATTTTCATTTGAATATGTTGAAATAGCTTGAAATTGAGTATTTTGCTTTGACCAATTTGTTTTTAATTTGGAATACTGGGTTTCTGCAAATGTTATTGGTGATGTTTATGTACACTGATAGTTTTGAGAAAAATTATTCCAGATTTACTCTTTCATAGGGCTTTAAAGGCGATAAGTACTGAAATTTATAGTGGAACTTTCCAGCCTATTCTAGCAAATACAATTACTCTGTTACAGCTGGACATGGAAAAGAATAATCTTCAGTTTTCAGACAAATCTATTCAGTCTGTCTGCTCTAAACTGTGTTTTGGTTTTATACTCTTAGATATTGTCCCCACTAGGACGAATCAGTGAAGCATTATCTGATCTCACCAAAGCTATTCAGCTGCAACCATCAGCAAGGCTCTACAGGCACAGAGGTACCCTTTACTTCATATCTGAGGTTAGTGGATTTGGGGGATTCTCGTTGACTTTGGTTGTGGGGATGTTGTTGATTATTTTGTTGACTTTTGTTCTAGCTGTTCCTTTTGTTCTAGAGCTTCTTTCCTGTTCAGTTAAAAAGCCCCAAACCACTATATATATAACAAAAGCCCTGATTCCTCTAGCTGGCTTTCTGACAGTTCAGAGGTATTCTCTGAGTATTTCATTTGCAAATTTATTTAGTGCAGAGAATCAGAGGACAAGTACCTTGCATGCACACCTCAGATTCTTTTGTGTTTGAGGAGTAGGATGTGGATAAAGACTTTGACTTAATTTATAACCTGTGGCTGCATTTAATTAGCATTGATAAACACCAGTTTGAAAAGGAAAATACTTATGGCCAAGGTAGTAAGTCATCTAGATACTTAAGAAAAAACACTCCTCACAATGAACAAATAAAAAACCTGTAGCAAAATGCTAACATCCCATTTTGCTATGTGACCTGTGTGTTTTGTTCTTAAAGATTTAATGTAGAACAAGTAGCTTTATCTTCAAAGATTATGTGAATACTTGATGGCTGATTTCCTACTTGATTCTTCTGATTTCATGTTTGCTTCCAGCTATTTTTCCATTTACTATGTTTTATACAGCACTTCCTGTAAAAGTTGGAAGTGTATTGTGCATTCTTTGATGTTCTGATTGGTAGTTGATAATCATAGCTGCTTAGCCCCGAGACTGACTTCATATATTAAACAAAATTCTGTAGTTTACTTTTATGAGAATAAAAGTATGTATTCCTCTTTATTGTTATTGTGTTTCCACTGTCATCTAAAATCTTCTTTATCACAGGATTATGCGACAGCCCATGAAGATTTTCAGCACTCACTGGAACTGAACAAAAATCAGCCTATAGCTATGCTTTATAAAGGCTTAACCTTCTTTCACAGAGGACTTTTGAAGGTAAATCTATATTAAACAATAGTTCGTGTAGAACAATACCCTTTATTTGAAGTTACTTCCATAAAATAGTAGAAATATCATAGGTGTTGATACTATATTTTCTCTCACGTAAGGAAGATTTTTAAGGCAAAAGAGTGTAAGCAAAATAAAGATTCCATGATACGATATGTAAATCTGCAGTTGCTGAATCTCAGTAGATCAGTGATAACAGTCATGTTTAAGGAGTGCTTTGAAAGATGTTTGTATTTAGCACCTCTGCTAGTATTTGTATGGTTATGTTCAAAATTTCAAAATTAAATGGAGATTTTCTAGGTTTTGGGAAGGGAAGAGGGATGAAGAGGAAAATAATTTTGAACTCTTCCTTGAATGAGCTAGGAAGTAATCAAGGGAAGTGTAGAAGCTCTGCATGTATACAAGTTTATTTCAGTTATATGTTGTTTCTGGAAGGCTGATATCTAACTTGAGGGAACATAATTGCTCCTTCAGTTTCTAAAATCAGGGAAGTAAGTTCTTCCCCTGTCTTTTTTAAGTTTTCACCATTTTGTAACTCAAAACTTCTCTCTGTTTAGGTGTAGTAATATTGCCCCTGTTTCTTGTTTGTGAAGTATTTAGGGATACTGCAGCCATTTTTCATAGGGGAGAGTAATTGCACAAATTGTCTGATACCCTCAGTTTGAAAACTGAAGATACAGTGGTGTGATTCCTGAAACTCAACAGTGGAAGCTGTCTTTTTTTTTTTGACCTATCATAACAGCTTGGGGTTCATTAAGGATTGTATGCAGAACCTGGAGACAACTGAGGACTCACGAGTTTCAGCCCACTATCTTTCACAGGCAATCACTATTTTTTTATCTCTCTTTTTTTTTTGCTGGCTGCTTCCTCACTTTTTTAGCACCCAAGCAGGTATTTTTTTCCAGTCTCACTGTATGCTGTGAGAACATCAGATTGTCACTGAATTTTTATTATCTGTATCTTCTTGTAGTCAGAAGAGATACTTGGAAATAATAGTCTGAATTTCTGATTTTTGGTGTAGGCAAAAGAGACCCCAAAAAGTGATAGTGAAAATACTGACAAAAATAAATGCTGTCTCAGTTTGCAGAATAGAAGCGAGGTTTTCTTCTTTCTGATACACAGGTCAGCGCATTTCTGCACCACCATCTCTTTCCCCCCAGTTTCTTTTCTCAAAGAAAGCATCTTCCCTCTCTAATATTCACGTTCGGAGAGATTGTCACTGGGGTTTTTCATCCCCAGGTACACCTTAGCTTCCAGTCAGATTCAGGCTGCATGTTAAAGGAAAGCTGTAAATGTCATCTGTTAGGTTTTATAAGGCTTGCTGAAAATTGAAGATTGGGGTTGAGGGTGGCTGTGTTCATTTTTGAGTGAAAAGAGATTGATTTGAATCACTGCTTTTGGGAATAATCATTGTGCTTTTAAAACTTACCTATAGGATATGTGCCTATCAGTAGATGTAGGTGATTGTGCTACATTTTTGTTCAATAGATATTTTTGTGCGTGTTGTAGTGCTCAGAATATATTTGATAGTTTTTCTAAATAAGAATTTCTAAATTGATTGAAAATACCAGTGATTCTTTCCTTACAGCATCTAATTTATTGCATTGTAGACTTCAAGATACTTTTAAGGCATTCCTTAGTAATATTAAGTAATTGATTATTCCATCCTTAATTCTAGGTCTCAAGATTGAATATGCCAGTTTGAAAAGCTGAGTTCTTAATCGGACTCTTTGAAGAGGAATATTTCTTTAACCATATGCTTATTTTGTTAGCTTTTATTTTTACTACTTGTATGCCTCACAACAGTAATAGCAGTAATAGCAACAGTACATGCTGTTGTGTGAAGATGATCCCTTACTCTGTAATCCCTGAAGAGAATGTTTGCTAACCATGGAAGTAACAAAGAATCCAATAAGACAATTAAAGGCAGAGTGCAGATTTGAAGGAGTCTTTTGACCTCCCAAACTTAAGACGTGCAGTATGAATGAAGAAGGAAGACTGTAAGGAGAGACTGCTTTACCTTAGGGACCAGACTTTGGTCTTTGAGCTTTGAAAGCAAACTCTGAAGGGATTTCATCTCTGAACTCTATTAAAATGCTAAAAGAATTGCTCATTCCCACTGCATATTAGACAAAGGAATTCCAGCTAAATCTGTCAGTACTATAAAGAATGTTGCAACATTTCGTTTATTATGTAATAATTTTTACTACATAGATATTGTAATAAATTCATGCCTTGTTTGTTCCTTCCAAAGGTTTTGATATATAACTAAACCCATAGCTAGTAACTACTGAGGATGCTGAAATTTAATGAATATAGTAAGTTACAAATTTTTCTGTTGGTCCCTTTCTGCAGGAAGCCATTGAATCCTTCAAAGAAGCTCTGAAGCAGAAAGCAGACTTCATAGATGCATATAAAAGTCTGGGACAAGCCTACAGGTACTCATATTCAGAAATAGTTTTAAAGTTAATTTTTTCATTTGGTTGTGTTCTTGAAAATGCGCTTAAGTTTTACACACTTGTTACAAAATTGTGCAGAACCAAATGTGGTATTTGGTAGCTCCAGCAGCTGGTATGGCTACATCAGAATATGTTTAATATAAATAATTTCTATGTTTGCTTTGTATTTTTAATTTCCTCTCTGGTATCTCTTTGAGTCTCCCAGACTTGAAGGTTAAATGGCAGTTTTCAGTAAGATGTTTTTTAGGTATGCTAGATTATTTTTAAATGATGGAAATGTTTAATGCAACATGAGCTATAGCATTTTACCTATTAAATCCTGCTTCAAATGTAGTGGCTTTGGTGCTCATGCATTTATTTGAAACTAAAGAGCTTTGGTTAATCACTATTTTGCTAAAAACTCTTTTTTAGCAGATGTATTTAAAACTAGTAGATCTTCTTTGTTTTTCTAGTCTTGTTTTGGTTTGGATTAATTTTGTCAAATATAATTTGATGTGGAAAGAATTTAGTAATCTTAAAGAAATCGGTGTACTGGATTAAAAAAATTAAGATAAGCTGTATACTATTTATGTTTTAATTTTCTCACAACAGTTTCTCTGTGACTGTTTTTACATGTACAGCTGTCCTTGCACATGGAGTAATTCCAGTCAATACATTTTTAGTTAGTTACAGTTTTCAAACACCATATGCTTTGTTCTTACTCAGCATTTAAGTAGTTGGTAAATTCTTAAAAACATGTTTGTACATAGAAGTTAAAAAGACCTCTCAAAGATAGTGCTTTCCAAGAACGCTTTGTGTGGAAGTTTTGTTTACTTTAGTTTCTGAAGAAATACCATAGGTATGTGTTTTTGCAGTTTAACGTCTGCTAAGGATTGTGAAGATTTGTGGTCTGGGGTTGTATTTCAGAGTACATATTTCTTTCTGGGAGTAACAAACTCTGTGCAGCTGTTCTGTTATTACCACAGAAGAATAGTTGCAAAATTACTGCTTTTGTTACAGAAATTTTCCATTAATACTGTGTTTCTCTTCAATGATATCCCCTTTGGACGCCCTTAAGCAACCTTTAACAAGTAATTTTGTTGTCACTGTTGTCTTCTGTATTTTTCACTTTCCACGTTACTGAATCACCTAGAGAGCTTGGCAACTTTGATGCTGCTACAGAGAGCTTCCAGAAGGCTTTACTGCTGAATCAAAATCATGTTCAGACGTTACAGCTCAAAGGAATGATGCTTTATCATCATGGTAGCTTAGATGAAGCACTAAAGAATTTTAAGGTAAGCAGGCTGTAAGTAAACACAAAATTTAAATGTTTTAATGAGGACTTGTATTCAACAAGTACAACAAAATGGACAAATTTCAACGTTTTTCTGAATATGTGTGCATTTGGACTAGAAGTATTTTTTGTGAAGTCCATCTTAAAAGCTAAAACATAACAGTTTGTAATTAAAAACCTAATTTTGCTAAAACTAAGGTGGTTTCTTTAACTGTTTTATGTTTTTGTAAAACCAAGCTCTGGCTGAAATGTGTTACTTTTCTTTTTAAACTGGTAATTGTGTTCTTGCTAATACTTTGACTTGAAACCTAAAGTTCTTTTCATATCAGATGAAAGATAAAATGTACTAGTCTGTAATTTTAAGCTGAAAATAAGTTACAATGTTTATCTAATTTTTCTGGAGTTATTTTCTTCTGAAAAATTCAGCATATGTTGTGATTCATTGTGCTTGCAAAAATTTTCCTGTTGCCAAAATCTTGCCTATCTCTGTTGGCATTAAATAATTGCCTTATTTTGTAGAAAGAACAAAAAAGGCAGATGTTATTTGTATGCCCATATTCTTAAAACAAGGAATGAAGTAAGATCCCTTTCCAAACGAGTCTGTGCTTATCCCAAGGAGAACACTTTATGTGCGTTATTACATGTTCACCTTCTATAACCCAATTTGTAGATACTGGTGTAAATGAAAAGATACTTCAACTTCTGAGATGGAGATGCTCTTCTAAAGACATGTAATTGCTGGAAGAATTGGAGCATTCATTTCTGAATCATAAACAGGAATTTGCTGTGTGTTTAAGATACAGTAAATAGCTGACTAACATAGAGTGTACTAATTCATGGAGTAGTGAAGAAATGAATGGGGGAAATGACAGAAAAGATACGTATCTATATAACTAACCCGAAATGAGTTGTTATATTGTCAGGAGTATATTTTGTCTAATTTCACTCAGCTAACATTGAGCTAATATTGTTAGAGCCAAGTGTGCAAAGCGTGTTTGCACTGGCAGAATTTGGGTTTTCAGGTTTTATCCCCTTTATTAAAGCTGAAAATACTTTTTCTTACATTTTCTAGCATTTTAAGTGCTCAGCAGCATTTGAAAGAAAATTATGAGGGAAGTGGATCTTAATAATCAGTATGTCTTTTCACACGTCTTCTGACCAGCCAGGTTGGGTTATTTGAAGGTACTCTTTCTGTCTCTTGATTTGTGGGTGCTTTGTTCCTTTAATGTCCTAGAGATGTCTACAGCTAGAACCATACAATGAAGTGTGCCAGTACATGAAGGGTCTCAGCCATGTTGCCATGGGACAATTTTATGAAGGCATAAAAGCTCAGACCAAAGTTATGTTAAATGATCCACTACCAGGACAGAAGGCCAGTCCAGAATATCTGAAGGTGAAATACCTCCGAGGTAAGTTGGGATTGGTTGGGGTTTTTTTGGTTTTGTTTTTTTTTTTTTTTCTTAAATGTTTTAAGGACCCTAAAAGTGCAAGCTTTCTTGAAGTTATGGTCATTTTAGACAAACCAATGTACATTCTCATAAACACTGTTGAGTATGTATGTCAAAAAAAAAGTACACTGATTCTTCTTGTTCATACAGTTAAAACCTAGATCCAAAAATAGAACATACATTTCTATATAAAGGTAAAGACTGTTGTGATACTTAGTTGAAAAAGACTTATTTCATTCTTGGAAATTGGCTAATAGCAAAATTATATTATCTAAAAATAATGACTTGTGAAAATCATGTTGTTTAACTGACAAGCATATAACCTGGTTACTGTTTTTGTGTAATGGCATAAGTAAACTGATTATGCAAACAGTATTTAATTTTATTTCTTTCCTCCAGAGTATTCTAGATATTTGCATGCACATTTGGATACCCCTCTTACAGAGTATAATACTGATATGGATCTTCCTGGAAATTTCAAGGATCACTGGGCCAAAAATCTTCCTTTTCTTATAGAAAATTATGAAGAACAGCCAGGCTTACAGCCACATATAAAGTGAGAATTTTTATTTTTTAAAGCCTGTTCTAAATGGGGGGGGGGTGTGTTCAGTTTTAAATTGCCATTCTGAGGCATTTTTACAATGTTTAATATTATATGGACGTACAATTTCACTGAGTGTATAAATTCTTTTGTACATCATAAGAGTTGGTTTATCTCATAGGAGGAAGAATTAAACTTAGGACAATGTTCTTCACTTCTCTCTTCACATAATAATAGTCACATATTGTTTGATATTCTGTGGCCTTACTGATTAACTCTTGTATTTCTTTTTATTTTGTAATTAATGTTAAGAAGTTGGTAAGTTTGAGATGCTCAGTGTAGTGTTTCCTGATGCCCTTATTACAGTTTCTGGTTGTGTTTTAGGTTTTTATTTTGTTACAGGTGTAATTTCTAGATACTTAATATATCTTTAATGGCAGCTCAGTTTCACTGGGTGAACATCTTCTCTGGAGTAACTTTGGAGTAACTTTAGGAGGAGGGTGACTTCAGTCAAAAAGTAGGGGATTTACTAGAACGGACTTCAAAACTGTGTAGCTAAAAGAAAGATAGCAATTTCTCAGCAATTTCTCTGCTGTAAACCTGTTTCTAAGTATATTGTCATGTATTCACTTAGTGTAAAAAAATTTCCATTAAAAATTCATGGCTTTTGTGTATATGGGATAGAATCCACCTTTTTAGCACAAGAAGTTTTTACAGAATTGTGGGAGAAGGTAATGGAATAAGAATTCCTTTTCTTAGTTAATCAGGGTGAGTGTAATAGTGAAGAATAATGTATTATTTATGAGCTTTATTTAATATCACTTATGAGCAAGTCTGAAGTGAAATACAGGTTGTGACACTAATAAGATCTGCCACTGAATTCAGTTAAGAGTGAATTAATTTGAGATATTGGGTGTAACTGCAACATACTGTGTATGTGCAGTCAGCTGGGAGGAGGAATGAGTGTTCTTCATCCTGTGTTTAAGTGTTTCTCATACAAATGGTATTGATTTGTAAAACAGAGATTTGTTTGCCAAATGCTTTCAGGACTTTTATAGCCAAGCTGTGTCTGATGCATGTTTTTCTCCTCTGTAAGAGATGTGTTATTTCAGAATTTTGAAAGCTATAAGCCTGATGTGCAAGAACTCATATGTGTAGCTGATCATCTGGGTTCCATGATGCAGTATGAGACGCCAGGATTTCTTCCAAATAAAAGGATACATAGAGGTATACTGAAAATGCTCTGTAAACTTGGGTGGGGGAAAAAAGTCGATGTAGTGATAATTGAATGCTATATCTTTGCAATCTGCAAATTAGTTTAATGCTCTGTTTCTTTCAAATCAAATAGAAAGTTTAAAATATTCATTATGTCAGCAGTTTCTTGACCTAGCTGGGGACTGGAAATCAGGATCTCCCAGACTTTTTGATGTTGTCCATTCTTTTCCTGTAAATACATTGCTTTCCTGTCAGTTTTCCTGTCTGTGCAAAACTGAGTATTTGGCTCTAATTGGTTTTCTGTTTCTGCTGTTGGTACCTCTTTCCTTGTGCCTCACCTCAGCAATGGGATTGGCCACTCTAGAAGTAATGCAGGCTGTGCAGCGGACTTGGGCAAACTCCAAAGTTCGGATGAATGGGAAAACCAGACTGATGCAGTGGAGAGATATGTTTGATATTGCTGTGAAGTGGCGAAGGTAATGGTCACAGAGGACAGAGAGCAAACCTGTATTGGTTTTAATAATGATGACCAAAGGGCTGGAGTCATGGAGAAGAAAATGAACACTTGCTGCCATTCTGTAACTAGAAAGGTTCTGATAAAAGAAAAGGATGGTGTGCACTTCTGAAAATACTCCATTTTTCTTCTTCTATAATGGAGGGAAAAATTCAGAATAGCATTTTCCAGTTGAAGCAAAGCTGTGAGAGACCATAGGATCCATTGCAGCTAAGGGAAACAAAAACTAACAGTTTCAACTCCAGAAACAGCAAATATTTCAGTTGTATGGTTTTTATAAGAAAAAACCCTATGTTTCAGGAAAAGTTATTTTTCATAATCTCTGCATTCTAGTTTTTGCCTAAAATTGTTCTGTCTGTGAATAAAGCTCTGTTAAAAATATTACATGGATTGAAATGTGTGCCAGTGTTGATGTCCTTTGTCTTTGTAGGATAGCTGACCCTGACCAGCCTGTGCTTTGGTTGGACCAAATGCCTGCCCGGAGCCTTAGCAGAGGTTTCAATAATCACATTAACTTAATCAGGTAGGAGAGTTTTACCCAACAGCATTCCCACACACACTAAGGGATTGTACCAAAAATTACCAGCTGTTTGTGAAACAGCATTTTACCGTATTGAATGTGTATGTACTTATTGTTTAATATTTATTTTATGTTTTCTAGTGGAACATTTGGCATTTGTGCATAATTTTCCCTCTTGATATTTCCTCTTTTTCCTGAATTTCAATTGTACAACTGAGTTATAGCAGTATCTAACAAGGATCCAGAATATGCATTATTTTCATGTGCTGTTTTTGTTTCCCAAATAACCGTAAATGTAAAATTTTGATTAAGTTCATCATAGTTGTAATTTTTGCAAATGCTGCCTCTCAAAGGTAGTGGCATCAGTATTGAAACAATGCTGTTCTATTAGCTTTAATACCAATTTACAGTGGAGAGGAAAAACATAATTCTTATAGTTGTTTTCAAGGTAGGCCAGAGTAAAGCAAAAATGACAAAATAAATAACCTGTGGAAGATAACAGTTGCACTTTCAAATAAAGGTAAAATTTAAAAGATTCAACCACTGTTGTACGTTCCATCTTCTCCCATGCTGCAAAACTCTGTGTTGTAGTCATGACAGGGCTACTTCCCTTGAAGTGGTGCAAGTGTGACAGACTCGATGTGGCAACATCACTGTCAATCACAGGAGCAGAGTGTGTTTGTGTAAGTAAATATGTAGCCAGGTTTCATCCTATTCCACCCCCTCATGGGAAATACTGAATCTTTGATCTGTCATTCTGCTTTTATATATGTCTATCTCTTTATTCTTTGAGAAGCTGTACTGAAAAATGAGGATAAGGGAGACAAAGCCTTCTCAAGAATTATTTCAGGCAGAGAAAAACAGTGATATTCTAATGTTCATATGCAGAGGCTAATGAGGATAATCACTCTTCCTTCCGCTCTGTGAAATGGACCCTAGCACTGCTAGGGACTCTGCTTTACTTTATGGAGTAGTTAATGCATTGAACTCCAGTGCACATCAGTTACTTTGCAAGATGTGCTGCTTCTTGAACAGTCTTGTGCTCAGGCTTCTCTCTTCACTCAAGCCAAGTGTTACATTTGGGCTCCAAGCTGTTTCCATCTTTGCTGTTGCTGCATTTCTCTCTTGTCGTATGTACAGTGCAGCAGAAACCACAGCGGTCTGTACTGAGACAGAGATGCATTCCATACTTCACCTGTCTCTTCATGGTTTTATTTTTAAATGGGAGAGTAAAAGCCTAACTTCTAGGTGATCTGTGTTGGCAGAAAGGCATTAATGCAACAACACTTAATTAATGTCCTGAAACTAATACTGAACGTTTAACCTGGGGAAATATGTCCTTGTACAGAATCTGTCAGGAACTCTTGTTTTGCAGTGGACAAAGTACTTTACTTGTTTACCTTTCATTAGAGAACGCTGGCAAAACTGGCAGTGTAGTGTTAGAGCTCTTTCATTCATTTTATCGAAGTCTGAAATAAGCTTCATGAACATTCAGAATTGTAGGCCCACAGTGAACCTAATTCTAACCTTTTGGGTTTGGCTCAGCCTTGGCTTTTGGGGATCTCATCAGCATTTTGGTTGTGCTTATTTGATAGCTAAGCAGTGGTTCTCTGAAAAATACTCGTTTGGCACCTGTTTTGAAGAAACAATAGATTTGAAGCAGCCTAAATACCGGTGCCTTAGGAGTTGATCATGCTTTAGTACTGGATGGTGATTGCATTCTTTTTGACTCTGGAAACCTCTTCTGATTTGGTCATTCTCCAGCCTTAAGTAATAGCCACTTTCTTTGATCAGCTTTCTACTGTGATTTTTTTCTGCTTTTGGCTCCATCCTGATGATTTCACATGATGTGAGGGATAAAAATAAATGAACATATTAAGTGGTAGTGGTTGCTTTTTAAAATTTATTTTCATTTTGAAGCATGTTCTAGTTCACTATGATTTCTAAATGATAATTTCTTCTTAACGAATTATGCAGATTTGTCTAATTTCCTTTTTACATTACTCAGCTTGTCAAATGGCTGTCGGTTGAAGAGACTAATCAGGCACAGAGCTAATAGCCTTTTCTTGATAACCGAGATGGCTTTATGACTGTCTTTTGACTGTCCTTCAGGAAGATATACTTTGTTTTATAGTTAGGTTATGATTCAAAAGTTATCCCATACCCATATGACTAAGGCTGAATTCTTTCTATAATAGTATGGCTACCTGACAACCAGGTGTAACAATAGATTTAGACTGGCAGCTAGCAGTTTGCATGGTTATAATATATATTAAGATAAAAGCTGCTCAGTCAAACAAGAACAGCAACTGGTTGGGTGTTCTTCTAGTATTTGTAACAGATCTAGTCATGCTGAGCTCAAGCTGTCTGTAGGTTTTGTTTCATCTGAATTAGGTACCAGGAATTTCTGTGGGCAGAAATACTTGGATTACCTGTCTGTTAGCATAACCATTTTCTTTACTCAGATTCTCTGCATTGAAAGTCCAGTATTGTTCAATTGTTCCTGTCAAATGAGTCTTTTCATGGAGGCATTAGCATTCAGTGTCTGCTGGAGTTTTTTTTTTCTTTTCCAGAATGGCAAAATGTTTGGAGTGTGTCAGAAAACAAAAACCTTTTTTTGTTTGTTTTGTGTCAATTTGGGGACCTTTTTTAAAAGATATAGAAGAAACATCTTGCACTTCACAATTTTGGATAGGCTTTCAGATCTTAATGTTCTGAAGATGCAAGTGTGTCAGCTGTCACTTTCTTTGTTGATCTATAGACAAGGGTGAATTTCCCTTATCTCCTTTCTGGCTTAAATGATCAAAGCTAGTAAGTTTGATTTAAAGTAGAGAAAACGTTTTGGAAAGCTTTAGTTGTTTTCATAGACAAAGCAAGGATTTGTGATCAGCTAAACAGTGATGATATGCTTAATGTTCTTATTAAAAAAAAAGACACTCTGGAACACTGCAACTTTTGAATTCTTGGTGGTACTGTTTACTAAACAAGGAGAAAGAGTGGGAATAAAGAGAAATCACTTTTGGCCACCCACCGAAATTCTTTTTTGGTACGACAGCTTCTAGATGGCCTTATAGAATGATAGGTCTGCTTTGGATATATTTTCCAATGTGACACTAAAGGAGAATCCACTTTCTTATACTGACACACTACTGCCTGTTGTACAGAAATTTTTTTAAGACAGATGGAAAATGATGGGACGTACAACAAGGGCAAATTATGTATATTAGATTTGTCTTCATCCTTCCGCTTTCCCTGCCTCCCTTTCCTCTGTGCAGATACGTGTATGTGTTCTAATTCTGTTCAGTTTTTGATGACTGATTCTGCTGGTTTTCTGAGACTAGGCCTCCTAAGGTGAGAGACTGTCAAGTGAGGCATTAGGCAGGGACTTGAGCTGCCAAAAATCACTTAAAGTGGAGAGAAAAAGCTAGCTGTACACAGCTTCCTGTGATTGACAGTGGTTTTGCTTCCTCAGAGAGCGATAACGCTTGCTTTATAAAATCTTGTTTTGTAGACTGGGAGAAGAGGAAGGACTCCTACAAATGCAGTAATGGTATGTAATTTTTCCTCTCAGAGTGGTTATAATCCTAACAAGTTTCTACCACATTTTAATAGAGAGTTTCTTTTACTTAGTTGTCCAAGGGAAAAAGCAACACCTTTTCAATGTTTTTGTTTTTCTGTTACTACTTGTAACTGTTGGGATTCAAGGCAAAATTAATTCAATATACAGGGACATAGGTGAATAAAGAAAAATATATGTGGACAATCAGAGCAGATCAACATGTTTGGCATGTATGTATATTGCCAAATATGTAAACTGGAGAGTGTTGGTTCTCCAGATGTGCAAATTGAGAGTTCTTTTCTAGTTTTGTTGTATCTGTGAGTCTAGGGAAGATTATATCTTGTACTGATGTCTTTTCCTGGTCTTAAAATCAAGAGTCAAACACAGTTAGAAGGGAAAAAGGGATTTTACCTTGGTATTTATTTTAAGGATCCTTAGGTGCACACGTCCAGGTCATATGCACCAAAATGCACACTGCAATGCACACCCCAGAAGATTGGTTATAGCATTATAGGTTTTCCTAATTAGCATATCTATCAAAAATTCCCCAATGAGAGCTCCCCTCCCCAAGGAGCCTTCCCCTGGATGGTTCTATCTTCGTTTACAGAATGTGTTCTGGAGAGGACCTTGGGGTCTGGGGCACACTGATCTCTAACTACAAAGCTTCTAAAATGTTTAGTCTCTCAGCTTGACAAACAAGTCCAAGAATGTAGGCAAAAAGCACTAAGAACACAGAAGTAGTAAAAAAGGTATAACAGGGGTATAAAAGCAAAGGCAAAAAATCTTCATGGCATCAGTACAAATTGGTAATTATATATATAAGATTTACTGGAATTAGGCATACTGAAAATGGGGAAATATGCATGGAATGTAGTTTATCAGAGAACAAAAATTCTAATGATACATGAGTTTGAGCAAGTTCACTATGTAATCCATATTTAAAACGGGGGATTGGCAATTCACCATGTAGATAAACCCTACGTGGTTCATTCCTTTAATTTACAGAGCAACTGTGAATAAAATTGTGTCAAATGTTAACGAGTAATATTTGTGTCCTGGAATGTTGGGTTGAAGAACAAGACTTCAAAAAACCCTTTTTTTTTCTTTGTAGGGGACAGGTCATTAACATGCGGTACCTGGAATACTTTGAAAAAATTCTTCATTTTATCAAAGACAGAATCCTTGTTTATCATGGGTAAATTACAATTTTTTTTCCCCCTGCTTCATTCCCCTCGTAATAGTGATCTGAAATTTACATAATTTAATTTCAGAAAGCCTGAAAGATTTTTTTCTTAGTTTACTCAGTTCTGGTTTCCTGGTAGATATAATTGTTTTAATTCCTTTTGGAGATGGAAGATCCTATTCATTGCCACATAAAGAAACTTAAACTAATAGGAAAAAACCACTGTGAGTTACAGTGTACCTAGAAACTAATAACTGTTTCGAATTTGTAGCCATGGTTCTGTCATGATTGGATCTTCATTCTTTCTAAGCATATGATTTATTAAAGATGTTGGGTTTCCTCGTGGTAGAATCAAGTACAGTTACTCCGACTATTGAGATTAATTTATTAAGAAGTGAGGAAAAAAGAGAAAAGAAGATATGGAAGGTAATTTTCATTGAAACACGTTTCTGGCAAGTAGTTTTAAATGAGCAGAGAACCTTTACTGTCTGTTACATAGATGGGTTGGTAGATGCTGTCCTGGAACTGAAGAGAGTTGTAGACTTTTGAATGAAATAATGTGACTAAAGGTAATATGAAAATTGATGTTGGCATCTGTACTGAATACTGTGGCTCAGTATTCAATAACATAAATTAAAAAGCTCTTTTAGCTTTAAATCCTATAATTTTCCTTTGGCCTGGTAACTTTTATTAAATACTGAGTTCTGTTTTTCAATCTCATTATACTACTTAAATATCAAAAAATGAAAGTGTAGAAAATCCTTGCAACAGCTGAAAACATTTACGTTTTAGAAAATTTGTGATAGTTGCTGAAAATACATGAGTTCTGTGGTAACTGGCAGTCTGTCCTCTGTTGCTAGGAAGTTTGTTCAGAGTACACCCAGTAGCATTTGACCTTAAACCAGACCAACTGGTGCTGTGATTTCTAAAATAATGCTGTTCTTAAAAACTGGTATAGTGTAATTAATAATTATTAGAGCAGTAATTCAACAGGTTTCTTCATGATCCAGCTGTGCCTGCATCTGAAGTATTTACTTGCCTTTGAGGCTACACAGATGCGTGTATTTTGTGAAGAATATTTTTAATGTTAACTCTCTTCTACTTCCTTATCTATCTTCTATCTTTCCTTATCTAGACCCCCCTGCCCACACACACTCATGCAAACACTGTTTGATGCTTTAGAGCGGCCAATAGCAAGAGTAAGACAGAGTAGTTGATTAGAGTTGATTAGAGAATTGAGGTTTGAAGCTGAAAAAAATAACCTGAGCTGATACACTTTTTGAAATACAGGAGAGCATGTGGACAAGTATAAAGGAACTAATTTCCAGAAAATAAATAACTAAATAACTTACTTCACTATGGCTGATTAAGTTAAAGGTAGGTGAATTTCCAGAAATGCTACTTAAGTTCAACTGTTGTATTGCATATTTAATTTTTTTGCAGTGCTAATAATCCAAAAGGACTGCTAGAGGTTCGAGAAGCTTTGGAAAAGGTACATAAAGTAGAAGATCTTCTTCCCATAATGAAGGTAAATTATAGAAAAACTTTAATACATGGTAAAAATAATAAAATGTGTTCTGGGAGATATTCAGTTCCTCAAAATAAAACCATTGTGTATAAACTTAAAATGAGTAACTGGAAATAGTAGTTCAGGTTATTCCAAATCTGCGTATGTAGGGTTGGACCTTCCCTTTGATATGTGCAAATGGGTGATGTATATTTGAAATCCTTGGCCTAACTGTGAATTGGTAACAAAATGATCGGAAAACAAAATGTAGAATGTAATTCTTTGAAGCCAGCCTTCTCAACCAAGAGGGTTTGTGATCAGATCTGCCATAGTGGGCTCATTCTATGCCTGTACAATAGGGAGGAAAAAATTGATTGATGTGCCTGAAAGATTAGGAATATGGAAGCTGTTTTTACTTAGGTTCATTGGTGCAGGTCAGTATGTGGTGGAGCTGGCATGGGGAGGTGGGGGAATAGTTTCCCTTAGTGACTGATAGCTAAAATGAAATCCTGGATAACATTTTCGTGCTTAGGAAGACCTGGCAAAAAAGAGGTGGGAAACTTGTAGATTTTCTTCCTGCTGGTGGTGGTCTTTGTAGAAGGGCTTTGGATATATGACCTGCAAAATGATTTATACTCTTATCTCAAATAGTAAGGCTTGAGCTGGGTTTAAGTAAAAGGTGTTCACCTATTCCCCCCATTCCTCCAAATGAATCTAGGGTGAGCAGTGTCTAAGTATTTGGGTTTCGGGAAACTATGTTACAAAGTATGTCTTTTTGAAGGATTGTACAAGATTTTAACTAGAGCAGAGTAAAATTTGGGAAGAAACAGTCATGCTAAATAGAGAGAAATTCATTGCTTTCTTATCTTGTGTGTCCTCATTGGAATTTAGTATGTAAGCAAAGCAGCCGGGTTGCCATAGAGCAGAGTTCTCTGAAGCTGCGTTGCTGCTACTCCTGACAGACTGTCTGGCTTTGGATGTGTTCTTGGTAGTAGTGCTCACTCGTGCACTACAATTATCTTTGCAGGAGCTAGGTGGCTTAAGCACTAAATTTTTGTATGGGTTTTTATAATGTGTTGTGAAAGTATGTTCTTTGAAGACACCCTAATTTCAGAGGTCCTTTTTATATTACTGTCTTGTGCTTGGCTTTGAAAGATGAAGCCAGTGGATACAAACTGAACCTAAACAAAAGTTTTTGCTGAAGAGGTAGTCATGTTGGGTTGAGTGAACAACTAAGTGTTCCCTACTGACATACAAATGTGCAAGTAGGGCCCTGTAGAGTATCTAATATGATTACTTTTGAATTGTAGGCCAGAAAAAAAGCTACTAGTGGAGTTAAAAATACAGGTTACTCCAACAGAATGATGAAAATATATAAATATAGTGCACTGGACATTATTATTTCAAAGTAAATGTCTTAACTGGCAGCAAATATTCTTCCCAGTTTCCATATCTGTACATTTCAGTCCAGTTTGAGTCCCCTGCATCCCATTCCAAACTGTATAAAAGTGGAACGCTGTCTCATTAGAAGCTTTTTGTTTATTTAAAATAAATGCAGATTCTCTTAAAATATCCTGGATCACAGGTTTTGGGTTAATATAAATAACTGCTTGAGTAAACACTAGTGCATGCTAGTCATTATTAGTGCCTATATAAAATGAAAGTCTTTCTAATAGTGATGTAATCTGGTTATTTGGGTAGCTGGAGAATGCTGTATTGGAAAGCTGGGCTTTTGGCTTTACTTAAATGCAGTTCTGCCTGGTTTATACAAGTCTCTGGCTACAGTGTTACTCTTAGATAATGTAGCTTTGTAAAATTCTTAAACCTAGAGATATTTTCCTTCTGATGAGGATGAACATCAATTGAAACTAGATCACAGTTAAGAAACTTTTGCTTTGAGCTGTATTCTGGAATTCACACCTGGACTAATGCAGACACTTCTTAGTGTAAACATAAAATGGGGTCTCAAATTCCTGCTTTTGCATTTACACCGTTGCACCAAAAGGTTACCATTAATATGCAACTTGGGGAGAAATCTGTACAACTTGAACTGCTTTGTACAGTTGCTTTTCATAAACAGCGCTTTTTATTCCCCATTTAGTTACAAAGTTGAATGCCTCACTCAGTATTTCTGGTTTTCATTCAGAAGGAAATAAAGGATGAATGAAATAATGTTGCTGACAGAAACTTTGTTTTGTTCCCTAAGTTTGTCCATTTTCGTTTCTACTCCACGTGTTTTAGGTGCTTCAAAGCAATAGGTAGGCAGTCTGTCTCTGCTACCTCTAATATTACTTTTTTTTTCTTTTGAAAGCAGTTTAACAGTAAAACCAGAGATGGGTTCACTGTGAACACAAAAGTCCCCAGCTTGAAGGATCAAGGGAAAGAATATGATGGATTCACAATTACAATAACGGGAGATAAGTATGTTTGCTATTTTCAGGGCTTAGGGTACATGAAGTAATGATGAACTTAATTAGCAATTAATTGTCTGATATGCCATTTCTGTGTGCATAAGGTGGGTTTTGTTTTTCACTAGTGGCATTTTTGTAAGTAACTAAAGTTTATTCATTTGAGGACTTGATTCCTTTTGTGTTTTCAACAGAAGGGGAATATGGATAACACTGATGGCGTAAGCCTGGTTGACTTGATTCTCTAACATACAGCACAAAATTGAAAAGAGACCTTGTTTTTCAGCTTAGACTATAAAATGCCTAAAGGGGAAAACTATCAAATACCTCAGTCTTTATACATATCAAAATTCATTTTTTCTTGTGAGACCTTGTCTTTTGTGTTGACTGAGAAATCCTGAATGGAATGGAAATTTCTGTGGTCTAAGAGTAGAAGACACTCTCTTCTATTTGAGATTTTGGCCTTTTTTATGATTCAGATGTTTGCAGACCTTCTAGCTGCAAGTGAAAATTTAAATAGTACCTGCATGTATGAGAATACATTCTCTGGGTGAGATAGTAAATTTCTCACTTTATGGATTCTGATTCCTTGTCTTTTTGAAGAATGAGCAAGTCTGAAGCTAGAAGTGCTGTCCTACTATTAAATCAAAACTTTTTAAAATTAAATTTAAAATTCTATGCATTGGGATTTTTCCCAGAATTTGTCTGCTTTCAATGAGTGGCATGGAAGCCAAACTTCCCTGCTAGAATGTTAATGTATCTCTTGGATTTTCATTTTACATTCTAAATCACGGGCCTATATACAGTGAAATGGCATTAAGTGTATGGCCTCACTATTTTGCAGAAAATATTTTGGTGTCAGTAAATCGCCTGACTTTGTTCTGGACAACCTTTGTTCAGTATCACTCAGTCTGTTTTGATCCATAGTTTGTAACTATGCTTTAATACCAAAACAATCCCGTTTTGGTAGTTTAGGAATGAAGAAAAACTACACTCTACATTCTATACCAAAATCCTAAGTCTGTAAAGATATTTTAAAATTTGATATTTCTTATTTTTTACCCACAATTTAAGTGAAACACTAATGCTTGTCAGGTATCTTGGTGGCAGTCTTTAGATATTCTTTCAGACTTAGAATGTGATGTAGCATTTTTAATTCAGTGATTTTTGGGGAAGTAATGCACATATCTTCTGCTTAAGGAAGATGATAGGAAAAAGGTGATGTGTAACTGTAGTGGATTTGTAATTTACCCTGGATATGCATCAAGTTCTGTTCAAAAAATTTCTTTCCTCCTTTTCTTTTCCATCTGCTTAATAGAGTGGGGAACATACTATTTTCAGTAGAAACTCAGACGACAGAAGAGAGAACACAGCTGTATCATGCAGAAATAGATGCGCTATATAAGGATTTAACAGCTAAAGGAAAAATTCTAATTCTGTCTGCAGAGCTGGGGGTAAGGCTGTTCAAGGAATTATTAATTCCTTGAAAAAAATCCTTTTATGCTTTTATACTCTCTTTTCTGTAGTCCCTATTCTAATACTTTTTGACAGAGTTCTTAAGTAATAAAGTTACTTAAACCCAGTTATGACGAATACCATAAGAAGTTGCTGTAATTCTTTCTGTAACTGTAAAATTTGCTGTGCTTTGCCTGAATTACTAGAGGGTGTCCAGGCAAAGTCTCAATATCACAGTGTGTTCTGTTTTTTTTCTTATTTTTCTCATGGGTCTGTGTTCACCTTTGTCATCATCCCTGTAAGTACTGTTCAGGATTTGGCACATGGTGGTTACACATAAGATGAGTAACACGAATTCATGACAGGCACTAGAACTGTGTTTGTGCTGATTTGATGTGCAAGGAGAATCTGACTACATTTGGGATATAACAAAGTAGTTTGATTAAACATCTGTTAGTCAGACTTCAACTTCACAATTTGACATTTTCACATTTGAAATGGTTCTTAAAAAGACAGTAATTTCAGTAACGTAAGACTTTGCAATATGTGTACCTTTATAAGTTACTACCTGGCTATTAAATTACCTCTAATTCACACTTTTTTTTTTTTCTCTTAGGAAGTAGATGCTGTTTGCAACTTGATCCTGTCACTAGTTTATTACTTCTATAATTTAATGCCACTTTCAAGAGGATCTAGGTTAGTGTTTGTATTCATCATGTCTTGGATGCATGCTGTACAATGTCCGTGTGTTGCAGTATCTTAATATATTTTTTAATATTAATACTATTTTTAATAGACCTGTGTGCCCTTCACAGTCTCTCCTTTTGTGCTGCCATGACAATGGGAACTGACTTAGTATTGTTTTAAAAGCTAGTTTGTAATTGCTGATGGTAACTATTCATAGCTGCATGTATATTTAAAATGATGAGTAGTCTGTATTTATAGACATCAGCTCACACATTGAGAAGCGTCATTTTTAAATTGTAACGCCTGGTTCTAATCCATATTGTGTTACACCACTCATTTCACTTGAGGCTTTTCTGAAATGTGTATTTAAGATGAAATATACTTTGACATAACTTATTTTAATAAAATACACTAAAATACTATTTTAGTAAATTGTTGCAACTGTTCGGGTCACTAAATGAAACCACAGGATAAAGTTCCATATGTCCCAGAACTCTTCAACTGGAATTCTAGTTTAATGCAAACCTGGTTACATCTAAGACTTATGAGTTTCTGTTCCACAAAGCACTTAATATCTTTAATATTACTACTAGATACAGTTCAATATGAAAAAAACCCTGAGATTTTGGGATTTTATAATCAGATTTTCCCTTTTTCTTATAGAATGTAAAAATTAAGATAAATTCTGTCTGAGATCCACAGTTCAAAAAAAAAATTAAATAACTGAACAGCTTTACAGTGCCTCTAGCTCTATTGCAGTAGAGTTCATAAACTCTTCTGGGCTGCAGCTAATCTTCTTGGGAACAGGAGCTTGCTTTGTTTTCAGCCATGTGGAGTCTTAAGAACTCTGAATTCTAAAAATATGGTTCTAACTAATGTAGAAACGGTAGTAAAACCCCATAGGTTCATAACTTCAGTGATTTCACTTTTTACATGTTTTGTGCTTTTTTTTCTTCTAAAATAACTAGCACAGTAATCTTTACTAGCCTTCTATGAAACAATGCTACGTTCCATTTGTTTTGTAGTCTTAAATAGCATTATGGAAAGACTTATACTCCATTTGTTGTCCTTAATTTTATTCTTTTAGTGTGATAGCTTATTCAGTGATAATGGGAGCATTAATGGCAAGTGGAAAAGAAGTATCAGGAAAAATTCCTAAAGGAAAGGCAAGTATCAAAATACCGAAGTACACTAGTTCAGTCTTGATGGAGGAAGTAATACTTGTAAGTGTGGGGAAAGAGCTGTAAGAATAAAAAAAAAAAAAGAAGTTGCATGCTTATTTGCTGGAGATGGGTTAGCTGCAGTCTGTGATGTCTTGCAGCCTGAGAGTGTTGAAAATTCCATTGCTATTCTGACAGCAGGTGAATTTGGAGATGGTATGTGCAGTAATTTGGATTTGTCAAATTGTAGCAGTATGGTCTCATAGGAATTACAGATCTGTTAGTGAAGCATTTCTGGTGGGCTGAGATGCTCTTTTCAGCTTGCTTTGAGAAGGGTTCTGAGAATACTGGGGCAGGAAAAGTCACTCTTCTGGCACACAGCAGAGATTTTCTGTCTGTACTCTCAGTGTATTGTAGAGCTTTTAGGGCTTGGTAAGTAGAAATCGATTTGCAACTTCTTTTGATTTCTCCTTCCCCTCTGTATTCTGCTGAATTTAAATTAAGTCCTAGTTTTTAAGTGACTCAATTTGAATATTATACCACTGTGCTCAATAAAGTGACTACATTTGAGTATTATACCACCTTGCTCAGTGGTTTCCTTTTCTTCAACAATTGGGGGTTGTTAGCTGTATTACCTTTACAGCATGAAAGGAGTGAGAACACCCCTGTCTCTTTAAGGTATTGTCAAAAGAATCCAAATTGTTGAAGAAAATATCCTGCATGGATAACTGAAGAAAGGGTGACTTTCTATTTTGTTCTGGAAAGCCCTGAAAACAATGTACTCCTTTTGAGTACAGTGAACTCTAGTAGGTTTTAGGAGCAAACTGCATTTGCTTAGCAGCAAGAAAGCTTTTCAGTACACCATGAAGCTGGTATCTTCCCCATTCTGAGGGAGTTCAAGCTAAGGTAAAATACTTACGTGGGCTTTCTTAAGCAATTTCTTAGGACTTGAGAGAGTAGTATTTTGCTGACTGATTTTATGCCAGCAAGCAGAGTTTCAGGATTACTACTAAGCAGGATTTCTGATTTACAGGAACACTGGGGACATCTTTACATTTGATGGCTTTTCCTGAAACAGAGTTCCTGAATCTGAGTAAACCTGTTTTTAGGAAAGTTTTCACAATGTGGAAGAGGTTGTTTTTCCCAGTTGAATGAAACTGGAATTTGTTTTTTTGCCAGAGTTATTAGAAGGGCTAAGCTGGTCCCATGCTTATGACAGCCTGCATTTTCAGGCTGCTCTGAAGTCAAAGGTGCACAGTAGTCAAGAGTCCTGTTGTTGCCTGGCAGGTCATTCAGTAGCCATGGCCAGTGTAGCTTCGAGTATCGTGGTGGGATGTGCAAACCCCACAGAGAATTTTAGTGCCTGGCCTGAATGCTGACTTCAAACTGATGGTGAGGGACAAAGCAGTCAGGGCACAGACTGGTTCGTAAGCTTACTCCTGTCTTACCAGGAACATAGGTAGCAAAGCTCTCAAAGCCATTCTTCAAGTTAGAGAACTTAAAAATTCTGTAATTTCTTAATATCTTTTTTGTTTTCTTGCATTTTTAGCTGGTTGATTTTGAAGCCATGACAGCACCAGGGTCTGAAGCTTTTAGCAAAATAGCAAGGAGCTGGATGAATCTAAAAAGGTAAATCCTTTTGTTCGGGTGGGGAATGGGGAAATAAAATATGAAAGACTGTATGTAAAACTCAAACCTATACTAAGAAATGTTACTTAGAAATTATGAGTTTAGTAAAGGATTCAGTGTATTTTTTAACGCTCTTTGGAATTGATGAGACAAGATTTGCATTTACACACATAGTACTGTATTTCTAGTCTAACAGAGTAGTTAGTAGTCCAGACATTCAGTTATGTATTATCCTCTGAGGAAATTATTTGGGTTAATATTTTCTTCATTTTGTCCAGTGGGTCAAATTTATCTTTTTATATTATGGCTTATCATTAGTAATCTGTCAATGAGTGAACAAAGCAAGGGGAAATTTTGACCTTTTTTAAAAATTCTTATGGATCTCTTCAAACTACATATCCACAGTAATTTGCTTATCCTTTAGTGCTATTTTGATTCAGAGAATAAGTGTTTTCAAAGTAGATGGACATTTTGAGTACGGAGAATTACATTACTTAGTATAGGTGCATGACTTTTGTGCAATGCTTTAAAATTTTGATTTTCATGTGAATTTATAATTTAATACTGCATGCATTGACAAGGAATTAATATTATGAATCTGGTGCATTTGATTGGTCCCCTACTGGTTATTAACCATACAAAATCTAAAAATCAGGCCAGACACACCATCAGTTCTAGTATACTTCCAAGTCAGGGTCAAGACACTTAAAGGGTTCTGAGAGAGTTGTCCAAAGTCCTTACAGGGCCATCTATAATCTTGGAAACATGGTGCACATCAGGGGACATTCTTGGTTAGTGCAGGAAAGGAAGTCTTGAGTTCCTCTTCAGGAAGGCCAAAAGGAAACCCAGGGAAACTGTAGGCTGGTCAGCGTCATTTTGGTTCCTGGGAAAGTCATGAAGTGAGTCTTCTAGGACAGCATTTCAGTTTATATGAAGGAAAAGGTCACAGAAAGCAATCAATGTCATCTTACGAAATGTTTGACCCAGTGATGGTTCTCTGTGGTAAGAACTGACTTTTGGGGATGATGAGAACAATCAATGTTGTTTATTTTTACTTCAGCAAGGAGTCCTGCAGTACTCTCATATCAAGATAGCACATTATGGTCTGGACAAACTAGATGGATTAAGAAGGTGTTTGGATAATCAGATTTAGGGGCTATTCAGCACTTTAGACCACACCTAAAATACTGCATCCAGCTGCAGTAAAGACTGATAAACTAGATTATAAACCGGAACAAATTCAGTTGAGAGCCACCAATATGGGTGGAGAGAGTTGGGCTTGGTCAGCCTGGAGAAGATAAGGCTTTGATCTAACAGCAGCTCTGCAGGAACTGTGAGTGTTTGGTGGGAAGACAAAAATGTGCATGAGTTGAAATGACGTTTAGACTTGGCATAATCTTTTCATTAGCAGACTGCCCAAAGGGGCTGTGCAGTCTCCACCGCTGGAGATTTTCAAGACTTGGCAGGATAAAGCCCTGACATGCTGATTTGACTTTTTGGTTGACCTTGCTTTGAACATGATCTTAGATCACATCTCCTGAGGTCTGGTCCAGCTTCCTAGACACTGTGGAACTCAGCAGCTGCTCTTAGTGCCGAGCATCTCATACTGATTAGTGTTGTTTATTATCAGAGGTTCTGAGCCTGGTGAATTTCACTAGACTATAAAATCCCTTCCTAAATGAAGAAGGCTAATAAGATTCAAGGACATCTTTGTCAAACTCAGGCTAAAAATCTACTTGTAAATGAGTCAAATTCAGTAGTCATTAAGGATTGACATTTCTAAACTATATGTGTACCAAGTTGTGGTTTTTATTAAAAGTAGTCTGCACAAATATTGAGACGTGCTTGTCTTAGAAATATAAAATATTTATGGTTCCCACAATTTTTTCTGTAATTCTCTCAATTATGTACTCTTCTTTATTAATCCTCTAGTCATGCTGGTTTTTGTTTTGTGGGTTGTTTTTTTTTTTTTAAAGACATATCTTTACCAAAGAGAAACTTCTCTCTTGGGAATAAAGTCAGTTTAAGCCATTTCAGTGCTACTCATGTGTTTTTGACTCCCTCAGCTGTGTTGAAATTTACGGGAATCCATGTCAAACCAGATCAGGGAGCTCATTTGTGTTAAAAATAAACTTACCAAAACAATTTCTTTTTAATCAATACCATTTGTAGGATAGTACAACCTAGAGTATTGCTGGGTCAAATTAGAGATGTATAATAGGTGAGAAAATGAGCCAAAGTGGAGAAAATGCTAAAGTTGACTTTTTGAGAGAAAAAAAAAAAATCTGAAGAACTACAGCCCAAAGGACTTGATGTAATAATATGAAGATAATTAGCCTCAGTGTCTTAATTTGTCTGTAGTAGACAAATAATAGTGGATATGCTAAATAAGGCTGGAAGACTTAAAGCAATACATTTCTTCTTTAACTTCTGCTGCTTTTGAAAGCTCTTCTATGTAGTCACTGTTTTCATTTTGTATGGTGACAGAGGCATCATGAAAAGCGAGAGCTGGTTGTGAGCAACATTCTGAGAATCATTGAATCATTAAGGTTGGGAAAAAACTTTTAAGATCATAGAGTCCAACTTCCAATGCTGCTAATCCAGCAGCACTGTGTTCACCACTAAACCATGTCCACAAGTGCTGCATCCACACACTTTTTGATTGCTTCCAGGAATGGTGATTGCACCATTTCCCTGGGAAGCTTATTCCAATGTCTTCACCCTTCCCATGAAGAAATATTTCCTAATATCCAATCTAAACCTTCCCTGGCACAACTTGAGGCAGTTTCCTCTGGTCTTGCCCCTTGTTAACATAAGAGAAGAGACCAAACCCCACCTGGCTACACCCTCCTTTCAGGTGGTTGTAGAGAGCAGTAAGGTGGCCCCTGAGCCTCCTTTTCTCCAGGCTAAACAACCCCAGCTCCCTCAGCTGCTTCTCCTAAGACTTGTGTTCCAGGCACTTCACCAGCTCCATTGCCCTTCTCTGGACTCACTCCAGCACTTCAGTGTCCTTCTTGCAGTGAGGGGTCTAGAACTGGACATGGGACTTGAGGTGTGGCCTCACCAGTGCCGAGTACAGGGGGACAATCACTGCCCTGGTCCTGCTGGCCACACTATTGCTGACAGAGGCCAGGACGCCATTGGCCTTCTTGGCCACACTGCTGGCTCATGTTCAGCTGCTGTCAACCAGGACACACAGATTCTTCTCTGCCCCGCAGCTTTCCAGCCACTTTGCCCCAAGCCTGTTGCATGGGGTTGATTCTTGACACAGGTCCCAAATTTGTTGGAGAAAGAAGTCTAAGTTAATGTGTTAACTTGCAGGTAAATTATAAAACGCATCAAAAAATAACTTTTTTTTTTCTCTTTCAGTATTTCACCTTCTTACAAGAGTCTACCATCAGTAACAGAGACTTTTCCAACCCTGAGAACAATGATTGAAGTACTAAATACAGATTCATCTCACTGTCTAAAAAAAACTATAGTTGTTGTATAATTTATACAAATAAAAGGCCAAGAGGTACCGCTTCATAAATTATTTTGAACGGCAACTTATGGTCAAAATGGTTTGATTTTGTTTTGGTTTTTTTTTTTTAATAGAACAAACTTACTTGACTATTTATCACCAAAGTAAAAGAAATCTTTCTGTGACGAATAATATTAAAAAGGAAAAAATAAGTAGAACAACTGATTTTTCATATTAAGTCACACTCTAACAGAAATAGTTATTCAGGGGCCAAACTGAAGAGCAGTAAGAAGCTTGATCACAGTTATGAACTGAACATACTGCAGGTGAAAATTTAAGAAAAAAAAAGAAAAGTAATCTTCATTGGAAATGATGCTATACTACTTCTCACTGTTTTTTTCAAAACCTCCGAATTTTGCACAGAAAACTTAGAGCTGTACCATATGTGAGTAATTGGAGAATACACAGGCATTTCATGTAGTGCAGTCCGGTGAAGGAACAGATGTCAGCTTAAAAGAATGGGGTTCAGGGAAACATCATTTGGAAACAAAACCAAGCAAATCACATATAATTACATATAACTACAAACAAAATATATACTACATATTGGAGTTATGCTCTTGGTGAGTAAATGTCAGAACCACAACGATCTCCCTTTCCAAGTACCCGTTGGTGGTGGTGGTTGGCAAAAGTTCTCAACAGATTGACAGGATTGAAGTATACTAGGAGCACTAGCTGGGGTTCCTTGAGTTGTGTTTGTTGCACAGACTTGGCAGAATTCTGGAAAGACAGGTTTCCTGAGGGCAGGGCTATTTCAGTCCAAATAGCATGGACAGTACCATGAACCAATTTCTGATTGTAATAGTGATGATGGCATTTCTGGTGAGTCCTTACTGAATTATACTCATTTTAGCTTCAGCTCCGTGACCTTAGAGCTCTTTATCAGGTTAAGTGATTGCAGGAACAGCAAGCAATCATGGGTCAAATATCTGGTTTCCTTAGTGGCTTTGATAAACTTTTTTTTCCTACCTGAATATTCATTATTTCAGGAAATGTACAGAATTGTTCTGTTTCAGATACACCTTTCAACTGCTTAAACTTGATTCTGTTGCTGTCATTTTCTACATGAATATTCTTCCAGTTTCCCAGAGGTTTGGGCTTTGCTGGGCAATTGCAAGTACCTGGCCTAACCATGTAACATGGAATATGCAAAAGAATAAGTTACTTACCAAGGAAGAGGGGAAAAGATCCTGCGTATACCCCAAGTGTACCAATAGCAGTGGTGTGGTTGCTTTTCTCTGAGTACAGTACAGTGCAATCTCAGTCCCCTCTTTAATGAAGAAAGGAATGCAGCAAAGCATCAAGAATGTTGATACAGGTGACTTAATTTCAGTGGGATTGACAATGGGGTGAACTTATGGAATGGAGGGTCTCTCCTTGATTATTCCACAAAAGTATTTATTGGATTCAAAGTGGGCTCTGTGTGTGTGTTAAGTACAGGAGCTGGAAGTGCCACAAGGTTAGAAGCTGTGGTGAATACTGACATCCATTATATGAAAAGCTCTGTTGATTTAGATTTCACTATTTGTTACCTTATTTGCAGAATATGACAGATATGGGTAGCTAGAGACCTAAAAGTTTCTGTATGCAGGATTTTCATGGAGGTAAAAAATGAATCTCAGAAAATGGGTGCATATTGTATCTTCATTGGGAAGCAGTACATCCCAGACACATTACAGGCATTTTGGAGTTTTATTTTTGTCCGTTTGTCTAGTTGATGAACTGTTGCATTTAGGCTGAATCTTAGCAATGCATATTCCAGTCTGGACTTACCTATTGGATGAAACAACAGGTATCTCTCAGCACTGTGAACCAAAATGTGGTAAATGGAAAAAATGAGAAGACCCACTTCAAAAGTGTGCTTCCAATTTAAATTATCCCAGGGTGCATATGTACCTATGGGAAGTTTTTTTTCATGAATTTTCGTATCCTAGGATTGTACATTGAAAATACAAGGGTAAGGAAAGAACATGCTTTCCTTCCATATGCAACAAATGTTGCTGTTGCTTCCTCTCTTAAAACAGACTCTTAAAATACTAACTTCTTGCCTTAATTTATGGTACTGTTACCAGATTTATAAGCACAGGGAAGTAACACTGTATGAAGCAGATACTTTGTTCACTTTTTAATCCTATTTCTTGTATGTCTGAAAGTAGGCTTAGAATGTATTTCAAAGTTTGCATGCACTGTACTGGAGCTACACTGATAATAACATGGTTAGATTTGATCAAAAATTGTGACCCAACATCCAGCCAAGGGTAGAATGATGTAATGTGCAATATCTTGAACTGTAGAAATGACCATTTGCTTTGCAAATACCAGAAAGCAAATGGTATGCCCATGTCTAAACCCGTTTTTCCTAAAGCCTCTTTTTCTCTTCTCCTTGTTTGCTTGTTAAGTTCAGGTACATATATCTGATGAGGGGTGTGTAATAGGTGAGTGCCCTAAATACAAGGAAATCTAGAAAAGTGGGGAAATAGCTGTTTGGAATCCAAGATTTTAGCCTTTAGTAAGCACTGACACACTTTGTAATGCTTCTATGCTTTTGGAAGGATAAGTGTGATTCTGAGTTAAGTAAAACTCATCAGGAGAAAAAAAAAAGGCAGAATTTCCTATGCAGACCCAAGGGTCATTAACCAAACCATAACAAAGGCAAATTTGACCACCTATCTGTTTAGTACCAATGAACATGCATTCTAAACTTTGTTGATCAGAATTTCGGTAAAGGGCATAAGTAGGTATTTCTTTGCAAGTAAGGATGAAGGAGGCTTGTGAGTTTTCTTTGAAATAATTGGGTTACTGTTCATTTGTGACACACATATTTTCCCAACATGCTGTTCTTAAGTACCTTCTTCTATCCCACTAGAAATAAGCACGATTTGCTTCTTCTGTTTAGAAGTATAAGAAACCTCTACTACATTTCATTAAGGAGGAAAGGAGTTACTTTCCTGGAAGAACAGCAGCCTGGAAAATATGTCTAGCTTTATGCCTTGGTTTTGTTCTAATGTTGTGATGTCTTGTAAGCCTGTAAGTTTTGTTATGCCTTGTCTTTTTCATTGAGAAAGGGGAATCAGCATTGGCACTTGACCAGACAATCTTGGAACTACGAAAAGGAGGGGTTTTGGTTTAGGGATTAGACCAGAGGGAGTGGAGAAGGGGTGGTGGGGAAGAAGAAAACTGCCTGTCCAAACCAACCATGTACAATTGTCTGGGTTTCCTTGTCCTCATTTCTTACTCCTGCGACTGACTTCATACCCACCCCCTGGTGGCGGACAAAAGAGGTTAATGGGAGATCACGGGAGGGTTAGGTGTAACATGTATTACACCTCTGTGAGTGTGTGTGTGCCTGCAAACGTGTTTAAAAGGCTTGTTTCTCTGGGCGTGATGCAGATGACTAAGAAAGAAAGCAAGCTCAAGTAAGCTCTCTCAAACAAGTTTAACAAACAAAACAGGATTATATAACTGGGCTGGTATGTGATGACTTGGGGAACTGTAATTACCTCCTAAGAACTAAGTCTGTGGAGAAATCTAATTATCATTCTCCATCCTCTTCTGTGTCATCTTAGACAGCTGCTCTAGCGATACCATTTGAACTCTTAAATGGGAACATTAATGTATTGTAACCCCAATCATTTATCTATTAAGAATGATACTAAAGAAAGCAGAATGAGGGAAAAAAATAGGCTAAGCAATGAAAAACCATTAATCTGAACCTCAATATTTGTGCTACTTTGTAATATATTTTGAAGATAATAAAAATTCCCCTGCAACTACCTAGGCCAAAAGTCAAAGTAGTTTTAGTCTCACATAAATCTTCTGGCATATTTGCCTATCTTAGGGAAGCTTGCTTTTTTTTTTTTTTTTTTTTTTTTTAGTGGAAAGGAGCTATACTTCCCTCACCCCAGGAGACTCTTGGGAGTTTGCATGTGGGACCTCGGTGAATCCTTTGCCAAAATGAGGACTTTTTACAGGAAAAGAGCATTTGTACAGCAAAGGAAGAGACCAGAAAGCCTAGTAATTTCAGCCTGTAGGAAATCTCTTTTACCAATACAACTAATGCTTACAGCATGGACTTGTTACACTTAGGCTGCAGCTTTACTATCAAATTAATACAGAAGCCTCGGACTGGTTGAGTTGGACAAAACAACCTGTGCCAGGTTCCTGTCTCTTCTGAGAGCAGCTGCTGGACCTTCTGTCGTGTTAAGAAACACTACGACTTATTTAGGAGTTAGGAAACGCAGGTTCTTGGGCACGGTGCTCCTCTGCCAGCCAAGGCAAGTCCTTTCCTTTCCTGGTGCTCCTGGCCCCGGCAGCGCGGGACTACTCTAGCTTCCCTCCTCGGGAAAGAAGGGCAAGGGCTGTGGGACACGAGCGCTACGGGGAGGAGCACTTGAGGGCCGCGGGGCCCGGTCAGCGCCACGCTACCGACGGTACCGAGACCGAAGCAAGCCCGGGAGGCGGCGTCCCCGCCTCCCTCCGTCCCTCGCCGGCCCGAGGCCGTGGGAGAAAGGCGAGCAGGGGCTGCCGCGGGCTGGGCGTGCGGGGGGCGGGGAGCGCGGGGCGGCGGCCGCCCGGCTTTATAGAGAGCGAGGGGAGGCGGTGTCTGCAGGAGGGGAGCGGAGGAGGCGGTTCTTTTCCCGGTTCCATCCCCATTCCCGCCGTGCGAGTGCGGGGCTGGCGGCGGGGTGGCCATGGCCTCCATGGCGGCGGCGATCGCCGCCTCCCGCACGGCGGTGATGAACGGGAACCGGCCGCTGGACGAGCGGGAGCGCAAGCGGTTCAGCTACTTCTCCTCGCTGAGCCCCATGGCGCGCAAGATCATGGCGGAGAAGGAGCGGATCCGCGAGCGCTACGGGCCCGAGTGGGAGCGGCTGCCGCCCCGCCAGCAGGACGAGATCATCGACAAGTGCCTGGTGGAGCCGCACGTCCAGGCCCGCTACGCCGCGCACCGCGGCACCACCCGCCCGCCCGCGCCGCCCGCCTCCTACCCCAGCCTGCGCCTCAACACCGGGCAGAAGGTGGTGCGCTTCGGAGACGAGGTACCGGGCACGGCGGGGCGGGGGGAAGGGGCGCCGGTGGGGTCCGGGCGTGAGCGCCGCTCCCCATCCCCGGCAGCGCCGCAAGGGCGGGGCGGCCGCGACCTCCCCCGGGCTGCGGGGCTGCCGGTCCCGCCCGCCGGTGCCTCCGGCGCTGGGCTGCCCGGGGCCGCGGGCGTTCCGCGCCGTCGGCAGCGGGGCGAGTTGCCCCGGTGATGAGCTTTGTTCCTTTCCCCGCTCCCTGGCTGTGCGGGAGGGCGGGATGTTCACCGCGCGAGAGGCACTGGGTCACACCGGAAAAGCGGGGAAGGCGCCAGCAGCGATAGCGCTGAAGTGGATTTTGCGGAAAGGAGACTTGGAAAAGAGGACGGTCTCAGTTCCCCCGACGGCGGAGCATGACCGTGGCTGGCGCTGGACATAGTCCCTTGCTGAAAATGGGCTGTAGGGAATGTTTTCACTGAATTAAATCTCTTCCTTTTCGTTTCTAGTTTTAGACACAGTTAAAAATACAACACTGAAAACATTCCAGCTCTTGGCATGTTTGACACCTTAAAAAAATGCAGCCTGTTCCATGTCACATGCCAGGAAAAACAAGGGAGTGGAAAGATAGATGGCAGAAAGTATGGATTTTGAACCTTCTGAGAGCCATCTATCTAATGGTGAAGCGTGGCAGTCCTGGAAATCCATAGTATACGAGTACCCAGTTTGGAGCAGTGGGTCATGTTACCGACTATGAGCCCCTGAAGAGGAAAGTCTAACAATCCCTGAAGAGACATGACAGTACTCTTCAGATACTGTGTCTTTTATTCTGTGTATTGATTCCCTTTGTTTTCTGTTCTTTTACATTTCTATTCTATTCTTCTTCTCATATGATTACAGAGCTGGTTTCTTTCACTATGTCCCTATAATAACTTTAAGTGACCTATTGTTAATTAAGTTCTGTGGCTTCTACCAGAAAAGAAAAAATAATCTGCTTCTGCATTTGGAATCATCAATCCAATTTAAGGAGAGCAGTGCTACTTTTAGCCTCCTCTCCAGTATCCCTTGCAATGGGATTTCTAAGAAGCATAGCGGCCCGCTGATATTGGGCATCGTGGTTCCCAACCAGCTTTGTGCCAGGAGACAGACTGCTGCCTGTGTTTCCCCTGTCAGGGAGGTGTGATGCTGTGCTGCACACACATCGTATCTAAAGCTAGAGAGCATAGGATGTAGCTCAGTTTTGTCTAGTCCATGATACCCAAAATTATGGATAAATATTTGATAGTAATGGCAAAAAAGAGGTGTAGAAAGACACAAGACAACAAATTTGGTTGTGCAAACAACCTTTGAAAAGAAACTTAAATCTGAAATTAGATGTGAAAGAATTTAGGTTAATGAGTGTAGAAAACAGATCTGTTGAGTTTTCCCACTCTCTGAGAGTTCTGATGTGCTTTCTGCTTTGAATTATGTGGATCTGGAAGGAAAGCAAGCATGTTGTAGGCTGTTGTGCTGCACTGTATGGAAATAATAATTTCCCGCTTGACAAAGCAGCTAGAGTCCATCTGAAACTGGGCAAATTGTTTTCTTTTCCCTTTTCTCCCCAAATACAGTTACAATATGCATAATGTTAGCGTTTCTGTAGCCATTAACCAAAGAAGGCATGGTTCATCCATATACTTGATACAAAGTGTTTAATTTTGGAAGCATCTGCCTCAATTGACTCTCTATTTGACATCTAAGCAGAAGTTAATATAAATTGTTCCTCTGAAGAAAAGAGATTCCACTCATTTGGCATTCTCCATTTTCATTTTAGTTCTTCCAACTGTACTATTGAGCCTTGGAGCCTTTCCTGGCTCTTCATTTGATAGCTTCCTCTCCTCTGGCTCCCTTGCTGGCGTTCAACCTGATTGTTGGACACTTGCCCCGGCTGATAAATTGTTCCTCCTTGTCTTGCTGTTGCAGAGCCACTGCTGCCGGTTTCTTGCCAGTTTGGTTCAACTTTCTGGGCTTGCAAGCACTTGGCCTGCAGAACTCTGTTACCTCGTTGTCTCCTGGTCAGACGGCTCAGGGAGCTGTGCCCCTGCTGGCTTTGTGAGACTCAACTGCTGCACGCACCGTGGTCACCCAGCCCTCTCTCAGGCCAGTTAGATCGGTCCTGGCTGCTCTCCCTGTCTATTGATGGATGGTATCCTAAGGCAAGGAAACGGAGGGTAGCCGGCACATCTCAGAAGCACTTGTGGATGTTGCAGCGCTTTCAGTGAGAGTGTTTTGATCTGGTGATGTTCTTGCTGATACACCTGCTCCAAAGGTTTCATGTTTCCAGCCACAGCTCATCTTCCCTGTTAACTGATGTTGAAATCTGTAGTGATCCTACCTGTGCTTGCTTAAGCATGCAAATTTGATCTCTTTCACCTCATGTTCTCTGGAGGACTTGGTAGAAAGCAAACCAAGGATGAATACTGAAGATACTGATTTACTGGTCCAGGCCTCTCACTATTTCAGTCCCGTTTTCATGCATTTGACCATTATGTTAAGGTGGTCCAGAGGATATATATATATTGGTCTTGTATCTCTGGACAGTTGCTTCTTTCTTTCTTGCCCCCGCCATTTCTCGTATATCTCTTCTAAAACCAAATTTATCTCCTGAACTCATAGCCCAGTTTATAGTTCTCAAACTATAAACATCACTTACATTTTCCAAACACCTTTGAGTATGTTGGCTGTGTGGGAAGGGTGTTACAGAAAATAGACGTGCAGTAACAGGACCGTGGCGTCCTGTAGCCATGATCCAATCATTTTATAATGCTGGAGCACTGCAGCACCACGTGTGACTCTTAGCAAATGCCTAGAGTCAGCTGAGTGCCACTGCTCCTTCTCTTTCATCTTATCCTCATTGCAGTATCACCAGTCATGGAGTTAATAGCAGAAGCTCTGCAGGCACTGTGAACACAATTTTGAAAGAGAATTAGGGTAACAGGGTCATTTCACACACCCATGAAATAAGTTTTGTCCTGTGTACTGAAGATTGACTTGCTATCATTGCACATGAGCCCAGCACCATTAGACTATTTGTTGCTTCACCATAATTTTCTGTGTCTAGACAGCCCAGGCCTCCTGATCAAGGGCTTTTGGATGCTGCAACAGACCTTCCTCTTTCTAACAAGCCTCCAGTTGCTGGCATTTCTCCATTTATAATTTCTTTATTCTAAGGCCCATAGTGGTAGAAATGAAAGTTAACTGAGCAGAGAGAAATCTGGAAATACAAGCTGAGATTGAACATGAATGTAATATAGATGGATTATTTTTGAAATATGGCATAAACCTGAGTGGAATAGGTGGAAAACCAGCAGTATGTGACAGGCTAGCACCCTTTGCCCGCTGTAGTGGCCAGCCTTTGCTAATGCAGCTGATTTGGTGTCAGTTCATGCCACTGCATTCTCTTTGGTTCAGTTGAAAGCTAGTTCAGATATTCAGTTTACAGCAAGTTCTCACTGTTCTCTTAATACTGTCCCTCTTTATCCATAAACATGTGACATACACATGGAATCAAGGTCTGATTTTTCCTTATTTTTTAAATTCTTTTTTTTTTCTTTAAATGGATAATCAGTATTTGAGCAGTAAAAGAGTTGGACATGAAATAACTAAACTTTTCATTGGAGAAAATGCCATATGCTTGAGGAAGTGGTAAATTTTATGTGGAGGAAAGACAGGTAAGAGAGTTTGGTTAGCTTCATTCATTGTGTTTTAATAGGGAAGTTTGACATACCTGCCTTCAGGCAGAGATGGGATTTGTTTTGCTTAGCCTTAAGATCTTTGGCACCAAGCAGAGGATCAACCCTTTTACCTCCCTACTTAAAATTGCTTTAAAGCAACAAATAATCAATATAGCAAGAACTTTTAAGTTGGGCCTGTTAGAAACTTGTGCTTTTTAAACACCCAAAAATGAAAGGCAGCTTTTGAGTGCAGTAAAATCTCAGTAACCAGCAAGTCCTGTTCTAATAATACTTCTGAGTTGCATTTATTGGTGGGTTTGTGTCTTGCCCAGCTACTGTCAGCTGTGCTGAACAATGCTTATGTCAGATACACAGACACGTTTCTACCAGTGTCTTCCATTTTGAAATTCAGATGTTGTTTTGCAGCAAGCTGCCTACATACAGCAAATGCAATCTGTAATTCTTCTTTATATCTTTTGCAGCTGGTTGTTGAAGTCAAGTGTATGACCAGATTTTTGCCTCTCTTTCTCTTTCTCACTCATCTTTTTCCGCTTTGAAATATGTTGCACGAGGCCCCATTTCTTACAAATGGGTTCTTTTTTTAACCCTCGTGAACAAAAGTTTATTTATTTGCCTTTTGTCTGGAAGAAGGCATTGTTGTGTGCTGAAAACAAACGATGATCAGATATGGATTTTTTTTTAATCTGTGTTGATGATAAATAGCCTTGAGGCCTTTTTATCTAGAATTTCCATTCATAATTCACTTTTGTTATTATTGAAATACTTGATTTTTTGCTCCCGGTTTCTTCAGGCATGTAAGAAGTTGTTTATTCTACAAAAAATCAAAGTTACTTCTCATATTTTGTTGGTGATAAACATGAATCAAGAGTTTAGATAGAACAACACAGTTCAATAGTATCCTATCTTCTCACTTGGTCCTCTGTGTGAGGGCACAAGAGGTGGTGGCCACAAACTTCCTTCCCTTCCCTGACAATGGACGGAAGTTTTCAACTATCTCCTTCATCCTAGCCTCAAGTACTCTTCAAATAACCACAGACATCAACTGCTTGAAGGTTGTATCCTCCTACATGTCTTATCCTGTTTTATTCTTTGCTATATCCCATGGAAGATCTTTTGAATGTGAACAGAGCTTCTCAGAGTTACTGGCTCTGAGGAGTGCTGGGCTGTGCAGCCCAAGATACAATGAGCCATCCTTTTAAATTTAAAAAAAAAAAAATTCTTTTCTTTTAGGGAACTGCTGCCTAACAAGTGTCTACTACTTCCATCTTCTATAATGTATGAAACTTAGATTCTATTTCTGACCAGAACTTCTAACAACTGTTACCAAAATTAATTAATTTCGGGAACTTCTTGCTCACCTGTGCTGGAGGTTGAGGTTACAAGTTGCAGTGCCGTCAAGGGCAATGATGGTTGAGAAGACATCAGATTCTGTGAAGTGGGAGGCTGACTTGCTCTGTCCTGGAGGGAGTAATGTATCCTGCTGCATGACAGCTTCATACCTTCACTCTGCCTTCCCCATGCTGCTTTTTTATCCCTCTGTTGTCGGCCTTTTGTCATCAGGGCTCACTCACAGCAGCGGTATGATTGCTGAGCTGAGGGTGTGCAGGGAGCATTGGGTGAAGAAGTGTCCCTCCCGATGCTGTCTTCTCTTGCCTCACATACAGCAAAATAAGGAACTGTATATCTTGGATCTAGGATGAGGATGAATGTGGCTCATTGCCAAGTTTAAAACTGGTCCCTAGCTGGTTTGCTTGTCCTGTAAATGGCAAGAAGACAGAGCTTCCTTTAAACTCCTTAGATAAAACCGACTGACAGCTATGCCTACACATCTGGAGCTTTAAGGTGCTGTGACTGCATGTAGGAGTGTAACAGTGTTTTCTGGACTTCACTTCTGTCCTTTACTGCTGTGGTTGAAGTCAAGCCTGATTTATCCAGACCCCATGCAGACAGAAGTGTTATAGTCCTGCCTTGTGTGTGAGACTCACTCCAATGGTTAGGTTCTCCCATCTCTCTTCGCTTCTGGGCCATGATTCCCATCTCATGCATGCTTCAGAAATGAAGTGCCAACTCCCATTTCAGAGGCAAAGGATATTGTCCTAGAAGGAGTCTGAAATAATTAGACACACCTGCTGTGAGGCATCACACATTGAGTGATGTAGTGTCCCCATGCAGACAGCAGCACACCACAGTGCAAATGCTGATAGATCGTAAAAAGCAGACTTTTACTCCCTCTTTTCCTTTAAATGTTAATATATCTGAGTATCTGTTTCCTGGATTGAGAGAACCTGGTATTAAATTTGTGTTCTAGGCAAAAATTTCCTGTACCAAATTTCCTTTTGGCCACAAAATGTGGTCGAGCAGAGCCCGGGCCTTTCCTCTTAGATGAGCTCTATCAGCCCAGTTCTTTCCAAGAGCATGGGATCACCCTCATGTATACCACAAATACTTTGCTGCTAGAAACCTTGTATTTCACAGATGAGTAATAGCTGGAGTATGACATGTTTTTATGTTCAGGAGATGGTTTTAGACACTTCTAATCATGATCTCATAGCTCTCGGCCATGAAAATCTGCCTACGGTGAAATACGAGATGGCAGGTCAGGAGAATGTTATCAGATGTCTGAGAAAGATATTCCTAGAAAGGCAGAGATCGGAAATAAGAGGAAAAGAGCAGCCATAGTGAAATGTGGGGTTCCTGTGTTGTGTTAAAACATGGTCGAGTTCTGTCATTCCCTGAACAGCAGGAGTGGGAACGTCCTGCGTGGTTCCTCCTGGCCTTTCCCTTTCCATACAGTGTTCTACCTCCTGTTCCTTCCCTGGAGTGCTGCGGCGTCCACAAGCAGTGATGTGCTCAGTATGGAGGGTGCAGCTCACTACCTCTACCCGTGGGACCATCCAATGTACCACTGAGTCCCAGCCCCGACAAGGAATAGAAATGCAATAATTTTGTTGTAATTCTTCAATAAATATGAACAACAACCATTTTTCAAATTATATTTCACCCTTCCTTTTTCAGTGCAGGTCATAGGTATTTCTGGAGGACATGCCATGTATGAGGAGATTGTTTAAATTTCTCAGTTTGGGATTATTTTAAGAAATGAATCTTCTTAAAAGAATGGATTTCAGATGGGGATTTTGTGCTGTGGATGCCGTGTGGCTCCTTCAACACCACTGACCATGTATTTCAGAGCGACGATGTGTCCTGTTGGGGCTGGATCCAGCTGTGGCTTGGCCCGGTGGCCATGCAGCTGTTGCACTGAGCCATGACTGCCTGGTTGTGGACGTGCTCTTTGGTCTGCCAAAGGGAGGAAATGGGACTTTATTTCCCTGAGGCCTCTTCTCCTTTTGTTGTTTCTGTCCCTGTGTGCTGCTAGTGGCTACCAAAGAAATGCCTGGTAGAAAACTGGAAATATAATACATTTTAAAGCTATTTGTGGAGAAACCATTTCAGGAGATTTAGACCAGGTTAAACCTTCATATATTTTGTAGATTAAATTGGTATAGTATTGATAACCTTCCCCTCAGAGAAATTGCTTTCAGTCTGTCTTAAAATGTAATCAGTGCCATCTTTAAGTAGTGCTTTCACTTTTTAGTCAGTTCTGTAGCAGTGGTTGTTATAGTTCCAGCAGTGTAACATAATGTCATCTGTGTGATGTTTCTGAGAAGATGAAGCTGCTCTTCTGACTTTTAGTCATTCTTGAATTTTATTTCAGGACATAACTTGGCAAGATGAACACTCAGCTCCGTTCTCCTGGGAAACGAAGGTAAATAAACAGCAATTTTCTTAAAAATGTTGGTTTGTCATTTTATACTGATCCTTCTGCATTTATTGTGTTCGTTTTGATACTTGATAGATTAATGTCACCTTTATTCTATGAAAGCTGTACAAAGTGACCATTCTGGAAATTAAACAGGACTGGTATGCTTTGATTTACATCAGCAGAAACGCAAACTGTACTTCAAGAACTAATGTTCTGGCTTGGAGTGCAGGTATAAAACCAATTCATTACAAATTATTTGATTTTTTGTTGCAAACTTTTTAATCAGCTTTCCATGTTTAGTAAGACCAATGTCTCAGATACTCTGTAAAAATAGCTGCATTTCACTTTTGAAGTCAGGAGTAAAGTAGCTAGAAAATGGTATGAGAAATGTGCAGGTATCTAGTAGCTTCATTGGATTCTTTCTGAAAGCCTGTCTAGTACTTCATCTTTTTATTATGAACTAGAATGTTGTCTTAGGACAAATGTAGTGAAACTTGTTAACCTGGGGCTGTGCTAGAAGCATTATGTTATTTCCTCTCCAAAAGGCTTCTTAAAAAAATTACATGTTTTTCTGTGGTGGGTTGGTTTGGGGTTTTCTTTTACACCTCACTTTACCTCTGGTATTTTGTTAAAGCATTATTTATGATGGGATTCTCATATGGCTAACACAGAGCCAGAGTTCTTCATCTTTCTGAACCTGCCATGTGAGGAAACATAGTTGTGCCATATGTGTGGTGGGAAATCAAGTTTAGTTTTTCTTGTTGAAGAAATTCTGGGAGCAAAATCACAGCTCATTGTCTTTCTCAACTGGGTATGGCAGGCAGGTTAATTTAATCACACATTTCAGACTTTTTTCTGCTTTTATCTACCACAGAAAGCTGCTACTGCCCTGTTCCCTGTTTCTTTCTTCTTCTTTTTTTTTTTGCCCTTGAACTATGTAGATAATCATGTACGACCTTATGAATATAATCTTAGCCTAATGCAGAGTAATTATTTGGAAATGCCAGTGAATACTAAATTAATCCAGTTGACCCAAGTCTTAGCCCTCCCTGCTCAAGGTCACTGCCTGTAGCTGCACCCCATCTGTGCTTTGCAGAAGCTGATTAACCTATAACTTGATGTGACTCCTGGGTCCGCCTGCAGTGCTGTGGTTTAAGAGAAACCAATGCCAGTCTTCACTTGCCTTAAAAGTCCCTTAAAAGCTGTGATGGTTCAGGAACCAGTGGAGGATTTCCTGCAGTGGAAGCCTGATTGCTCAGGCAAGCCCTCCTGTCTTTCAGGACCCTTAGAAGAAGCAGCCACTGGGTTTTAGTATAATATTGAAGAGGTTTTTAACATGGAAATTCTTGGGTGAAGCTGCCAAGAAAGGAAAAATTGTGAGAAAAGTGTTGATCTCATTGACAGTAAGGTGAAATAAATAATATGTTGGAGACAGCAGTGTTGTCTCTCCCTCCCTTATCAGTCCAAACCCAAAACTCAGGGTTGGAAATGTGGCAGCTGTAGTCGTATTTTTAAGCTCTGTCTTGATAAGATTTTGTAAGTTCTGAATACTTGAACTTCCTAGAGATAATGCTTCATGTAATGGACTGACGAGTGATCCATGATGAGATACATCTGCACTTGAATGGATTTTCCCTTTAATTGGTAGTCCTCTTTTCTTTTTAAAGCTTGCATGTCTACTGAAGTGTTTTTAAACTCAGCTTGTGGTTTATCACTTGCTGATGAAGGGTATTTCTACTGTCCTCCTGGTGTCTCCAAATGAGGGACCAGAGTGGATAAATGCACTAGTTTCATCCTTTACTGCACTGAATCGAGGAGCACAGAATGATATGGGAACGTTCATGTGGTCACTGAAGAGAAGTGGGGGGAGGGGGGACGTTGCTTTAGAAGTAATTGTCATGGCTTATCAAGCTGTGTTTCCCTCTTTCCCTTCTCCCTCCTTGCTGACCAGAAATAAAAGCTGTGCCACAGCTGTAGGCCGAAAAGTTGCATGACCTTTTCCTTTAGCATAAGTCTAGAGAATCCATTTTGTCTGGCTTTACAGGATGTGGATTGGTTGGTTGGTTCCTGTGGGTTCTTCCTTTTGGTTTTTCCCCAGTGCCTTATATTGTATCAATCTTTCAACCAAATGCTTCCACTGCTGAGTCTCCCTTTTCTAAAGTGGAGATCTTGCTTTGTGCTTACTCTTTGATCTTCCCTAACCAGTACTTTTATGAGATAATATTGGAAGGCAATTTTTAATGAGGTACCAGCTGAGGAAAAAGTAGCCTTACTCAAGTGGTCCCATGTGAGGAAACCTGAGTGAGCTATTCGAGAAGGTTGATGTGTTGTAATGCATGTTCAACATCCTGTGAGCCAGATCTGTTCCCACTGTTACTTAAGGTTGTCAGGCTCTTTCCATTCCATGAGCTCTCCCCATGATGGGTTATTCTTTCCACAGTATTCTTCTCCCTGATCTCCATTTAATGCAGAGTTTTTTGTTTGGTTTGGGTTTTTAGTGTGTTATTGCCTGAATGTGCATGAGTGTGCTCTGGCTCACCCAAGGAAGAGAATGCGGCTTTTGCAGAGCAGAAGAAAGTACAGATGTAAATCAGTAAAACCAATAGGCTTTTTTTTTTTTTAAACACTGAGACTCAGAAGAATAAAGCAGCAAAATGAGTATTTTCTATAACGAACATGAGGGAAACTGGGAGGGTAGTGAGAAGTGTAGAGAAGAGGGAAGGGCATGTATTCTCCCAGGCTGAAGCCTGTCAGCTGTGACAGTGATGCCAGTGGGGATTCTAGTTGATAAGGTATGGACAAATTTTTCTCTCAGTAGCTAGTGCAGTGGATTCCCTGCTTCCATGGCGGTCAAACTTACCCAGAGAACAGTGTACTGAATTGCTGTCATTTTGTGCAGAACATTGTTGAAGGGCGTGAAAACTTCACTTGCGTCACAAGTAAACTTTCTGTATTCTTATTTTAAATACAAATGTGAGATACGGCTGCAGTCGTTCATATCATAACAAACACTTGCATGAATATCTCCACTATTTTTAGCTGTTAGATGAGTATTTCTTGTCTCACCTTTTTATTTTTAAATCCTCAAACATGGCAAACAAAGTAGAAATACTATGTAAATTGCCGAGTTAGCTGTTAGACAGCATTTAAAATAATATTTTTAGTAGATAACGATAACACTTCTCAGGAGGAAAACTTGGGAAGCCGCAAGTTCTCTTGGCACTGCAAATGGGCTGACATTTTAAAGCTAAAGTTTGAATTGGAGGGAGTGATTTGGTTCATGGGTGGAGCCATCATGGACATAACATGTCTTGAAATGTGGGTTACATTTTTAACTGGAGCTCTAGCCAGGTTTATGAATTCAGGGCATTCTGTTTATGGGTTCAGGTTTACGTGAGATGAAAGATGACATTTTGGCTGTGTTTAGCCTTTGAGGTTTCTTGGTTTGTTTGAAGTAAAAATTCAGTGAAACTCAGCACGGACCTCAAGATATAAATGGAAAACAAGAACCATGCCTGAGCTTGGAAGTAAAATTTCTCTGCAACTCTTCCTGAACTCAGAACTTTATGGGGTTTAGATTCGGGGTATTTTTAAATTAATTTAGTAGTGGGCAGAAAATATTTCAGTCTGCCACCTGAGTTAACACATGGAATGCACTGAGCAACATGGGAATAAATTGCAATCTGCTTCTAATTCATGGTATTAATGAAAATAGGCTTTATTCCAGATGCTTGAAATTGACACATGCATATCTAAAGATTTCTTTTTCTTGATACAGGTAGAATAGTTGCCGGCTCTCATATATTTTCAACAGGTCCTCAGGTATTTGTTGCAAAAAGAAGTCTCTGCGGTGTGTTTAAAATAAACAAACCAAAAAAAAAAAAAGGCAAAATAAGGACATGACAAGCTTCGATCCCTTCAATAATCTGGTTGCTGCCTCCCTGTCTGAATTCCCTAATTATATTGGTACAGAAGTGATCTAATCCCAGCAATGATTTAGGAAGAAAAAAATTATGTTCCACTTAAAATAAACATGGTTTACAAACCGTTTCCTTTATCTAAAATTGAGGCAGTCTTCATTATCCTTCTTTGTATGAGTCCTAGTTGGTGTTTTGTTTTAAATAGGAAAACAGTGGCAGAAGAGAACATTTTCCTTCCTTCCTTCCTTCCTTAGCAGCATGATATTATAATTGTTACAAACTATAATTTGGTGTGATTATTTTTACCAAGCTGACATAAATGGTAATGTTTCCTTGGAAGGAGAGGGATCCCTGAGCTTTTGAGATTAGCCTTCCCTTTTTGATTTAGACTACAAATGTTTAAAACACAGTGCTGTAAAACTTCTGTTGACTATTAGTTCTTGAGCAAAAGAAACCCCACCAAACGCAACTTGTGGTAATAAAAGCTGTCTTCAGGGTTTATTTTATTCTGTATGGCCAAATGTAAGGATTCAGTTACCTGCATCAATCTTTGCTGGTTTTGAGCATAAAACTAGGCACTGTCAGTATGAGCTTGCTCAGGCTAGCCAGGAACAGTGGCAGACGTGATTGAGTTCATATCACCAGAGTATATCATGGAATTTCCTCCAAAGCTCTGTGCTGTATAACTCTGGCATTGTCTTTCTGTATGGACTAAAATTACTTAGATTGGTTTTTGAGTGCTTTGCTCTATTTTTTGCCCTTGCAATTTGCTGACCTAAGGATTTCTTTCTGACTCTGAAAAGATCCTGAAAACACCCACGGTGTGCACAGGAAACACAGCAAAAACTGCAGCTGCTTTGGGCCCTATATTTATTTTGGTTTTGTCCATTCAGCAAAGCAAAATCATCTTCTAAATCTTTTAAAGTTGGCTTTCTTACCTCGGCATTTATCAGGCTGTGCTTAAAACAAGTTGCTTTTGACAGTGTTTCTGTAGTCTTTGTCTCAACAATTTGGATTTTTCAGCCTGCCAAGCAAAACAATTTGTTTTGGCTGTATTTGCGTGACTGTTCAGTAAAATACTACACATTCCTGATGAGTGAATAAGATGCTTAAAAAGTTCCTGGGTTCTTTGTGGTCATCTTGTTTTTAATATATACTTATGAACTGAGACCCAGTGTCCTACAGGAATATTAAGTCGTGGCATTCTCAGTGTCTGGTGCCTCTCTTTCAGCAAACATTGTTTCCCATGAGTATATACAGCCACTATTACGATTCAGCGGATTACTGCTGCCTTGAGACTGAAGTTTGGTCTAACTTTTTTAATACAGTAAACAACATTTCTGAATACCTTCATACGATCTTTTTAAGGAAAGATGGACATGCAACCTCCTAAAACCTGCAATTTATAATATTATTTATATTTATGATACAGAAAAATGATCAAGACAGGGCATCCTTTATTTGAACCCTTGCAGTGGTTTGGGACCAGAGGGATAAGACTGAAAAGAACACAGACTTCTAGGTTTGCTCTGCCTCAAAATACTATTTTGTGCATGCTTTCACATGCACTCTCTCCCGCCTCTCTCTTAATGTGTTGAGAAAAACTTGCTCATGCAATATCTTGAAAATACTACTGCTGTTAATAGTGTCTATTTGAATTCCAGTGATTTCTAGGAATTACAGTTGGGACTTGTCTAGTCTGTCTGTAAACTCTTAAGACTTTCTGGGCTGAACAATTCCCAGAATATCATTTGGACAGATGGTAGGAAAAAGAAAATATTTTTATTTTATTTCTCAGATGGGGAATTATACATACAGAAACTGCAGTTCATGTAAAGTAATGCAGAATCAATGAAAGCAGCGGGGGACTGAAACCCTCTCTCTAGAATCCCAAACTGTGCCTAAAAGACTATTTACTTTTGACCATGAAATCACACCCCACTGTTCAGTGTTTGCCTCCCCAAGGTGGCAGCTGGTAGAGTGCTACAAGTGCTGTTCTCTGCTGCTGAGCGCTGCATGTGCAGGTGTAGCTCACAGCAACTCTGCCCCAGTCTGGGGAAGGCAAACCTTTACAGGTGAGCTGCTACCCTAAGTTTGGCTGGGGCCAGAGAGATGTGCATCAAGATAGTCTCATGGCTGGCAAATGTAACGGAAAAGGACATTTTTTTGGGAGGAGGAGGAGGTTACTGTCTTTTAAATATCATTTCCTTCCTTCTCCTGCTGACGCAACCAATTGCCAATTTGCAATCTGATGTAAGAAATTGAGAGCAGAACTCTAATTAAAATCACATTTGTAGTGTCTAGTGACTCATTAGAGTGTACAGTACTACTCATTACTTAGATGTCAGCATAGGGTGTTTCACACATGGGCCTTTTCCGTCTCTGCGAAATTATCTTCCTACTTAGGCTGCTGCTCTGTTGTTTGGTTTGTTTTTTCCTTGCGGGGGAGGGTGTTTTAGTGCCAATTTTTTGACTGGAAAGATACTGCCTATTAATCATTTTCTTTCGTCAGCTACATTTCTTAGGGGTTTAAATGTGTTAAATAACCTCAAAAGTCAAATAGAAGCATTATATATTTCAGGGAAAACAGAATATCTTGTGACTGGTCCACAGAAGTTCTTGGCTTCTGGAGTTAAATGCTAGAAGCAGAATTATCCGTCTGACCTCTCAGAGCTGTATTTACATCACGCTGAGACACAAGGCTTTCAGAACCTGTCGGGGTAGTCTTGTCTTCTTTGCCTTCCTTGTGGGAGAATGAAAACTCCTGAAGAAGTATTTTCATTTGGATTATTCCGTGTCAGACTATGAACTGTTTGATCACCAAAGCATACAGTGACACAAATATGCAATCTCAAATGTCAGGTGGTCCTGTCTTCTGAAATGGGTACACCCCGTGGTCTCTGTACAAAAGGGCAAAGAGGACATCCTCTCCAGAGCATGCATTCACAAGCAGGCTGGAAAGGTACAACTGCCTGAAGTGCTGCTGCAGTGCCACGCTCTTCTCTACACTAGGAGTGATGTGCCACTTCCAAACCACATCTCTGAGTTGATATTTTGACCCATAAAAAAGAACATAAAATATCACCACGGTCAGTGACTTTAGCTCCCCAGCCTAAGAACTTCTCAGAAGGCCTGGCTTTGCTTGTCTGTCTGGCTGCTGTTGAAATGCAGAGCCATCTTGTTGGTTTACTTTTTCTAATTTTGGTTCTAACTGACAATTTTTGTTCTAACATGCTTCCCTTTCATTGATGTTTTTCCTGGATTTTATTTCCAGCACTATCCTGGTGGACCCGGGGGTTATGATGGCTGCTCTGCACTCTGGGCACTGATCTTTCTTCTCCTTTGGGCTGGGGGGTGAAGGAGTCATTCTACTGAAAGTGACTGCTGCTGTGGTGGCCTTTAGCTACTGTCATCCTTAGTGTTTGCCCTGGGACAGGCTATTCAGAAGACAGCAGACTGCTGAAGGACAAAAAGTAGCACTGTTTTAATTCCTACATGACAAGTTTTACATGACTAAAGTCTTCCAAGATGGATTTTTTTTTTTAGCCTGCCTTTAATTTTTTAAATCTGTCTTTTATTTTTTCTCCTGGCTACTGGGGAATTGCAGGTCTATTTTATATTGTGTTGTGGGTTTTTTAAGCTGGGATTTTATCAGTTCTAAAGTCTTAAAGCATCTTAACTTCAGGGTGGTAAATCACTATTCAGTAGTTCTGCCAAATGAGCTTAGGGAAATAAATCCCTATATTTTAATATAGGGAATGGCAGTCACTGTAAATAATCCTCAACACCATAGCATCTATGGTTTGTTTATACAAAATTTATCTACGGATAAATGTCGTGCTCTTAATTCTACGGCATGACTTGTTTAAAAAAAATAGAGCACTTAGGTTTTTTGTTGTAGTTTTTTGCAAGGCAGGGTGGGGTGTTATTTGGTAAAACTTGAGTATATCCTTGTACTCACCTTATTTTAGTTGACCTATAATTACTTGCAGTTTGTTTATGTTCTGGATCTTTTGATAGCACAGTATATCCTTCAGGAAAACACAGAACTTGGTGCTTTCTTGCCTACAATCTTGGAAAAATGATGCATCTAATTCTTTAGAAAGGTCAGATCTAAGTCCATGAATCAAATTATGTGTAGTCAGCTGCTGACTGTTTAACAAAAATTGTTTTATAAATAATCAGCTGCTGGGTTAACAGTTGTTCTTTGATGAGAGATTTCTGAATATTAACTAGTAGGCATGTGAGTCCTGCTAGATCTAGAGTCCCTTTGAACTTAACATGCACAGTAACGAAGGACTCAAGATCAAACACTTAAGTGAAAACGATATGCAACTAGGACTTGGTTTAGACTGAAGCCCATAGATGCTATTGCAGTTTTATTCAGGAAAGGCTGGGCAATGAAGTAGAATGAAAACATCACAAATTTGTAATGAACTTCCAAAGTATCTTTTAACCATTTGTAACAAAAGCTACAAGTCCTCTGAGATTTTTCAAACCAAATCAGGCCCATGATGACAACAGCATAGCTTTAACAGTAAATGCAATTTTTTTCCCTTGCATTATTTTTTCCTTTTTACGAACACAAGTCTAGGCATTAGGTTGTTCTTTCCTGGCACATACACTTAACATGTTTCTCAGAGTAAAATAAGGCTTAACTTTTATTAGCCTGAAGAGTCTCTAGCTAGTTGAGAATCATTTTACTGGTGGTAAGTAAAATGGAGTCTTGAAGTCCATGTTCATTTTTCTGTGACTTGGAAGATTCTTTTTGTGCATTAACTGTGGTCACTTGCTTCCTTGGCGCAGTGTTACCTCTCAGAAATGAGTACCACTATCTGCACTGCAAGTGAAAACAAACCAAGGCTCTGGAATAGGTGAAGAACTGGTCCTGTTGAAGTTGTTTCTCTTCCTTCAGAGGGGCATTAGAATTATAAAATTACTTACCCACACATACCCATTACATCTAATCCTTTATCTTGGAAATAGATGGAATTGTAGCGAACTATTTCAAAGACTGTAATGGAAGATTGCCTTTTGAACTACACTCTAAAGCCTTTTTTGCTTAAAATTTTCATGTAAAACATCTCTGACTTTCAAAATGCATCTGCAGCTGTTGTAATGTTTTAGTGCCGCTATTCTCATGTTTCAGTGCTGTGCATGCTGTGCACTGCTACCTTAGATGGCACTGAGTAACTCCAATACAATTGCTTTCTCTGACTCCTCTGCAGCAGGTCTGGGACTTTTATGTTTGCTTGCAGTTCAGACTTTCAAAAATCATTATTTTTATGAAACTACAAAGACAGACATTTATGGAGAAAATAAGTTAGCTTTGCTGTGGTATCTGTTGTCTGAGAGCAGTCTCACAGTGGGCAGAGGTGTTATCTATATGCACCAGGGTCAGAAAGTCAAAACTGTATCATGTGAAGGGCTTTGAAATACTGTTTTTCTGTCCCTGAACAGAGTCAGATGGAGTTCAGCGTTGCATCTCTCTCCATACAAGAGCAAGGTGGTGCCCAGCTGCAGAACGAACAGAGGCAGCCTGTTAAAGCAGCACCTGGCATCCAAGTCCCTAAATCTTCTCAGGCCAATAAGACCCCTGGCTCTGATGGGTTGATAGCATCCAGAAAGGAAGAGGAGTCATCTTTCTGGAAGATAAATGCAGAACGCTCGAAGTTTGAAGGAGACAAGTCTGAGTTCCAGTCCCTGACCCCCAGCCAGATCAAGTCCATGGAGAAAGGAGAGAAGCCCCTTCCCTCTTTTTACAGACAAGAGTCTGCTCCCAAGGAGATGACCAAAGCTGAGAAGCCCAGCATAACCAAACCAGAGAAGTCTGCCGCCCCCAGCCCACCTTCTGTATCCCTCGAATGGGAGAAACCTCGACCTACTCAACTCCCTACTAGTTCTCTAGATGACTTCTTTCTTCCTGATCCACCACAGGATCTGGCAACTTCTAGGACAAACAAAGAAGATACTGATGGTAGTATACTTACAGACCCACAAATGCCTGGACAGGTAAGTACTGCTATACCCCCTGTCCTTATATTTAAAAACTGTAGAACACATTAAAATCTGACAAGGCCACTCTGGAAGTTTAGAGACTCCATAAAGCACTAAGCCATAGCTAAGCTTGATGGCTTTTTGTCTTTCAAATGTGAAGAAGTCTATTTAACCTGTTATGTAACAGTCTGTTTAACATGTTAACTTCAATTAAGTGCTTTTTAACGTATAGGATAAAGGCATAATTTAAATACAACACCAGAAATGCTGACAAGGCACCAAGTAGCTAATTGACAGCAAGCTGCCTAGCAAATTGCTGTATCACATAAAAGAGGTTGTGGGGTTTTGGGTTTTTTTTTTTGAAAAAGCAAAACACTTAATGGAAATGATAAGCTTTTTAACTTGAAAAGTAGGTGAACTAGGGTCTAGGATACTTTATTGGTGCACAGAGCATAGTGGTGAATGGTGAACTACTTTCTCAGCTGTTCTAAGCAGTAGACAGCCACTTCCCAGTGCTTTGTCCCAGGCAGCTGGGCTGCTTTCAAATGTGTTTTCTCTTAAAGTCCAGAATAGAAATAGAATGAGCTTCCAGAATTAGCCTTCTTAGTGTTTTTTTTTTTTAATGAAAAAACCCAAACAACTCAACAACAAAAAATAACCTTAAGCAGCTCAATCGCCAATTGAAGCTATTTTAAAAAGCAGATGCTGATCTGTGAGAAAAGAAAGGGAACAGCAGGATATGATATAGTGAGGGGAAAAAAAGAAAGAGATCAAAAGCTTGAAAACTGAGAAGTAGAGGAGTGGTACTTCAAGCAGAGCTGTGCAGTTCTGCTTGAAATCTGTGGCATCACTTTGGCAATAGCCTGACACATTACTGTACACCTTCAGCACATCACACAGCTTTTTCTCTACTGTAGTTTCCCAACTGTGATTGTTTGAATTCCAAACAAGATGATGTAAAATCAGAAAGATACAGGGTGAGGTAACTAGTTGCAAGAGCAGTAAGTGGCAGCACTTAGGAGAGAACAATACTTAAGCCATTCGGGTATTTGAAGCCCTGTGTTTAGTTACCATTTTCTGAAGCTGAGGGATAATGCTTCCTGAGCTGTCTAGCTACAGATCGTGAACATGGTAATCTTTTAATTTTAAAGTTAAAATCATGTTTATCATGTTTTTTTACAAATTAGCAGTTTTAATTCCTCTGTGAACGTTTTCAAGATAACTGAAATAGTTTGAAAAGCCTGGTTTTTCTCTCTGTGGAGAAACAACCCTCCCATGTCAAAATGTGAACAGAGTAGCAGAGAATTTTATGTATGATAATAATTTTCTTCCTTTCTTCTTTTCTGGATTATCTTCCCTGTTCTGGGAAGCCATGCTCTTAGGAAGAGAATCCAGAGACTCAGCTGTGCCTCTTGAATACTCTTCCTGAACACTAAAATCACCTTAAATGTCACGGCTAACACTGGCAGGAGTGAGCATGTTCTTGATAGCATAGTAAATAACTTGTCATCAAAGTTTAATCTGTGTAGTTTTCTGGAAACAACTGGCTCTAATTGCAACAGACAATCCGTTGAATTAGTGATGCTTGCCTTCTGTGTTTGTTTCATTCTCTGCAATTCCTACTGTAGTCTAAAAAATTGATCTTTATGAATTTTTTCCATGAGGAAAGAAAAATAACATTTTGCCTGTAGACCACTAGAATAATTGTATTTTTATCTGGAATTGCCTTTTTGGGCACTGTGAGTATTTTTCCATGTCATGTCTAGCATTTTATGGTGTAGGTACTTAGGTATCCTAGGGCATGGAGAAGACCTTGAAATATTGGCAGGCAACATTTTAAGCTTTTTTTTGTAGATAGGCAAACACTGAGTTTGTAATACCATAATTAACAACTACATCTTACTTCTTTTTTTTTTTTTTACCTTGCAGACTAGTACAAGCAATGTTATCTTGAAGACTGGCTTTGATTTTCTAGACAACTGGTAAAAGAAACTTCAAAACAGATTGAACCAATTTTGGGGAAGGAGTGGAATACCTTTCTCCTTGTATGTTAATTTACTAGCATTTGTGTCTTTTTCTAGAAGTAACTTTCAAACTCTTAAATGTTGCCTTTGTATAAACTTTTGTAATACCGTATGCGTTTTTGTTTTTAAAACAGTGATAGAAGTGTGGTTTCATTTGGATATTTTTTTAATATCTGTTAAAATTTTTAGTAGCTACTGTATTGAGAGGATGAGAGAGGTTACTATATACATGTTAAAGAAATATAAATGAGAGTCTCTGTATCCTAGAAATGGAACCTACAGGACCCGATTGCTGTTTTGAGTTGAAAGCTTGCTAGCATGGCTTATAAGAAATAGTGTTGCACGTGCAGTGGTTCCAAGTAAGAAAACCATTCCATACTTCAGATAGCTAGCAAAAACAGTATGAAAAGCAAGCATCCAGAATTGCATTGATTTGTAGATTTTGTTTAGTTTGAAAGTATCTTTTGTATCACTTACTGAAAACACTTTTCTTCTGAAGAAGGCAAAGGCATTGCCAAAATGATGGATCCAAAAAAGCACTGTGTTTGTACCCTACAAATCTGCTAAAATAACTTCAGTGTTAGGAAAATGATCTGGGGAACTGGTGTTTCTGGTCTTTGGATTGAAGACTTGGAGGTGGGTAGAGGGGAATGGGACAACACCTAATGAATTGGAGAAGTTCTTCAGGGAACACAATTTCACTGCCTCGTTACTAGAGCATAACTCTTCATAACACTAGTGCTGGAACTACAGCACTGAGAATTTCTGGAGTGTAGATTACCTTTGTGTCAGTAAACCACTATGTTTATGGGAGGTCATAGCAGTGTGAGGCTTTTTTGTTTTTTAAGCAGCTTATTGTCTCAAGGACTCATCAACTTTGGTGCTTTTTCCTCCTTGTGGGTACATCCTCTTTAGTGTTCAACATCTGGGTTACATTTATTCCTAAGGTGCAGAGAGGCGTCTCAAGGTGGCCCTTGGCAGTCTTGCCTCCAGTTCTGCTTTTGAATGATCTTTGGTGTTTAAAATATAGAGAACAAGAGTAGCTGTCGTTTGGATCTGTTGTCTCTGAAATGCAGCATGATTTACACACTGATTCTCACTGTGTTTACCTCACCTTGAAGCCTTAATTCCCCTACGCACAGCCAGTGACTGGTCTGCTCCAATGCCAAAGGTTTGACTTTTCCCTTTACCTCAGCAATAGTCCCATAGCATTTGTTTGGGGTAGAAGGCAAAACACAGGGCTCTAATAGGTCCCAGCCAAGGCTGTAAGAAGGTCACCATCTCCTAAGCCATAGTTGTGCTAGGCTTCCCATGGATTAGCACTTGACATTTGGTTCAGTGCCAGGGGCAGTTAAATGTGCAGAATTGGATGCAGCAGGATTTTTTCTGCTTGTTACAGGAAGAGTTTGCAATGTCCTGGAAGAATCCGTACCTCTAATTGGTGTGCCGCTTGCTCTGAACAAGCGGAGTATGCTGATAGAGCATTAAAATTTACTTGTTGGACAAGGAAAATGCTGTAAGCATATCCCCCCCATTTCTTGCCCCCACCAAAAAAAAAAAAAAAAGGAAAGAAAAAAAAAAAGAACCACCAAGGCCAAAACCTCCATTTTTTCTAGTGTTTTCTTCAAAGGTTCCTTAGCTAAAGGCTAAGATTGCCACAGAGTAGAAGTCATTGCATAGCATACTCTTATTTATAGGCTTCTGAAAGCTTCTTTACATTCCTCCTGAGATGTTCAAACTCCTGTAATTCGTGGATATTATCTCTGCATTCAGCAGTTCAGAAAATATTTGTTGTTACCATCTGGGACTTCACCGCTGTTTTTTTCTTTTGTAGCATTTGCTACAAGCATCCAGAATTAATACAGCTTACAGCAACTTTAGCACAAATTCTTTAGGTGTATGATTAGTATTGACTTGCACCTTCCTTTTAAAACTAACAAATGTTAATCTTGGGGTTTACAGTTACCAGTGAATCTGATTTTCTGTACTTTCAGCTGCTGAAAAGTTGTAAATCCAAAATGAAGATGCACATTCTAATCTTACTCTGATTTGGGGAGATCTGAAAACAAAGTCTCCTACTGTTGAGGAGCATTACTTCAAATCTCTGGTAATACCTTAAAGCTTCTTAGGGAAGAACCTGGGCTGCCTGTCTCTTCCATCGGCTAACTCAACCCTAATACACATTGGGACCAGCTGGTAGAACATGCTGCAGAACTTTTTACTTATCCTGGTAGGTTTTTCCTGTGCTTTGACAAGAGTTGATGCTCCTTCTTTCTTGAATATGTTTTTATTAAACATTCTTACCAAAAAAAAATTGTATTTGGTCACATTTTATATTAACAATGTTTTAATAAAGTCACTTTAAATAGAACTGTCAAGGTTTTTGTGCTGTTTTGTGTGTTGTCCTTAATACTCTGCTTTCCTCAGTGTCACTGGAATTGTTTGGGGTATCTTGAATCTGCCTGACAGACAGCCAAGAATGATTTGACGCAGAATTTAGAAAACTAATTTTTTAGATCAGAAAAAAAAAAAATCAACACGCTTCAGCTGTTTTTTCAAGCCTTTAAGTGAATCTCTTTGGGGAAGTATCCTTGCTTTATCATTTCATCTGACAACTAGGGACAGGATGACATTTGGAAAAGACTAAAACCTATTTGTACTTCACTGTAATAGACTGAAACCTAACACACACACTCTCCCACTAGTATCTCCTGGTAATCTAAAGCAGTATCTGGATCATTACTGCAGGAGCAATTTGAAAACTGTATGTTGTGGTTTAGCCCCAGCTGTCAATTAAACACCACACAGCTGTTCCTTCACTTCCCCCAAGCAGGATGGGGGAGAGAATGTAAAAGCATCTCACAAAAATGAAGGTTCTAGCAGAGGCCACTGGGTAGTCTCACTTTTCCTGCCTTTTGTCCTGTGCAGCCAGTTCTCAAATTGTAAGAGAATCAAATGTGCAGCTACAAGGATAGCTTTTCCTCTGTATGCTCACATCTACTTCTTCCACAAATGTATTTGGAAAAACAATTTGGTTATACCCGAGCTGAATTTCCAACAGCTAAAAAGGCATTTGAAGAAGAATTTGGCTTGGGAAGACTCCACAGCCAAGTGAGGGTGGTATTCCAACTATATTTAGGATCTGGCCTACACATAATTTGCTTCAATCTTGTCTAAGCTCCCTCTCAGCTTTTAAAAATTCTCTCTACTAAAGGCAAATCCACAGCATCTGGGCACTGTCTCAGCACAAGGAGCCAGCAGGTCTGATGTATGAGTGAAGACTTGTAAGGGCAAAGTAGAAAAGATGCTGTGGCTGCCTACTGAAGAATAGTGATTGACTAATTGAGTGACTGATTGATTGATTGATTGATTGATTTAGTGGTGACTTTAGTGGTAGTTGCTGAGGTTGGGGCAGCATTTGAGGTCATGGTTGTGGGTGCTGGTGTAGCACCCAGCAGGCAGAGTCCTGCTGATCACTCAGCAACAGCATCCCCCAAAGAGCTTGCAAGTCATGTCCCTGAGATACAAACCCAACTTTGTAGGCATTATTTACAGACAGACCCCTGGGCTTTGCTGTCCAAGTTTGCCCATCAACCACTTGAATCAGTATGTTTATATTACTCTGAGATCAAAGCCATAATGTGGTGACCGGTGATAGGACCTGAGGGAATGGCCTGAAGTTGTGTCGGGAGGTTTAGATTGGATATTAGAAAAAAGTTCTTCACCCAGAGGGTGGCTGGGCACATGGCTGTGAAACTTGGACTTTATACAGGATCAAGATACAGGGCGTAATGCCCTTGGCAGGTCAGGATAGGATGCCAACAAATCAAAAAACATAGAGCTGCCCTGAAAATAGCTTACTGTAGTTTTCCTATAATGCTTGTCTCCAAAATGGATAATGGAATGAAGAAAAAAATTAAAAGCTTGGGGGAAAGAAAGAGTCTTCTGTGATTTTTGTGGGGTTCAACTTCAGTGACCAACCAGAGGTTTAAACAAGGGCCTGACCTGAGCCCTAGCTTCTCTTCTTACCAGAAGTGTCAGGTGCCAGTGACCCTGAAGTTCAATGGGCCATTTGTCTCCTGAGCTTGTTCTCTGAAGTCCAATAACCAGAGCTGAAGGCAGTCTTAGAAACTCTCCCACTTGCAGTAGGTGCTGATTATCTCAGGAGAAATTTTTTTGTTGCTGTGAAATGCCAGCTGCTATGAAAAGATGCAGTGGCATCACGATGATGATGGGAGAAGAAGAAAACTTTTTCTGATGGAAGAAAAAACAAAGTTCAGCTGGGAGGAGAAAATTCACCGCATGGGTCCTCTCCACCCTGGTATTTCCAAGCTATGTGATCTGAAGCACTGGCTCCACTTAGCTTGGTGGCAAAATTTATTTTGACTTGTAGGAAGCCCAGGCTTTATTACAGCTGTTTGTTAATAAAGTTTTGACTGAACATGCTGCTCTCCTTGCCACATTTTTCAGACCTTACATCTGCCAAGAAAGAAACTTGTGGTGTGTGCCTATAAGCTTATGTTTAAGAAACCCTGCTCTGGCCTGAGTGTTGTATTGATCCCTTTGGGTTCCACCCATTTGGCTGCAGCTCAGTTGCTCCAAGGCAAGAATACTGCAAATGTTTGTGGCCAGTAATTAACGCTTTTTTTTGTAACTTCTCCGTCCTGGAGAAACTGATCTGCTGCCAGTGAGTCAGAGCACGTAGGAGGACACCTTTGTGCTCCCACCGGGCTGGCAGCAGTGCAGGCAGTGACTGCTGGGGGGACTGAGGTGCTGGAAGCTGCTGCCTGGGGCTGTGCCACTGCCTCTAAGCCCTCCAGCACATCCTATGGCCTGCAGTCTGAGACACACTGAGCTGACTCCAGAAACTGAGTCTGGCCAAAGTCCCTGCAAAAGTACCGACAGGTGAGAGTTTTCTTGGCCCACCGTCCTGCCAACACAGGAGTACTGCTTTTTGCTTGTCCTCTGTTTCATCCTCTCTGGCTCCCATCTCCAAGAGAATGGTTTAGCAGTCACTAAGAGTCGTGCAGTGTCTTATTAGTGAGAAAATGTAAAGTTGCAAGACATTTTAATAACATAACGAGGCATCAGGGACCTGCTTTCACTGGGGCACACCTGGCATGTTAAATTTCATGCAGATTTTGTCTGCTTTTCCTCCAGAAACCACTGAAAGGAGTTGAGAAAGGGGAAAAAAATCCCAGATCAAATAATTCTGAATGCCCAATCTTTGGCCAAGTTGTACCATATCTCTGCCCCCAGACTTGACCCAAGCTTTGAGTCAGCCAGCTAACTTTGGCGTCAAATCATCTGACTGTGGAAATCCCACAACAGTCCCAGGGAAGCTTCTCATCACTAAGGTTTCACAAGTGACATTTCAGGAGCACTAGTGACTAGGAACAAGCTTAGCAAAAAGCAAAGTACCCTTCTATGTGTTCTTTTCACCACCTGATTCAAAACCAGCCCTGGCTGGGAGCAAGCAAATCTTGCTTATGACTTAGATGAAGCAACTTCTCCCCTCCAGCCACAGGCAGTTCCTTGTCACTGATGTGTCTGGCACCTTTCTGCCAGGAATGATATTCGCTCTCCCCCTTCCCAGCATGGCATGAAGTGCCAAAGCATGAAGCCAGGCTTGTCAGGCCTACAGCCAGGGACAGAGACCTCTCTCTGCCCCGTCACTGGTCTAGGTCATTCCTAGCAGACAGCTGTCCCTTTTGGGCTGTCGGGGCTCTCCAGGACTCAAGGCATAGGTCGTTGTTGATGGATGGAGCAAGAATCAGGAGTTGGCAAGGTGGGCACTAACTTGTCAGCCTCCAGTCCAGCCTGTTCCAGCACTGGGCTTGCCCTTTTAAAGGAAGCTTTCCCCCCCAGGCTCGCTCTCCAGCAGCAGGAATTGTGCCAGGATGGGATGCTTTCCCTACGAGGCATTTGGCCGCCAGTAGCCCATAAGCCAGGCACCAGAGCCCACCTGAAGCCCACCAGTGCCATCCTCATGACCCTCAGCACAGAAAAACTTTTCATCTTGAGCTGTTATTCACTCTCCAGTTTTTTGCCTTCCTTCCAAAGCCCCCAGCCCTGCAGCAAGCACCTCGGTGGAGAGGCCACAGGAAGGCTTCACCAGTTACAGCAAAGTCTCCTAAAACACTCGCTTTAAAAACCCCTGGGCGAGCTTCTCACGCATGCCTGGAAAATCAGGCACAGAAGTATTTGCAAAGCACGGCCATTAAGAGACCACTGGAATTTTGTGGGCATTCTTTAAAAATGTTATTTTTGTCTCTATCAACTTTTTTTTTTCTTAAGGGTGCAGCCAGCACCCTTGGTCCCTCTGCTGGCATCCCCCCAAACACCAGGTCCCAGCCTCCCCCCTGCCATTTCCTCACACTGGAACCCAACTCTTTTCTCACTCCCGCACCACTCCCTGAAGTCAAATGACTTTCACCAGTGTAGAGCCAGAAGAGCAGATGGAAAAACTGGGTTGTAATGGTAATGTCTGGGTAAGGGAAGTTACACAATAATAAAAAACAGAATCAGCGGTGGCTTCTGAATCTGGTCTCACAGGTTTTACCCAGCTGTCGGTGACCCCAGTTACAGAGGATTTCAACTGACATGAAAAAAATCCAACTCCTGACTCATTTTAACTGTACAAATTCAGTTAAAATCCATAGAAGCAACATCACAGAGTTCTTCATAGTTAATTTGCAATGAGTCCCCCAGGGTATTACTTTTGCTAGAAATGCCATTAGCATTTACAATTAAGTTCACTGTGAGGCACTTCTGGTTTTAATTATATAGTGTTTATAATGCTTCTTCTGGCGCTCTCTTAGCATGGAAAAAATGAACCTAGGATGTAGAAAGATAAAAAAGCTATTAATTCCAGGGCCAGAAATGCCAGATCGGTATAGTTACAAACAGATTGCTCTCTGTAACCCAGCCCAAACAGCTGGCTTTCAGTGTTCGGATAGGAATGCACCAAAAATGACAAAAATGTCTTTATCTGAGGAAGCTAATTTTAGACACTTTTATTTTGGCCAGGCAGTACAAATACTTAGAGAAGAAATCATTAAACTTCCAATTTAAAAGCTGGTTTTGTAGGATACATTGCATGCAGTGTTTCTGCAGCAGCCTCCCTGTATGTCCATCACAGGGAGACTCTGGAGAGGCTGCTCAGCCCAACCTGGCCAACACCCAGCTGAACACACACGGGCTCCAGGGAAGTTGCATTTGCCAGTGGCTCCCACAGGGCTGTGAGAGGTGTTTGCCAGCACCTGTGGAGTCTCAGCTTCCAGACCAGCACCCACCCTTACATCCTCACTCACCCTGGAGAGACAAAGGTTGGGCACTGCAACCGGTGGGGGAGCAAAACAGGTTCCTGCCCCATGAAAGGGGAAAATCCAACATTTCAGAGCTTCCCACTGCCTTAAGACAGGGCTGAGGTTCTTCACAGTTTAAATTAATAAAAAAGGACCCACCTGCTCCAACATCCTCCTGGCACACAGGTGATGTGGCTCAGTCTCTGCTCTGCTCTTGAAGCTGTTCAGGGCTGAGAGACTCCAAGCCCACCTTGGTGAGGGCAGTGACCCTCCTGAGAGGAGAGGACCAGGTGCCAGATGTCAGACTGGCTCAAAAAGAGCAGGCAAGCCATACAAGTGCATGCACCACACATAGCTTTGTAAAGAGAGTGATTATAACCCAGTTAAAGAGAGACAGAAAGCACATGGCACATAAACAACTTGTTACTGGAGAGGTGCACTGAAAGATTTTTAACTGATCCAGAGCTCTGCTCTTTAAAAATTCATAGGCTTCAAGTTACTCTTGCCACATTTAAAATCACTTTGGAGTTTAACAGCCTCAGCACTTGCAACCAGCTACCTACAAAATGTGGTCAGTTCAAGACCTCACGAACAACCAATTTGTTTTTGTGTAATACGTGTTCTCTTTCCATGCCCAGTCATTGCAGGAGACAGCACGACTCAAAACCAGTGGTGGTTTTAGGGAAGGGGCATTCACAGTCCTGAAGGACACCAAGTATCAACAGGATATGAACAAGGACATACATATATTTTTAAACTCAAGAAACTGGGGCTTAGAAATGCTCACTCTTTATAACAGCAACTGAAACACTGAAAATCTGCCAGCGGTTCTGCTCTCAGCAAAACTCCAAGAATCAGAGTCAGCTCCATCTGTCATGTTGTTTCCAGAGCAGATTGTGGCACAGCCCAGCTCTTTGCTGTCCCTTTTGGCAGCAGCACTGGGCCTCTACCCTGAAGCGCCTCCTTCTGCTCTGATGCTGAAGGAATGACCTGGGATGGAAGCCATGGGCAGCCAAGCTGCAGTGACTGAGACATTGCTGTGGGACACCTCTGCTGAAGTCTTTGCCTGCTAACTTGGCGTGACCTCAGATCCCTCACTTCACCTAGAGATGTCCTTACAGGCTGTCCTGCAGGGATGCTGGTCATGTGGGTGTGTAAACACATACGAGCCCAAGGACAGTAACACTGACATTTGTTGTCATCTTTTGAGGACCAGCGAGATAAAGATCATGGGGGCCTGTGAATTAGGTTTTTACATATAAAATAGAAAATTAAAATAGACATAGAATATGAAAACTTCCTGGCTGGAGCAGTTGCTAATAACCATGGTAAAGATGAGGTGCTATGGCCCCCCTGGCCTGTCTCAGCCTCAGTGAGACCAGTGATGGATGGCAGTGCCTTCCCAAATTACTTGCAGCCCACAGTTCTTCTCTGTGAACAGCCAAAGAGGACACCCCTGTCTCAGCTGACTGTATGAGGTATAGCCCAATGAATGAACGTGCCAATTTTGTTATTACAGGACATCATTTTTTTCCAGTGTTGAAGTTATTCCAAAGAACTTTTCTGCACTGAAATCCTTTGGATATTCTCTTGACGATGCAAAATACATCAAGACTCCTGTTCAGAGATTTCCAGTGAAAGCAGTGGGCTCTGATCCTGGCATCACCTCTGGCTGAATGCCAGCACACAGCTCAAAACATCATTTTAAACTCCTGAAAAGCTGCAAAAAACATCAGCTGAAGTCACTTGGAAGCAGCCTCATGGTAGGAAGGACAAGAAATAGACATTTTTAAGTCACTTGAGATGGTGGCAAAGATGCCTTTCTGGACACTAGCTGAAGGCACAGGCTGTGGTGGAGTAAATATCCCCACACTGTGATAGGCTCCATGCTGGGACCTGAACAGGAATGCTGCTGTGGGATGAAATTGTGGCTGGCCAGTCTACCCCCAGCAGCCGCAAATAATTTCCCACACTGAGGTGTCGTGCAGAGGTGGCACCCACTGGTATGCAATAAAGGCAAGTCTTTGCTGAAGCAGTAGAGTTTATGGAGAAACTTAAATTCAAAATACGCTTGCAAACAGAAAAGGCTGCCAAACATGCCTGAGAAAGAGCTCTCTATAGCCCACAGATGTTTCAGGACACTCACATATCCCAGCTGTGTGTAGGTGGTGGCCCTTTCTCAGGGGGTGCTTCCCAGTTCTCAGCAAGGGCACTCGCCCTCATATCTCTGTGTGTTGTGTTTCTGGCAGGCAGTTGCTGCCCTGAAATGGAAATGTTTTCCTGCTTGGAAAACAGGGGCTTATTGTGCCTCCAAGTGAAAGCAGACCTGGCATTTCAGCGGTGCTCGTGCTGACAGAAAGAAAGGCAGCACATCCACAACGCCTGCCACAGTGCACATTTGGAGCCAGCTTTGGAGCTTTTCCTGGATGCAGTTTCTGCTCAGAGATCTATAGCTTTTTGTTTATTTTGAACCTCCTTTGCAAACACAGCTAAACATCCTGCCCCTTGCCCAGAGGCAGTAACGAGGTTTCTGCACTAATGGTGTCCCACCAAAGGCCAGTTTTGCAGCTTTCACAGTGACCTGCAGAGCAGATCCCCTTGGGCCAGGGGGGCACTGCTGGGCTCTGGTAGTCACCCCACTGTGGAGCATCTCATCCCGGTGTGACAGCCAGCAGGGCCAGCTGGAGCAGAGGAGGGCATCGTGTGCTGCCAACGCCAGGATGTAACTGCCACGTCTAATTTTAGCCTCCAGAGCCCTGAAAGCCCTCTTGAGTTGCCACATACCTTGATAAATTGTTTAAGTCAGTGCTGCTTGGCCTAAAGGTGGCTTTCAGATGGGAAAGGCTAAGTGCTGAATGTTAAACATAATTTTGGCTGGAGCTGAAGATGTCTACCTTCAGTAGTTACCCCGGGCTTCTGAGGCTTGTAGGGACTGAGGACTAAATGAGACACAAAGAAGAGGCAAAATTGCCTGGGATATTTTGTTTTGCTGTCTCATGCAAACTTGACTGAGAAGAAATCTGTGTGTGCAGTGTATATGCAGGGTGAAAGCTAGAAGGATGGAAATAAGGAGAAAATATCTGCAGGGTGCAGAACGTCCTTCAGGTCTGTGGTTGGACACCAGGGACAGCTGGTTCCTTCTTTAAAGAAGACCAATCGAGCCTTCAACAACCTACACAGCAAAGGGAACAACTGGTAAAAAAAGGCATTTTACAATGAGTTCTGCATTCACTGTTGCCTGCTTGGCCCTGCCACTTGGACAATATTTAGAGTTTTTAAGTCTGGCTCCCATTTGGAGGCAAAACAAGTAGTGCAAGATTGATAGGCCTTTGCCATGACAAGGTTTGTTGTACTGACCACAGGGGGCTCTTCCTTAAGAGTACCACAGCCTGGTTCCCACATGGATACACATGCACCTGCCTATGTCTCCCTTCAGAGGTCCATGAAACACATGGGAAATTTTTTGCCTTCCATGTTAATGAGCAACTGGAGAAACAGAACTTTGTCATTGGGACAGAGGTGAGTCTGCGACTACGGGCAATTTTCTGTGCAGGGGCTTTGGTACCCTTTCCCAGTTAACTGTGAAATTGGATAATCCATGCATGGAGAACAAAAAGCTGGCTGTCAGTACATTCAGGGGACCAGCTGCATCACTACTGGCAATTGTGACTGAAGCCTTGTATACAAGCTGTGCTACATGTACCTAAAACACATATATATCTCTATATAAAAATCATTATTTATATTACATATTTTATATGAAGTATATAAGCCTACCTTAACATTCATATCAATATGCTTCTGAAGCAGTAGATTTCCATATCTCCCTTCCATATCTCTCCATCTGAGAGATGCCCAAGAAAAGGAATGCTGCTCAGTGAAACAATGCAGCATTAGAAAAATGATGTTAGGTCTTCATAGGTCTAAACCACAAATTCCCGCTCTTGGGGTAGTTTGGTGTTAATGCTTTTCAAGAACTGCTTGTTAATGATCAGGAAACTACTAAATTAACAACTCTGGAGAGTTAATTGACTGAACACTTTCAATCATTTATTAGGGAAGGAAATCCTTGCCTGTAAACAAAGCCGGTGTAGGGTTATTTCATGTCAGGAGCAGTAACAACACATCAAGACATTCACAAACCATGAGTTAGGGCCACTAAAACTATCAACAGGGTTTAGACTTCAAAAATAATAAATTGGGATTGATCTTTATTTGTATTTTGTTTTCTGAAGCTTTAAGGCCTGCTCTAATGCCATTTTATAGATATTCTCAGTAATCATAAAAGCTGAAACTTCCAGTAAAAATCCTGACAATTCTCACTTTCTCAGAGGCTTCTGGAGGAGATGAGATTCTATGGCACTGACAGTGCAACTGCAAAGGCTGCCAGCAAGGAAGGAGCCTTTCTGATCCAGACTGAAATTCTGAGCAGCAGTGGAATGATTTCTACCCCACATGAGGCAAAGAGCATCTTTTCAGTGAGCCCAAATAATGGGTCATGTCTTTCTGGCATAAGCAGGGCAAAGGTACCATGTCTGGTGTCTCTTGGGCCATCTTAGGTCCCAGGTGTGGTGTGGTAATGGGGAAATTTGCTGTGGTCTATGGAGGGAAATAGGGGCAGGGCTGCATTTGCCTTATGCAGGCATATTGTCCCTGTGCTTTGGGAACATCCCTGCATCCAGCCACAGCAGTGGGCTCCAGCTGCTGCCTACCCAGCCCCTCACACCATCCTCATCAGGATGTCTGGGGTGCAATGTGGCTGCATTCTGTCAGCAAAGCTGCTCTGTGCGTGCTGCTCTTCAAATGGGCTTTGGCATTGTGGAAGTTTTTTATACTCAAAACCAGGCATCTGTTTTTAGGAAATGCAGAAGTTAGGTTGCTGTCCTTGAGGATATGCCTTGAAGAGCATGAGGGCAGTTTAAATGCAAAATCTGTACACAGCTGGGAAAGTTTCTTTCCAATGCTGTCCATAGGTGATTGATTAATCAGATTAAATGATTTTATTGGAGGTCTCTATAGGCTAAAATAATGAAGGAAAGTGTCCCATTGCCAAAAGCTGCATACAGGCAGTCTTCTTTACTCAGAAAGATTTGCCCCATACATCATTCCTTGACATCAATGAGCTCTATGAGACCCTCAGCTCCCCTGAAAAGTGGGTCTCTTCTCCTCAGAACTTTTGGGGTGGTGATGGAGCCTTTGCTTCTGGTTCCCGATACTTAAACCCATGATAATTGTGGCTCTTTATGTCTTACACTCTTCTATCATCCTGGAGGAAGGGAGCAGCACATTTGCTCCCTAGTGGGCTAGGCAAGCTGTAATGCCAGCCAGTTAAGCCAGACTTGCCGTGAAATGTTTGCAGACTGCAGAGCGAGCTGCTGAGGGAGCCGTCGCTCTCCGGCTCCTTGCAGATTCACCATCCCACACTCAACGCTCATTTTCTTTTCCTCACACTGAGTTACATATCTTTTCCCCAGGGGTTATGCAAACTGCACAGTGACTCTCTTTCAGCCTCCCAGCCAGCCGTGCACCTGTTTTTGATCAAAATTTTTCTGCTGTAGCCCTTGTTGGCTCAGAAAAGTGCTTTGACAAGCTTGAAATTTCCTGCCTCAGGAAGGAATAACATCTCTCTAAAAGAGTGCTGTGGGTTCTGTTGGAGAGGTATTACCCATGAGCTGCAGAGAAAGCTGGACTTATTATAAGGATCAGAAACTGAAACAGCCTTTGTCATGGCAGGACAAAAGATGTCCCAGAACTCCTGGCTCCAACAACATAAGACACAACTTGGCCTGCGGCCATTGTGGCAGTTTCATTAAGACACTTCGCAATCTCTGTTTCTTGTGCTCAAAAGTTTTCCTACCCCACTTCAAGAAAATACACCATATATAATGTCCCTGTAAGGAATAAAGTCAGCCAGCCTTCAGCTGAACCTGGTAGGGCAGAAAGCTAAGATGAGGCTGCAGCTGATTGTGACTCATCCACTCCCCTTTCCCCAGGGACATGAAGAAACCCTCCCAGAAATGGGAGAAATATTTATGTAACTTTCAATGCTAGAGAAAAAAATCTATGAGGTTGTCAGTGTCTGTACAACAGCCCCCTTGAGTTTTGTCTCCACTCTCCTTGACCCATGTTCTGATAGAACTTTCAGTAAGCTATTTATCAGGTACATAGATAAACCAGCCATCATCATATCAACATATGGTGACAGTGACTGAGATCTACCCTATTAATTGCTGACCCCATTTCTATTTCAGTCACTTGGCATGTCCTCTAGGAAATGAATGGGATCAGTCATGATAAATCCATTTTCTCTGGCACCAGATAATCTGCTTCCAAGCTGGAGCAGATGCTGAGATGCCCATGCTGGCAGCCTGCTGCTGGATGACCAAGGGGGCTGTAGTGCAATGCGACTGCATCCCTGAAGCTTTGTGTTGGCTCCCCTTTGTACAATAAAGGGTTCTGCTACCCAGTATTGTGTCCTAAAATGCCCTGCTGATATATCACAGATATATCAGGAAGGGACCAGAAGGGGTCATCTGTTTCATCCTCCCTGCTCCAGCAGGGTCATCCTAGAGCACCTGGCACAGGATTGTGTCCAGGCAGTTCTTAGACATCTCCAGTGAGGGAGACTCCACGAATTCTCTGGGCAATGAGGTCCCAAAGATTATTTCCTGGATGGATGACAGCCTTGAATTTGGGTGTTAAACCGATGTAGAAAGGCTGAGTGTCTAACAACCAGAGGAGACTGGAGAGACAGGTAAATGCTATTTGAATTACTCAAGGGTTTTGAGCCCAGATCTCGTGTTTCAGCTCTAAGCACTGGGATATGAGGCACCATGGTGTGGTGGTTTGGATCTTCTCAGCTCCCTGTGCTGGAGCTACTCTGTTTTGCAGTGAAATTGGGCAGTTCTTTGAGGGGACAGGGATGGAGGGAGTACGTAAACATTTAAAAGTATAATTTGCTGGTGCTGCGAGTCAGACAAGGAGAATGCTTGCCATAAAACACTAAACTGTCTAGAGGCACAGAAACTGCATCCCAGCACTCAGTGCTGGGCTGAAAAGTTGGACACAGGTTTGCTCTCTGTCTCCAGCAGTGCTCAGTGCCCTGCACAGACACAGGGGGAGCTGGGGGGCTGGAAGAGCCAGGTGTGTGCCCTCAGTCAGCCTTCTGCAGGCAGGTGTGGGCTCCCACCCCCCCGAAAAGAGAAGCCAGCTCAGCTTGGACCCTGGCTGCCAGAACCCCTTCCCAAAGCCTTGCACATGCCATCACCCTCACTCAGCCCCTGGCACAGCCCTTGGCACAGCCCCACGAAACTGTGCGCATCTGAGCAAGGAGGACAGAGGAAGCCATGGGTCTGGAGCTGGAGCGCCCTCCCAGAGCAGCACGGCTGCTTTCCCTTGGGACGTTTTGTTTTCACTTTATTTGTGTCCCTGGGACCCAGCTGCTTAGCAACTGGATAAAATTGTCACAAAATGTTGGCATTGCCCCCCTCACCAGGGCAGTGGCTGGGCTGTGTCCTTGGGGGGGCTGTCTGCCAGGAGTGGTGGCCACACATCACTCATGAGGGAACCCCCATCCCTGTCCTTGTTTTACTGGGAGGCCTCTCCCAAAGTGTGAGGGAATTTGGCCCTCGTGCATGGCAAACACTACACTGCAGGTAAGGCATGTAGGCAGCTCCATCTCTCCCTGGGGGCAAATGAAACATGGACACTTTTTGGATCTGTGGATAAATGCTTTTTCCTCTCTGAAGGACCAGGAAATAAAGCCCACTTGAAGTAGTCCAGTGAAGTACCTGAAAAGGAAAATATTCACCATTTCTGCTGTATACTGGGGGGAGATGGGTATGGATGCACTTACTTTGGTTCAGGGCCTTTTAAATAAAAAAAAAGAAAAAAAATGGCAATGAAGAGTTGTGGCTATATGTTCCTTGGGCCAGAAAAAGAACAGGCATGTGTCTAATGCCTGCTGCTATCTTTGCCCTGTTTGAGTCCTCTGCCTCTGTGGATAATACTCAAAGAGGTATCCAGGCTGCCCAGGAGGCCAAATCCTGCTCAGTGGAGCTCACTTCCCTTGAGGAGTCATGCAAAGGGCAAAGGATGAAAAGAAGAGATTTTAGGAGAACAATTTATAAGAGGCCCTTATAAGTGCCTGATGTGCAAAAGATAGTTGCTGGCAATTGCTGATATCTTGTGTGTTTACCTCAATCAGCAAGTATTTATAATTAATTTTAAAATGCTGAAGTTCCAGCCTTACTGGGAACATTGCAAACTGCCCTCAGCACTCTGATGTGCTTCCAAAATGTACACTGCCACAAGTCAAAAAGAACAAAGACTCACATGTTTCAGGGAGAAGGTTGGGGATAGTGGAGAGGTAATTCAGTTCACATGAAAATTATTTAGATAACTCATATCTATCCACAAATATTTAATTTTCATGACTGGAAGCAACCACAACTGTTATAAATGGGGTGAACTACCACATCACTTCTAGCATTTCTCCTACCTGATGCCACAGCACCTGGCATGGAGGATTTGCCAGCAGTGGGATGGCCAGATTTCACTTTTTTCTTTCCCCCTCGCTCCCCCCACAATGCCTCGTGCACCGGTTGTGCTGACACATGAGTTTGCAGGCTCCCAAAGGACCTAGTGGGGCTTAAAATAGGTCTGTAACAAAACCCAAAATGCCACAAACAAACAAACAAACCCATAACATCCATCAAAAAAAAAACCCCAAACCAAAATGAAGATGCAGCATTGCTGAGCCACTCCTTGGAAGCTTTCTCAAGAAGTGTGGGATGCTTCTGACCACCCTTGTGCCCACGATGTTTACTGATGGTTTCTGTCTCTGTTTGTATGGAGAAAAAGCAGAATGCAATTTCACTGTTTTTCAGTTTCTTTACTTTTTTGAGGCAGTTTTTCATGGTAGTTTTCACTATCTATGTCCCTTCTGGCCTCAGCAACAGGCTGGGAAGCAAACCTACTTCAGGGCAGGAAAATGCCATTGCCATCATGGTGGTTAGGGTGAATGACTACCCTCTCAAAAGGCTTATGCCTTGAGTTGATGTTGTTCCTTTAAAATCAGAAATGTGCTGTGTCTTGGAGCACTGCCCAAACTCTTGGGGTGTTGAGGTGGCTGAGAGGACACAGGGGAGCAGAGGAGAGACAATCAGCTCCAGGGCAGCAGCCCCTGCTAACATCTAACCTGAGGCTTTAGCAGCAGGTTTAGAGTGAGATTTTTCATTCTATGAGGTAGTGGGAAAGCAGCCCTGTATCTAAGTGATTCTTAGTTTTTTCCACTTATAAAATTATGAAAAATGACTCTCGTGTTCCCCATTAATATTGCTATTAGCAGACAGGCAGGGCTTCCCAGCATGAGCCATTCTTGCTAACAAGGTCTGTGTGCAACACATTAGGGAATGTACCTCTCACAGCTTTGAGAGCACTGTAAGGGATTGGCCATAGCTCCTGCAATGGTACAGGGCCAAACATACCTGCATCTCATCTCATCTCACATCAGAGAAGACAGCAAGATCTAGCTTTAGGTTCAAGATCCTTGATTAAAAAAAAAAAAAAAGACCAGCAAGCCCAGACTCCTGCTTCTGGGCAGAGTTGCCCTCCTGCTCCAACAGCAGGTGGGTGCAGTGCTGAGAAGGATGATTGTGTTCAGGTGGGGCTGTGAAATCAAACGTCTCACTCTCCCACTCAGTCACTCACACAAAACAGCGTAACAGGACACAAAAAAACCCCACCTTACCAGGGATTATATAATCCTCCATCTTCAGATGCACTTACTGCCAAAGTTACTCTTCCCTTTTTAAGGTGGGCCTTGCTCCAGTGCAGGAAGGAAATGGTCTAGCACACAGGACAAGGGAGAGCAATTACTGTTTTTCCCCTTGATGCTGGCAAGGCTTTCAGCACTGGCATCTGTAATATCCTTACAGCCAAAGTGGTGAGACAGGGACTGTGCTGCAACAGAGTCTGAGTGGCCATGGACCAGCCCGGTTGTACCTACAAGTTCTCTTGTGCTGAACTCCCTTATGTGCCCTCTGCTGTGGTTGTGGGTGCTGTGTCAGTCCCAAGGCAGAACTGGGACTGGGCTCTCTGCAGAGAGCTGGCTGGCCAAGAAAGAGGCTGATCCCTAAAGAACTCAGATGTAATCTCTCAAGCTCCTTGTGGTACAGCGGGCAACTGCTCCGAGTGGGCAGAAAACTCCCCAGGGTGTTTTTTCTTAAATGCGTGAATTTTGGTTCAAAAGCAGAGGAGATTTTTGCCTGTACCTCATTGCTCCCATCTTTATTTACCATTTTCATATAGCAATCCTGACTTCTCAAGACAGTATCAGCTCTTTGGAGAGGAACAGAAAGCTACACTGGTAATGCCAGGTACTGAGACATCTCTTTTCCCCTGCATAACTTGTGAACAATGGTATATTACAACAAATATCCACATCTAAGCTTGTACAGTAAACTAGTTAAGGATCTGTGATTTGGGGGTTTTTTGTTTGTTTCAAGTATGCAGCTGAATGTTTATAGGACAGTCTAGATTTTAATCCAAACTTTCACAAATTTAGACAGATGTCTCTGGTGCTGTAAAAGGGCATACATACATCAGCACATCTGAAAATCAATACACCTCATGGGGCTGAGTACTTGAGTTAATCAAATACTGCGACCATCAGCTTTTGCTCAGCTTCTAGCTAGCTCCAGAGTATTTTCTGCATAGTTACAAGACTATAACTGCTAGAAGAAAAGGAAGTTGCTATTTTAAACACCATGATCTCTATGTTTTTTCATTGTTTGAGCTTCACCTTTATTGCAGCTTGATTTTCCTTTCTGAATTGCTCATTAGGTCTAAATCTAGAGAAAACAAAATCCTGTCTATCTCAGTGATCCTGGACAGCAGGGAATGCAAGGCTAGTCTAGGGCCATCTGTTTCACTGCAAGAAAGGTTTTAGAAAACAAATCCAGACAGTTGATTCATTATAAAATAGACATAAGTTATGAGGATAATCATGGAAACAAATCCTATGAAGACATCTTAAGTCCCCAGCTGCTATTACTGTTATTTTTTAAGTCAGCATTGGCTACCCACATCACATGAATAATACTGTATAAGTCACAGATGCAAAATAGCAATAGCTGCAGAGATCAGGACCATACCAATTTAGTAACATTTAGTTATTTTAAACCGATTATAGTTATTCTTCTGGAGCATGGTTGGTGTGGGACACAATCTCGGATGGTCTGGAGTAAAACATCCTCATGCAGGAGCTCACTGTCTCAGAGGCCACGTGTTTCTCTGAAGATGAAGACAAATTGTGGGCAACTCTGCAGAGATGGGCCTATAGGACACTCTTTGGCTACGCAGCAAAGTGTGAAGCAGAGGAACTTTGTTGGTAGCAGAGGAAGGACTAAGAAAAGGGGAGATGCAATATTTTTTCCGTAAGTATATCTGTGATGAATGTCAAACCTTTGCTTAAGCATCCTTCTAAGGAACCCTGGACCTGGGACCTCTGTCACAACTATTAAGAAGTGAATTTTCACCCATAGATTCCCTAGTCTTTCTTTGTCCACAGTTCACCAGACTGCAATTCATGTGGCTGTGACAGGGTACTTGTCATGTAGCCACACATTATACCTGGAAATAAATTTCAAACTGAACAAGTTTTATGCAACCTTGTATTTTCAAAAGCACCTTATACTAATCGGTAGCCAAGCAGCAATAAAGAATTTTAATCACTATAGTCTGTGCTGTGCTGAAACGAAATACAATCCTGTTTAATAAAAACCTGTGGTCACTCAGGAAGATCAGTTTCAGCGTGCTTAAGAGGCATGTGTGCCCCATCCAAATGCTCAGTCCCAAATCCAGTATCAGGCTCTACCAAAACCAAAACCACGTGATCTAACACTTGAACTGATCCACAGGGCTGGAGAACAGAAAGGGTGGGCAGCATGCATGTTCCTCTACATGAAATCTCCTGGTGAAGTTTGCATGTGAAGGGGACCTCAGCTCTTGGGGCAAAAGTCTTGCCAGCAAAGTTGCAAGAAACTCCTGGCATCCAAATCAGACTTCTTCAGATGTTCATTGCCAGGTTGATAAACTAGTATCAGAAAAAGATCAACTTTACAATAAAGCATTTCAGGCCGTTCTCCCTCCCCATGTCTTTCCCCAAATGGAGCTGTTCCAAAGCAGTGCTTTGCTCTGAATTGACCCCATGAAGGGAAAAGGACCTTTGCTCACTTGGCTTTTACATCCTGTCATTAAGGAGAGACCTCAGCCAGCAGGAAGGAATAAGGCAAAGCTCTCCAAGCACTAGATGCTGGAATCAGCAGTTACTTTATTTGCATCCCAGCAGCCCACATGGGTTCCCACATTTCTTTTGCCTGGGAATTCATTGTGCCTCACCCCAGGAAGCTTTGGCTTAGTGAAATGAGAGACAGCTCACAGCAACAGGGAGACAAAGAGAGAACAAGAAATAAGAAACCTGTGCTGAGCAGTGTGAGAAGCAAATGATAGACATGCACAGATGAGGCTGATCTGAATTCCTGGGGGGGTTCAGGGAGTGTGAAAGACCCCCCCATCCCCATCTGCTCCTTCCTCTTTCCCCACTGAAACCTGGTGCCCAAGGAGGGAAAAAAACCAGAGAAACTAGAAAGGGGCATGGGAAGTTGTCAATATGCCACAGGGCAAGGAAGGAAGGAAGGAAATGGCGTGGAGGAGATTTAATCAGTGCGTGGGCTGTAGTGGGCTGTAAAATTCCAGCCGTGGTGGAACCTATGGCAGATACCCCCCTGCACTCTCACAGACACCTGAAGTATCATGCAGAAATACTCCAGTTCTTACAAGAGGACAAAGCTCTAGAGAAACCCCATCATTTTGTCAGTGTTTATGAATCTGTGCTCATACCTCGCCTATATTCAGGTTAATGAACTCCTTGTTTTTCGCACTCAGTGCTTGGAATACTCCTGAAATGGAAAACAGGACACCAGTGCTATAAATACACCTCATTCATATTCATACACGAGCTCTCCATCCCACAATGACAAGCGGCCATGCCAAGGAGAGGGAAGGCCTGGCACAAAGGCAGATTGCTTAGGATTGCTTGGTGGTGGTAGCTCCTCTGACAAAGCAAAGTCCATGCAAGAGGAAATGTCTTGCTCACTTAAGGCCTTTATGCAAGTCTCACTTCAGGACTTGTCTGGAAGAAGTGTCCTGAATGTGCTAAACAGTCAGATTTGGAGGATACTCTGAAACCAAGCCAAGCAATTTGCATTTCTTTTTTACCTTATTTAACTTTTATCTCTCAGAAGTTTAACAATTCTATTACTACATTCAAACCAGAAAGTAAAGAGAAGAACAAAACAAAAAAAGAAATCAGTGAAGGAAGTTGATTTTTCTTCTCATAGAGTGAATTAGGTTTTATTTGAATTTGGAGGTACACTTATGATCATTTCAGCATTTATCCAGCCATTTAACCTATCTCTACTACTGCTGCTTTGTAACAAGAGTGACCCTCTACCAGAATTGAACTGAGACCTTCGGTGCCTTGATGTACAGGGAACCACATCTGAAGCCAAAAGTGAACATGTTACCTAAAGGGAGATACCTGCCCAAGCGTGTGCCAATTTTCTCTTTCCATGAGGCACAAGTAATATTTGAACCTTGAACTTATGTGATCCCAAATTAAGCTCCTGGGTGAGCCACAAGAAGGGTTACAACACGGACTTCACCAGCATTCTTCACATACCTTCAACATTGCTGCAGAGTTTATGCAGCAAGCTCTATCCACATGGGGAAATTTTCCATTAGCAGCAGAACATTTTTCCCTTTACAGGAGAAAATCCTAAATGCAAATGCTAAACACAACTCCTTTCTGCTAGCCTTGTACTCGATCTCAGATCTTGTACAACACGCTCAACAGCCAAAAGCAGAACAACTTCTTTTTCAAAGGGGATGAAATTCCAGAGGAAGAAGATACTTGTTGGAACCCTGGGTTTAGAGAATTTAGGTTTTTGGGATATAATTATGCATAAGTGTAACAATATGGAGGATTATGGTGGATTTATGTCTTCTTCTTTCTCCTCCTTCTTCACAAATCTAGGATTTATGCTATTGGGTCAAAAGTTCCGCACTGCGGGACATGAAAAGTTAGTAATTGGATTGTAAGTAAAAACATATTACTTAGCATGTCATAATTGGTTAATTTAGACTTTAAAAAAGCTTGGAAGTGAAAACTCACGGCCATTTTCCACCCTTCCAACAAAGAGGCACACTCTGTGCAGCTGTGTTACTGATAAGATATAATAAACAACTAAGTCCAAACAAGAATACGCGCTCTCCCGCATCTCAATTCACACTCTGAGTAAAAAGAACTCGAGATGTAAAAAGGAAAAGAAGAAAAAAGTAATAGATACTCACGACTTGCATTCTCTAGGCGAATTAGGCAGTTCAGAAAATCATCAAATTCAATCTGGAACTGCTCATCAGAGTATCGGAGGACAATCAGTTGCAGCAGGTAATTGTTGAGTTGGTATCCTTCCCAAAGACACACAGAGAAGAAGTGAGCAACCTCACAGGTCAGCGGGAATCTAAAGATCTCTATTAACTAATCTTGAAAACCACTTAATGGGAAGATACTCTGTGGCACACGTCTGTCCAGAAAGAGATCTAACCACAAAGATCCTCAAGTTTGCAATGAATAACAAACTCTGAACAAGAAATTTTTCAGGCACTGCAGTTTCTAGTGCATGCACACTGTGATGTATGAGAGACCATTCGCTATTCTTGAAATTTGGAGGGATTTCTGCAAAACTGTCTGCTTTAATAAAAATAATTTGTGCTGAAATACTAATGCAGTGATTGATCTTCATAGCAGCTTACTTATTCCTTCAACCCTTGAATGAAGATGGACTCTGAAGCGGTTTGTTTCAGGGTCCAACCCTGCACAAGTGCAGCCCTGTTGAGTTTAACAGAGCTCACTAAAATACAGAGATTGCTCTGACTGACTGCCCTTCAGGACTGGGGGTACCTGGGGCAAAATTAGCCTACTCAATGTGTCCAGGTTCTCGCTGGGGTTTAGACCTCTTCTCTGTTCCAGAGCACCTGGCCTGTGTGATTGATTTCCTCTTCACCCAGGCTGATCTGCCCGACAGGTTTACCGGATAAAATGCAGGGCTTGCCTTACCCGCAGCTTTAAGAGCACCACGAAGCTCATAAGAGGACATGGAGCCAGATTTATCAAAGTCAAATTGAAGAAAGATACTCTGTTATGAAAGGAGCACACAGAAAGCTCAGTACTGGGATATGAAAGGGAGCACAGATAGGGCATAGCAAGGCAAGGTGTTTATCTCCAACTACATAGTAGAAGCATTTAAGAGAACTGACAAGACTTTGGTCTAGATCCAGTCTGATTTTATAATAGAGAAGCAAATCTTGGTCCCAGTTCTCTTTGTCATATGAACAGGTTTTTGTGACTTAAACAAGTACTGCCAAATCCAAGCATTAAAAAATAATGAGTTGCTCTTCTTTAAAAATTTCATTATTTTTAAAGAAGTTCTTTTAACTGGAAAGGATTGATTGTTCTCTTCTAACTCTTAACTGACACATTCTCTTAATCTCCTTTTATGTTTTTCTCCGTAGTTCTGAACACTAGAGACAAACTATTTAACATGACGTTAATACTGTCACAAATATACTCATTTGCTTCTAAGTATAAAAGATATGAATAGCCACATTCATGGTACAACCAAGAGAACCGGTCAAACAGTTTGAATTTTGACCTATATATTAAGCAATTTTTAAGCTGGAGTTAAATTTCATCCTTTCATTGAGCTTTGGAATATGAGTTATTTAGAGCTGTCATCACACTCAGCTTAAAATTTTCCAGCAAATACATGTGCAAATCTTCCTACAGGATACAAGGATTTCTCAAGGCCCTTGTAAAAACACAGTGTGTCCTTTGTTAAAAGAGATGTGGCATTAGTACTCAGAAAAAGTGTTGGCCATTTCTGATGGGCTAGACAAGAAGCAAAGAAGTGCATATTTTGAATGCTTTGGTGAGGCACGAATTCAGAAAAACCTATTAATGGCCATAAGGAAACAATTATAATGTCTTTTATTTGAATATTCAGTCTGTGATTGATTCTGCAAGCCTACTTATTCTTAATACCATATACAGTGGCAGGGAAATGTGTTTAAAATTAGAATCAACACTTTCCCAGACTTCAGTACAGTTGACTCCTAAGAGATCAGTAATGAAAATGCAGTGACTTAGGAAATTATTATTTCCTACTCGTCATGAATCATCACTTTCTTCTTCTCTACAACTGCAGTTATGGAAACTCCTTAAGTTTCCTTTTGATTGGCTTGCTTATTAGTGCCCATTGCATTCTTTATCCCAAACATAGTTGATTAGCTTACAAAAATCTCAGTTATTTCCAGAAAACCATTATGGTTTAGCATCATGGAAAGCTAAGAATGTCTTTGACTATCCAAAACAAACCCCATGCTTTTAAAACATTTGTTTTGTGTTAGAATTCATGGCTTGAACACACTCCGGTCTCCATTTTTGTCTGCATATACCTAATAAACTGTTCAGGAAGTAGCTAATGAAATGGAAGAAAAATTGCAATGGATAATGTCACCTACTATCCATTTCTTCATTTTGTCCCAGAAAATTTTGAACTCACTGAATTCCAGTTTCCCATTGCCGCTGGTCTGGTAATATGAACTAAGGAAAAGGACTTGTTATGTGAAAGTCCAAATTCAGTCTGAACTTATCAGAGTAGCTCTTTAAGCAGAAAACGTTGACTGGAAAGCCTATGGTGCTGGTGAAACTGGCATCGGGATTCCTCATGAGGTAGAGCTCCAGCAGTTACAGTCATGGCTGTGATACTGGAGGAACATTATGTGATATAAAAACACAGCTGAGCATTCAGGCTCTACATGAGGAAGAAAGACAGATTATTCTAAGTCAAAAACAGTTTTGGATGTAAATGGAATATAAATTATTCAGAAGATTAAATTACCCGATTAAAACAAATTGCCACTGTACCCAAAGGAGTTAGTCAACCAATGTGCTATTCAGTATTTTTATCTAGACACCTGACTCTGTTACAATGGCGCAACCAAAAATTAATGGGAGTAGTGGGGTGAGACTGGCAAAATCTGGTCCTTATGGTCTGAAATAAATGCCTGTATAGCAGTTCTAGGAGGCAGTGATTAGATCTGCCTGGCCTTCCCTCTGCCTGAAGTGAGGGAATTATTTCACTGAGTTACTGATGTCCCCCAAGCACAGCTCACTTCCAGGATGAGGCACCTGCTCTGAAATACTAAATAAGGAACGGCCCATTCCCCTTCCCTTTTCCATCATGCCAGGACAAAGCCCTTGCTCAGATGGACACTGGCTCAGCGAGCATTCACAGAGGTCAACACATGTCAAGCGGGTTCTAGCTAATGCCGGCTGTTATTTGAGCACCTACGCTGGTGATATTATTGAGGGCACCCACAGATCCCAAGGACATTCTCACTTCTGCAAAGAGTTTTTTTACCCAGCCAGGTTCTTCTTCCCAGGGTCATGTAGAACTCAGTCCCTGTTCCTCACCACCACATGGTGACCATTGCCAGGGATTTCAGTAGCATGTGACACAGAGGAGACTATGCCAGGATTGACTTGGGTTTGCATTTTTATGGTTTTGCTCCTCCATTGTGCTCCAAACAGCATGTCCAGAGTGGGATGATTGTGTCTGCATTCCTTGTGCTTCCAAAGCAGAGGAAGAGATGTCTCCCCATTTATTCAAAACTATGCAGAGATTTGCTTGGAAGCATTGCAAATCATGGAAACTATTTAGTTGTGTCCTAAATAGTAAATCTGGAATGGCTGACATGCTCCAGGGTCAAGTGCAGGCCCTGGGTCTGTGCCAATACCATGTAAGGATGAGATGTGAACATGGACCAGCCTCCCTACTGAGGCTTGATTTTTAAGTGAGGAAATTTAGGACTGGTCCCTCGTTTCTCATTGCATGTGCAGGGTGACTAATCTGCACAGAATTTTAGTATTACGAACTAGCTTTAACAGGATAAAATTTTGACTGTTTTGATTTTCTCTTAGAAGTGTTCGAGTGAATGCTACCTCTGTCATGGACTGGAGTAACAAAAGCAAAAGACAAGAACATCTCAGCTGAACAAGCAAGACATAAACCAAACATTAGATACTTGCCTTGGTAGCACTGTTTTGTCTCGTGTAACAAAACTGTTTATTGGGAAAGCATATTGCAAAACCAGCTCTACCCAAGGAGAAGCCATGCTCAGCAAACTCAGCAGGGACCAGAACTCTGCAAAGGACAAATCTGGTGGGAAAGAATCACCAGAGCTGTGATTCACCTCACTTGATGTCTGAGCAGTCATTTAGCATGCCTCAGTTAGGTACATCCAGAACAATTAATTACACCACCCCTTTCACTATCTACAAAGGAAGTCTAGAAATCTAGCTTAGATGTAGACGCCTACACCACAAATGCCTAAATTTGGACAGACAACTCTCACCCACATGTCTGTTTCCTGGAGTCCCAGGAACTAGCTGAAAGACCAGATTTTCCAGTTTTTAAACTGATTGTCAAAAAAGAGCTTTGATATCAGCAATTTTCACCACTGCTGATCTCTAATTTCTGACCCATAACTTGCATGTACAACTCTGTCTGGTGAGTTTAGCTCTCCAGACAACAGACTTCTCTGGAGCTTTGTCTTCTAGGTCTCCTTCAAATAAACCACAGCTTGAAAAATGCACGGTTCTATACAGAAGTAGCTTGAGATTTCCTTCTAAATGTGCTCAGCATTAAAGCATCTGCCTCTAAGTCTGCAATAGAAAACAGTTTGTCTTGAAACTCCTAACTCTAAATTTCTAAAATAAAGATCAGGATAAAACGGTCATGTATTTTTGTTTCCTTTGGGTAGTGATCTGCCATGACATTACCAAATCCATCTCTGACATCTACAACATATAATGTTATGGACAACTATACTCATTCTTCATTTAGCCTCACAAGCACTTATTTGAAAGGATACATCCATAAGAGAAATGATATTTCGGCATGAAATGAGACTTAAGTTCTTGAATTTTATGTTCTTTGCTGAAAAAGAACAACAATAGGAAAGAAATCATTGGGCAAAGCTGTCTTTTATAAACTGAAAGTAGAAAACAGGATTCATGAATAGAGATAGCTGACTCTTAGTTCTCATTGTGGGAGGACCCGTGCACTGGAAGATGAAGGCAGCTCTCACTACAGAGAAGTCTCAGTCCAGACAGAAGAGGCATTTACTGGAGACATGACCAGAAATACTGTCTTTGCTTTGTAAATCAGGAGATGAGGTTCAGAGAGTGTCAGGTTTCCCACTGTACAAAGGGCCTGTAGCAGGATCATGAGCTACATCCAGTAGATGAGCTACATCTTTAAAGTCCCAGCCTAGTGCCAGTCTCTCCACCGCAGAGTGGTAGCGTAATAGGGAGCTGGCCTCACTGAGCTGACATGGATCATGCTGGAGGCAGGGCAAGCTTGTGGTTAGACCATGGACCAAATGCTTTCCTGGCTCTGCCCTGGCTGGCTCAAGGACACTAGGTGGGGGTCGTAAGACAGCCTTTAATTTTCTATAGGTAAATGAATTTAATGGCAGCTTTTATAAAGTGCTATACAGCCCTTAACTTGGAAGCTGTCAGCACTCACTTTTTTTTAATACAGCATTCAGAACATATTCAAGTTCTTCTGCAGATATCTCCATGTCCTGCAGGGAAAAAAAAAAAAAAAGGGAAGCATCTGTTACTTGAATGTTTCTGTAATCAGACATACCAAAAACCTCAGAAACACAAACATCACTCATCTGTACTCTATTGCAACTCAGCAAAAGAGAATCATACAAAACCCAGAAAAGGCTGAAAACTAAAGGGCTGGAAAAATACAGGAGTGCTGCTGTGCATAAGTCTGTCTGAAGGACATCTCAAGCGGGAGCTGTTGATTCAAAGAAAAATCAACTGCAGCTGAATATTAAACCAGGTAGGCTCCTTCAGAGCTTGAGTTCTAGCTTTGGTCCTTCTGCTTGCTCACCAGGGACTGCACCCTTATCCATCGAGCCATAAGGCATGGTGACATCTGGTGCCCAAACAACACACTACAACTAAACGTACTCCCAAAATACGTTGGGTTTGTTTCACGTGGCCCTGGGTGGGAGCAGAAGTGTTTCCCCTCTTTCTACATCTTGCTCTGACCCAAAGTGTTTTGCACTCACCTTTCCTGAAATCTGCTCAAACAGTGCCCGGAACTGCTTTTCTTCTTCAGTTTCTTGTGGGCTTGGGGTTGGGTGTAGAGGCTGCAACACCAACCACACAAGTCCTTATAAGAATTGTAAAACATGACACTTCTCCTGCAAACAGCCCCTCTGTGCACCCCGGACCACTGTATATCTTAAAATAAGGGTACACATGCTCCTGAACTGTGCCAGATCAGAGGCCTCCCAGCCATCTCTCTGTCTGAGGGGAGTCTCACCCTCTCATTTCCTTCACCTGGACAAGTGTGTAGTGTGCCATTGCCTTGGTAAAAAACAAGAGCAGCCATCCTGGAAAACACCTCTCATCCCGCCCTGCACCATTCTGTTTCCCTGCACTTCCAACAGCCACAGCTCTATTGAGTTCCCTCCTGTGGCATCATCCTGGGACCCCTGGTGCTTCTTGAGAGCACCAGCCAGAGGTGGCTGCACTTCAGCATATTACCCAGCACAGATTTATTTTGCTACAGAACATGGCCCTGAGATCTCAGAAATGAAGATGTCCTTGTTAGCTGGACCCTGGAGAAGAATTTTATTAAAGAGGGATAAATGAGATCTTGGCTTAGCTTGTTTCCATGGAAAGGCACACCACAATTAATAGCTTATTTCCAGCGACACACTTAAACACACTTAAACAGGAGCTGACTCAGACCCAGCTGCAATTAGTGCTCAGCAGGCAGACCAAGCCATTCAAAAGCAAAAAGAATTCAATCATTTCAGTAGGCATGTGCATGTGTAAGCATTCCCTCTCAAGTCCTGTGGATACTGAGAAGTAAAATAAAGATACTTGTACGCAAAATTAATGTAGGTCTATTAGACATTCTCTTGCTTCTTATTTTTTTGTGATAAATAACATTTTAAAAGATGTGAACAGCCATGTGGCTCCCCAGTGCTAATGGGTGGTGCTTTCCCACGTGGTGGCTGACACCCAACACTCGTGCTGGCTGGCACTGACTGCCTTCAAGGGGATGTGAAGCCTAACAATTATGATTTTCATTGTTACAGCTCTTTTACCATATTCAGCAGAGCTTAGCATTTCAGCGACATACACAAAGCTGGCAATTGTGTAACATTCCTGTGAAATGAACGTGGTTTAGCCAAAGACAGTAAAAGCAATGTGTGCCGGCTTCTGCTGAGCTATTCTCTTGCTATTTTAACTCTGTAGACTTACCTCAGGGAGATCAATGGCAACGTTTTCATCTAGATCCCTGGAGAAAACAAAACCTTATTTGGTATCTGAAGGTATTCAACATCTGCTTGGGGTGGAAGCTTGCTTATTACCTTTTCTCCAGGTGAATGATAAAACAGGTTTTTTTACTTAACGGGTTATGTTTAGCTAAAATTTTAAAAATAATCAGACTTTTGCACTGTTTAAATTCTGGTATAAGCCCTTAAAACAGACATTAGGCAGGATTTAGGGAGGACATAGCTGTGCATGTCATCTGCTAAAGAATTCAACTCATCCTTTATTCATTATTCATTGTGAACACATTTTTGCCTCAGCACCCTTTTTAAACATAAAATTGTCTTTTGGACAAACTTTGGGAGGAAACAAACAGGAAGCAAACACTGCTGTATTCAGAGTCCCCAACAGTGCCAGGCAGCTAGCAGCCCTTCCTTGTCAAGCTTCCAGCAGATTCATCACGGCACACCCTATTTCCCCACCTTCTCAACTCCTCTCAAAATAAAGTCAGGTTTAGCAAAAATGAGCAAATACAAAAAAACCCCCAAACAATCAGGAGTTTGCCTTGCCAGAGCTCTGCAGTAGGGCTGAGTGCCTGGCAGCCACACTCTCCCCAGCAGCCAACAACCCCATGTGCAAGGGAGCACAGGAGGACCCAAATCTTGCTGCTGACTTACTCAGTGATGGCCTTCTTCTCAGAGAAGATCCTCAGGCAGAAATCTGCCTCCTGGTGTGGCTCAAATGTGGTTGGAATAAGAATGTAATCACCCGGTGGCAGCTTGAATCGGTGGGATACTTCCCTTAAATTGATGTAGGTTTTGCTCCTGGCCTTGGAGGGGTGGTACCTGAAGAAGTCTTTGCCCAAGTGTCCATCTCTGCCAGGGCTCTAGGAGGGGAAAAAAAGGCAGTGCTGCACTGTCCAGGGTGGGCTGAAGGCCATACTCACCTCTTTCCTAATCACAGAGCCAAATTCTGACTGGCACAAGCATCACCCCAGGCTGTGATCCTGACTCTCATTCCCTCTCCCAGGTGCTTATAGCAATTTAGCTCCCACCTTATAGCAAAGACCCACTACCAGTGCCCCTTTCCACCCAGAAGGCAGTCTCAGAGTACTCTGGGACACTGTCTTCCTACTTAAACATTCCCTGCCATTAAGCACCACCATCCCAGATGGGATGTCACAGAGTAGTGACAACAGATTTGCCAATTTCAGCCTCACTTGGGAACAGGCATCTGTGTGTGATGTGCCCCAGGATGCTCAGAAGAAGCAACATTCCCTCTGTGTGAGCCAGGCAGGGGGTGACAGAATCATGGGGCTGAGGGGTCTGTCCTAGGAATCCATGGCCCTGTGGGGAGTCTTAAATTCTCCTCTGAGAGGATTCCATCCTCCGTGGGGCTTGATGCAACTGAGAAGATTATTTTAAGAGCAAGGGCCATAAAAATACATGAAGACTGGCAGGGATACAAACCCTGAGAAAGTTCCAAATACCAATAGTGCAGCTCCTGTGCTGTAGCAGCAAAGGAGTACCTCATAAATAGAGTAGCCAATGGTCAGCATTTCAGCTCCAAGTTTCTTGAGTTTACGGCGACCCTTTTGCATCAGTGCTGCTATGAATGTGCAGTCATCTTGTCCATCATCCTTCTCTGTCAAATGTAGCTTGATTTGTGGATTTGTCCAGAAAGTCTCTGCCAATGTAAAGAACACCACAGAGTTTCTTGACTCAGAATATAAACCATCACTACTACTACTAAAAAAACACCAAACAAAAAAAAAAAAAAAATCAACAAACTAAAAAAAGACCATTAAGCTGAGGTTTCACGCAAACTTAGTTTTTCCATTAGTTGTTATACTTCTTTCCAATAAGCTTTGCAAAAAATAAGCCAAATCCCGAAGTCCTTCATGGAACAACGTGTAGAAAAGATTTTAGACCTGGTACCTTATTAAGTTACCATGGTTTAAATGAAGTTGTCAGATGAAATTTTGTTAAAAGTACACAGCCACAATGATCACATAGTGTTGGTGCCCGTCTGCAGTAACACAGTTCAGATCCATGGCACAGCTTCAGAGGCACCTAAAGATGTTGGCGGAGCTGGGCTTCTAGCCTAATTTTACACTTGCTGCTGCAGTTTAACTGGCTTATTTGAACCTAGTCCTGCTCATGCAAATGTCATTAAGGCATAAATCAGATCCAATGAACTTGAGAGCAAAAAAAGCAACTCTTTTACCACAAAGTCTCAAGTGGGACCATATGAGCATTTATCCCTTTGTTCATTGCTGGTTTGTTCATTCAAAAAAGCCAGTCACAGAATAGCCTTATCTTTAAAGTACAGCACTCTTAAAGCCCATGGTTTGAGTTTCCTCATTTGTCCCTTTGGCTGGTTCCTGTCAGCTGAACTGTTCTGCACCCACTGTTCTGGCTACAGAGCTCCTCCCTGAAGAGCTATAGCTGAGGGTAGATAAAGACTTCAGTGCCTGCTTCTCATTTTCAAACTGTATGTACTTACCTAGGAAATTTCTACATCCTCCTGCGGTCGCGCCCCGGACCCAGCTTCCCTGGTGAATGGTCACTTCCCATTTGTGGGCAGTGCTGTCTTCCAGGGCATCTGGAGTCAGGTTGCAGATCTCAACTTTGTCAAAATGCACTTTGAAGTCTTCAAATTTCATCCTGAGCAAAACAGGTGGTAAGGAACAGGCAGCCATTCATTTTAGTGAAGGATACCTAGCAGAAGTATTTATCCCCCAGAGTCCCAGGGCCAGATCACCAGTTCATGTAGAGTAGTTTTGGTGACCATGGATATATGGAAGTGTACAGCAGGAGAGAAACTAGCTTTCGCTCACTGTGGTGTAAAGCACAAGCATCCTTTTTGTCTGCATCTCATTCTGACATCTCTTACACCTTTCTTTCATTCAGTTACAATTGAGTATAAGACTAAATAGAAGTGCCACTGGCACAAAACCTACAGTAGAAAGTGTTATTTCACCAGCACCATCCTGGCTTTAATGGCTGCATCTGCATTGCCAAACACCCAACCAAAGGATTGTCTGGCACGTGCAGGAGCTAAGTCAACATATAAATCACCTGTGTGTTCAATGTCAGCCACAATGATAGCACTACCAGGGACACATGCTGATGGATTAGTCAAGCCATGGTATGATTACTTGTCTGCACTGCAATTAAAGTAACATTTGTGTCTCTGCTAAGGTTCCTAGGCTCAAGCTGCTCACCCTCCCCTCCCTTATGGGTGATTGGGACCTTGTTCTAGAAAAAATATACACCAAACATGAGCGATAAAGTGTGTTTGGACTTGAGAAATGTCTCTAACCTGCCCTTGACAGACACTGCTGCCTGCTACTGTTCCCCACAGATTGCACTGCAGATATTTTATGCCCAAGGTGGAGACATGTACATGGCAATGGGAATGAGGGAGCAAATGCTACAATATGGGTAGTTTTGAGCTGCTAGGCTGGGCTGGTTGAAACTAGCCTGCTCAGCACACAGAGAAGCAGATATGCCATGAGATTTTATCTAGCAAGTACAAGGACAAAAAATACCAATAGTCCCATTGGCCAAGGAGTCAGTTCAGGATTCAGCAAACAGCCAAGAGAAGGGACAGCCAGAGCCATGCACCACTGGGCATTGGGTGCAGCCCCGTGCACAAGGAAACTGCACAGAAGCCGTCTAAGAGACAGCAGCTTGCATGGTGCACACCACAAGGACAAGAGGCACATCTACTCCAAGCCTGAGGGTAGCCTTGGTAGGCTGAATGTCCCTCTGTAAAGAGCAGATGCATTAGGCCTTTGTGAGAGCAATTTGTCATCCAGATACGTTCTCTGCTCTGAATTGCTATCTTCAAGAGCCCCCCCCCCACCCCCCGAGCCATAGAAATAACACACAGAAATTGATCTCCTCCCTAACACAAGCTTCTATAACTATCCTTTTCCTCCTGTGGCTGATGCCTAACAACAAAAGGGAGTAGCAGGAGAGCAAAAGCAAAAACAAGATGCAAGTTTATCTGTGGCAGTGGCAGATAGGACCCAGATAGCCCCCCATGTGCCTCATCCAACACAGCTAGTTCCATTTTTCTTCCTCATAGATAGATATTTTCTTCCTCACAGATAGATGTCTGTAGTGGTATTAATTTACATTTGCTATGGGACATTTTACAGGTTGGTTTTGGTGTGGAAAGAAACAGCAGAGTTTTTTTTCTGAGCTCTGTCCTTTCTTGTCAGCTATTCCCAGATATTGCTAGCCCTAGGCACTGCTAATTTTCACTCTGAGGCTCAGGACACTAAAGCAGGGGCAGCATAGCAAAATCTGTCTCTAAATGGCTTGGTTTCCTGGCCACACTGAACAATTTTGGGCTCTTTGGAAATGTGCTGCAAAGCAGAGGAAGGGGTTACACTTTACAGATTAGATTTGACTTCTAAGAGGTAAAACACCCGTTCTGATTTCCCTAGAGCTGTTCTGCATTTGTACTTATGAAGGGAAAAGAAGACTGACCCTGTGATGATTTTAGGAGGGAAGGCACTAGGGTGAGTGAGAAGCTGGTTTCTTAGCCAACAACAGGATGCCCCTTTGCATCTATTACAAGCACCTGGACAAGACTAGTCTGAACTGCTAGTAAGTAGGCAAAATATCTTTGGGGTAGTTAATGAGGTCAGAAGGCCCTCAACGTGTTACCATGAAGATTTTTTTCAGTTCTCACAAGTCCAAAGAACAAAAGGGACTAAAAAGAGATTTTTTTCATTAATTTCACTCTTCATCTGATGCCTACTTGCAGACTTTTACCTCCATCACATGGTCAGGCCCTGTATTGAGATATTTGCTGGAATTACTTGAGTTCCATGTGAAGTCTTTGTCTCCTTTACACTCATCAGATAAGCTCCAGCTGTAGCCAGGCTAAAACCAGACAAAAAACCACCAAACCCAAAACCCAAACAAACACAAAGCTTTTTGGAGAAACTGGAAATGTCCTAAAGCATTTGCAACATCAATAGCAAAACAACTCAAAATATCCTATATAAAAATAGAGTAATGGAACAGCCACTGGAATTACTTCCCTCCAGTTATGAAAATTTGGGATAAATAATTTTGTGTAACTTAAAGTGCTGCATTGTCTATCTCAAATAACTTCTCAGGCATGAAGTTGAACTTTGGTTTAACTTGCAGGTAAAATCTGGAATAGCTCCATTGCATACCTCTCTAGATTTACCTCTGTGTAAAAGAGTTGAGCATCTGGGCCGAGAAAATGTGACCAGACACATTGTCACCAGAGCACAGCATGGTTGATATGGGGGGGGGGGGGGGGGGCATGTGCAAGCCAGCCATCTGCTCTGCCTGAGATCATTAATTTGGCATGAAGAACACATCACACTTGTAAAGCAATTTCCACCATGTTAGTTTCTTTTTTTTCTTCTCATTTCATTTCATTTCATTTCATTTTTTCTTCAATTTTTCCACAATTTCACACATATCCTGGTGCTCTTTTACTTCATGCAACTACTAGTATTGCTTCTCAGGACTCATTCTCTTCCAGTGCATGCCCAGCATCACCCTGAAGGCATTTCATAGTTGATGCAAGTGCCATACAATGCTCCCTTCTGTATATCCTGCCTTTGTTCATGGGAAGGATTTAAAGGGTGCTACATTCATGGGAGACACACAAATATATTTCAAATACTATTTGAAATATACCAATGCCATTAACTAAGCTGATTTCAGAGGGCTTTTGTTATTAAAACAGATATGGGCACGCATGAAACACAGAAAACAAAGTGAGCATTCTACCGGCCCTCTCTTAGGCAGAAACTGAGAATTTCCTCACACAGAGGCTTCTTCCTTGTTGCTTGTTTCGGCCACTTGCACCTTGACTTCTGATCAGAGTCACACACTTTAAAAACCTGTGGCTTACCAGAACTCTCCATCATCCCGTGCTGCCTGAGACAGGCGTCTCTGCTCTGATGGGCTGACTGAGCGCCACTCTGGAGAGCTGCAGGAAAACAAAACCAAGCTTTATGACAGGTATGTGGCAATTAATTTTCCCTGGCTCAGAATGACTGGCTGGACATAACAGCAGGCTGTTCTTCTCTCATATGTGTTTTATTTGTGCTGCTTACACAAACACAGATGCTTTCAAGAGGCTTCCTGATCCTGCTGGCACTCATGGTCACAGAGACCAAATTAATGTAGCTGAAAGCAGCACCAGGCCAAAGATCCCAAAGCTGCTCTAGAGTGGTCTTAATGTGAGTTACTGACATTGGGACTGCTCTCAGGTGTTTGGGTTGGATATAATAGGGCTATTGGTAAACCTCAAGATGTTGGTAAGTCAACCCTCTCCTTAAATCTGTATTCCATCTGTAGCACCATCTTCTCTTTTACACTTGTTGCTAATTTAGGGCCAGATGTTTTTTCAAAATTGAGTCAATGGGAACTGAGTAGGCTCCTTCCCCTACACAGAGAGATTTGGTGGAGGAACTGCGGCCCCAGGTAAAGTCTTTGCCTCCTTTTTAGTCACCTCATCAACTACAGCTGTGGCATATCAAAACCAAACAAAAAACTGATAAAGCTTTTCAGAAAACCTGGAAGTGCCCTACTGCATTTCCAATTTGACATAATAAACTTATGGAGTAGCAGGCACCTTGTGTTGTGGTTTTTAATTCCAGCAACCACTGCAGAATGTTAATACAGACTCCTGTATTGATCTGCAAGCCCCTCTGCATCTTAAGTTCCAGAAAGCCTCCTGAGTGCAGAGTCAGAGCTCTGCTTTGCAGAGACAGCCTTTTTGATGAACAGCATAAACTGCCAGATGCCTGTCCTGATCATAATCTCTCCATCTTTTTCAGATTTAAGAACTCATTATACATGTCAACTATCCATGTTTTTCTTCAAGATAACAAAGGATCTGAGCTGATGTGGACATATTTAATTTACTTCTGAGTCATGATAAGCATAGGGAAATTTAAAGTAGTCCTACAAATGATTACATGTTTCAGCAATATTAAAGGGTCAGGCAGGTTATGGTTCCTCTCCTCTGCATCTGTGTGAATAAAAAAATAGAAGTAGAAAAGGTGAAACAAAAATGAAACAATGCATCTGTGCAAAAATACATGCAAAAGTTTATATTGGAGAGGAATGTAGTGTTGATTTTTTAATTATGTAATTCTTAAAATTTTGTATTGTTTGCACTTTGTTTACCTTTGGTAGTAAACCCTGACTAGTTTTCAGGCCAATCCTGTTGTGATTTTGGGTCCTTCCACAACTTTAAGCAGGTATCACATGGAGAGGGTCTTATTTAATGGTCATACATTATCATTAATACATTATTCCTGATGTGCTTAGAAACCCCAAACAATAAACAAATAAATAGAGACACACAAGCTATTTAGAGGGGGTAATACAATATCAGTTTCAGTTTGTCTGTAGTAGGACAAAGTATGGATGTTGTGTTACAAGTACTACAGCAACAGGCTCGCAAAAATTTAACAAAAAAAATCACTCCAAATGTATAATGTTTACAATTGGGAGTGTATTAAAATTAACTTATTTATATTAATGCACGGTTTCTGCTAGTGCTAGGTTTTGGAGGCTAAACAACTTCAACAGCATCCCTGCATTGCGCTGCTTTGAATATGCTGAGGGAGAGATGTTGTAGGGCAGTAATACTGTTAGGCATGTGCAAACTCCTGGTTTAATTTCCTGTGGAGCAGCTGGGGATGCAGGATGCTAGCTGTGGAGCAGAAGCTGGGATTTGGCCTTTGTGAGGCCAGTGTGTACAGGACAGTGCACCCACTTGTCACTCCAAGGGCCATTCCACTCCACCTGCCCCCAGGGGTTCCTTATCCTTATGAGCTGCACTTGCCGGCCCCGATAGCTCACCTGGGGAAGAAGGAAATAGAGAAAATATCAAGTGTGGGGATCTAGGGAGCAAGGCTTCTCCAGTGTGCAGAGGCTGGTGTTAACAGCTGGGCAAAAGGCACAGACTGCCACAGCAGATGTGCGAGGAAAAGGTGGATGGGAATTTGGACAGCTTCCCCAGGATAACTTCCCTTGTCACCTGAGACTGAGGGGACACTCCCTTATCTTTTCCCCAGGTGTCTCCTTGCCCCGCGTCGCTGACGTACCTCCTCAATACCAGTCACAGAGTAAGCATGGCCTTTCACTAGGCCAAAAGGGGTTCGGGCTTCTGACTCGGCAGCACTGCTGGTCTGGAACAGGGGAAAAAAATGTGAATTAATTTTTCTCCTCACAGTGAGATTGGCAAGAGGTGCCACCTGGTCCCTTCCAAGCACAAGGCTAACCAGTGGCTAACCAGTACTACGAACAGGAAACTTGTCTTTCTGCTCAACCATGGTGCAATGGTGCCCTTTTAGGAAAGAACAGGGGGGGTTTTAAACATTGTTCACCCAGAGCAAAAATTCCAGGGTGGAATTCCTCCTCTGCCCCTGTGATTTTGTTTCAGCACCATCTACATTTCCAGGACCCCACTCTTAACTCTCAGACTGAGATTAGGTGTTGATATGGTCTCATTTCTTGTTAAAATACTTTGATGGACAATGATGGTGGTGAAGGGTCCCATCAGCCAGCTGAGTATCACACTGCCTAGTTCAATAAAAATTTAACTACTCTTTGCAAGCAGCAAATCTTCATCAGGAGAAAAAGTGAAACTCAAACCAGAAAACATTGAACCCCAAAGATGCCTGAGGGCACTGAGAAATTGAGACTGCATTTCTTACTTACATCAATAGAGCAGCCCACCATTGAGCATCTTTTCAGGGCTTTTTCTAGGATTTCATAGAAATTGTCAGGAGCCGCCTTAACATCATACATTTCTCCTATACCCCCAGTGAAATCCTCCATGGCCTCTATTGTACTGCCACCCTTCAGAGACTCGTAGCTGCCATTCAACCTGGAAAACACATGCTGACTGTGAGAATTGCTTTCAAGATACCTGTGTTTGAGAGCTTTCTCGCACACGTGTAGAATTGCAGCAATAACACTGAAGTCAAAAGAAGTACCCCAGAGCGTATCCAACAGGAGTATTGGGGTCATTCTGCTTTTTTTTTAGTTGCATTTTTAATTAATCCGTTTCTCCATATCCTTAAAGCCTGGGGCTTTTCTTTCTTTAGTGCTAGTTGTCAAGTTGGCAAGGGCAGCAGCAAATGCTAGAAGCTGCTCACTAGGACTGTGAATAACATATGAACAAATTGTGAATAATGTATGTACCAGTAGCAGATTATGTATGTGCAGTGGGACTTACTTGGCATAGGCTTTTTCCAGTAAGGCACTCCAAAATTCATTGAGTTCAGCTGAGTGCAGGAAAACCAGCCGGCCCTTGAAGGTGGGTAATCGGTCATCAATCACAACATCCAGCCACTCGTTGTGCTGCCAAAACTGTTTAGAAAGGATGGGGCATGAGTTTGCTGACAGCATGACATTTCCCGAGAGCAGGATTCTGGTGTCCCAGCATTTCTAATTGCAAGTTAGTGACAATCATAGGCTTGATTAGAAGACATATAAATAATTTGTTTCCGTACTGCCATACAAGGCTGCTCTCTAGGAAGGGTAATCTATCTTAAGAAAACACCAAGACTAAATGTGTAGACCTGTACTGTAGCTCCTTGTCTGGATAATGTCACTCACGTAGCTACACAAGTGTTCACCACATGATTCGAGACTCCTTTAGGACACACAGGTGTTACAGATCCCAGTTCAACTCCTTTAAGGAATTATACCCTAAGTGAGGTCTGTGTGCCCAGGAAAATGTGAAATGATTTCTAAAGCCATGTATCTGTTCACAGAACAGGAGTGGCTGTGTTTGTGCCTGTATGAGGCTGACATAGCCCTCCAGTTTGTTTCTCAAAATGCAAACAACAGTGTAAGCTCAACAATCCATATTTTTTCAGTGTCTCCTCTGCAATATTGGCAACCTCACTGCAAAATAGAACATGAAATGTGAAGACAGAGATGTGTTCATGCTGTGACAAATGTTCACCTTACCTGGAAGTGAAATATTCCAGCATAATCTGGCCCAAAATTTTGATCCAGTGGCACCACTCTTGCTAGTGTTTTTTCATTCAGTGTGAGAGAAGCTATGGCTGCTAATAGCCAGCAGTCACCTGTGCATTGAGAAGGGGAAAAGAGGAGAATAAGGGGCCGAAGGAGATGTTATGACAGTTAGCTGCCACTTCCCCTGAAATCCAAAAGACAGCCTGCGTGTCCCCAGAAAGGGTGTCCCTGCCTGGCCAGGGCAGACTGTGCTTCCATCTGGAAGTGCTGGTAGACAAAAGAGTCCCTTGGGCTCACAGTGCCCTTGAGTGGAGATCCTTCCCTGATCCTGAATCCCACTGCACCAAGATGGTCCCTGGCATGGATGGGAGGGAGCTATCCAGGAAGTAGCTGTGGGCCAGATGAGCCTGGGCAGGACCTCCACCTTCACTGCTCCCACCAGCTCAGGAGGGACAACATCCCCTCATGTGAGGACATTCCTGCTGCTCCTCACAGTGTGTAGACATGAACACATCCACCCAAGGGGAATCACTCACCAAGATCCCCTTGACAAATGTCAGTCCTGGTGGCTCCGCTAAGGATAAACTTGGGGTCTTTGACAATGTCCTACAACAGTGAGACAGAGAAATTACTTAGAATGTGCCAGGAGAATATCACCATCACTCTGAACCAGACTTGCACCAGTGCTGACAAACCCTGTGTGCCACATGAGCTATATTATCCTGCAGCAGTGTTGCCACCACAAAGAATGAGATGGGGAATCCTTGCTAATTAATTACAGTGTAGAGCAATTAAAGAATCAACTATCCTCATTTTTTCATAATTAGTTGGCTGCTAATGAAAGGCTGGCATTCTTTATTCATCTGTAGGTAATTGTTAGGATATCATAGAACAAACTCATCCAGAAGATTGATGTCAGGCCGCAGCCCCTGTTAACAGGGCTTTTTATTTGCTTGCTTTCCTCCAATGGCTGAAAAAAATAAAATTGGCAATTTACTTTTAACCGAACTATTAAGCCTATTATTTATTTGCATGTCATACCTGGAACATACAGTGTCTGACAACCATGAGACCATTTCCTCCTCAAATAAGCAAACAACAAAGACAGCTTTCAGTCCTGTTAATTTTTAGGAGGAGCTAACACTACCCACTCCTGTGTGGTCAGAGGGACTGGTGCTCATGGTGGCATTACAGCAATTCTCAAGCATTCATTTAACTGGTTTAGTTCAATTACTAGTACCATGGATGCATAGAAAAATTACAGTGACAAACCAATAAATGTGGCAGGAATTCTTCTCTTTTCCATTTTCCCATGAACTGTATATTGAAAGTAATTGATTGAACTGAATAGAAAAGGCGAGAGGAGAGTATCTAATATATTACTGGGAAAATATGCCTGCAGTTAATCAGTCTGCCCTGACACATTATTGCAGACCCTATGACATGAAGCAGATCCTTCTGCCTAAGTGGCAAATGAAACAAATTAATCGAGGGCGGGGGGGGAGGAGTGTGGAAATAGAAGAGCACATTCAGTCATTTAATCCCTGCATTTGCCTAGATGAAATTGAGTTGCTTTGCATTGATATCACTGCATTTTCTTAGACCATAAGACAGAATATTGACAGTTTTGTTCATCTTCCTGCACTCATTGCTGAACTATCTGCTGCTGGCCACTGCTGGAGCCAGGGCACTCTCCTCAGTGAACCAGCACTGCTGCTGCAAAGCTGCCCCTGCAGAGGCAACATTCAGGAGGAAACTGGTTTGCATATTTTTTATTTGCCTTTGCTGGGGAGGGGGTGGTGGCCAGGTTGTGCCTCAGCCACAGGTGCCCCGGGGAGGAGCTACCGCATGTCCCCAGAGAATGGAGCAAAGGGAAATCAAACAGCAGCTCCTCCTTACCTGGCCCGCCTGCTTGTTAAATACACTCCTTCTTGCTGGCACTGGGCATGAACAATAAAACCACAGCTCATTGCCTTTAGACATTGATATAGCAATGGCTGATAAAGTAGCTGATCTTCAACAACACACTTTGTTTTAGCACCATTGCTGCCTGGAGACGTTAATTCTCATTGCAAGTAGTGCATTTAGCTGTCACCAAGAAACCCTTTGTGTGAGCAAGGGACAAGATAAAAAACCTTTCCACTGACATGGGCCTGAACATTAGATTCATGACTCATTGTTCATCACACATCTCCACATCAGACATATGGAAAAATGTTTTCAGCCTCCTATGTCTGAAGCAATCAAAAAGAATTTTTAAAAAATCAATAAAAAGGAATTGAAAGGATGTTGACTGGACTTGTGCCAATTCTTTGCTACACAAAAGAAAACACATCCTACAGTTTTTGAGTGTGTGTTACAAAAATAATATTCATTTTAAAAGGATTTTCAGATGGTATAATAATGTATCAGGACCTTCAGCACGTTAAAGGACAAAACCCAGCATTCACACACAGCACGCAGTAATTTAAGGATTCACCTGCACAAGGATATTGCCTAGAAGTAGGAACATACAGTCTTCAGAGAGATTAAACATAGTGACCCATGACTGTCCTGATGCAGCATTAAAGCTGTGTTTCTTTAAACCCAAAAGAAAACAAATTCCATTCCTGTGCCTGTCTCACTGTTAGAGGGGGTGCACAGAGACCTAAAACAGGCTGGGAGTGGGATTGTTTAGGTGGTTTCTGTGATTATATTTCTCTGCCTGGTCCCAACCTGTCATACTGGTTGCCCGTGACTGTTCACACTACAAATATTTCTTTCTTACTTCCTCCTGTAGACCATAGACTCATTTGACATTGGTAAAACCTGTTTGTCTTTCCTTTTTTGGGTTGGTTATTTTCATTCTTCAATTTATATGTCCAAATTTCCAGACACTGAACTGTAGAATTCATCCCAGCAGTTGAATTTAGATAGAAGGAAAGAGAAGGAAAGGGAAGGAAATATAATGAGAAAAGAGTCTTCTGTTCTTCAATTTGTTCTAAAATTTTGATAAACGACAGTTTCAAAGGTTCAATTTGTAATTGAAAAGGATTGCTAAACAAAATCACTAAATGTCTTTCTGAATCTTGGAGCACTTCACTTTTGTAGAAAGTCAGCTATTCATCTGGTGCAGATCTGTGTAGCTCACTGATTGCAGTGGGAGATTTACAGATTAGTGCTAGCTGAAGGTCTTGCTCATGCTGCTACAAACATGCATATATGCAGATATATGCATGTCAAAGTAATGAGATAGCCTTCTCTACTCTGATTACTAAAGATTAATCTCTAATAGATTGTAAATCAGAAGATTTAAATTATTTGTCCCTGCAACTACCTGCATGTACTGTGCTACACTTCATCCAGGCTACTGTAAAATGCTAGTGGGAGAGGCAGGCAAAACCAGTCACCATGAAAAGCAGGTGGAACACAGATACCCTACACAGAGGCCATGTTTTTGTGCTCACCCTCTCCAGCACCACAGCTTCACCAGCTGAGCTGTGGCAACTCACCTGGCACATGCTCCAGGTCCGTGATCCCCTTGCAAAGTAAAATGTGTTAAATTGAAATTGTTACAGTGCCTCTATTTTGCTGCTGCTCCTGATGGATAATAGAGATGAAACTGATTTAGCTTAAATACTGAGGAGCCAGAGCAGAGCATAACTAATACCCTGTCCTTACACATCCTCTCAGCCTCCCCTGAGTTTTATTTCTCGCTATGCAGCTCACAAAAATGTGGGGGGTGGGAACTGGAGTGTAAAGGCAGATGCCATTTGAGGTAACTTACTCATCCTGGAAATGTTTCCAGCTCAGCATACAAAGATCCTGAAGAAAACAGACCATTCTCCACTGCCCCCGCGTAGCATACACAAGGGCACACAAACTCTCCACCACATTTTACACCAAATTGTAACTATTCTGAAGCCCTCAAAAGACAAACTAGCAACAAACAGCTGGCCAAAGGAAAACCATTCTTTACGATTTAGTATCACAGCCACTCGCATTTTTGATGCCCCACAGCGCTCTACACCACACCTCACAGCCCTCTCCTGTGCTGGGTGGGCAGCCCCACAGGCCACCTGGCTTTCTGAAGTACAGATAGGGCCTGTGGGAGCTGCACTTACCATGTGTAGGGATCTCCAGTTTTTTTCATACTGAACCTTGTCCAGGAGTAACAGCTTTAATTCTGTTCTGTAGCAGCACTATGGTAACTACCAGATGCTGAGGCACTGAATGCCTATCACTATGAATTAAGATAATTTAAACCCTTCTTTAAGCTTATTTTGTTGTTTTTCTCCCTTGGGATCAGTATCACCAAAGAAAAGTTTTTTTCCAAGGAAGAAGCTTTCAGACTATTTAAAAAAAAAAAAAAAAAAACCAACCCAGAATAAACATCATTCATTAGCAAAGAAATGAAATGTTGCCACATTTTTTCTGTGGTTATTAGTTACACAGTGAAGTGGGGAGAAGGAACCTGGAGTGATGCTGGGTTTGTAATCTGAGAGCATGTGACTGGTGCAGCTTCAGGCTCTCACTGTGTTATTAATGACTGTTATGCAAGATGCATTAAGAGATACTCGCTGAGACCTTGGCTACTGCTGAATGGCTCAGTAACCACGGCATGCATTCGTAATCTCAGTGTTTCCTGATGGAAGTAAGCAAGTACCTGTAAGACTCTTATACTCTGAAAGTTAAAAGGTTTGAATTTTTTAAGTTTAATATTAATTATGAATTTCCTACATTAACAACACCCAGTTTTGCACAGTTAGAACATTATCATAATGTATTTTACCCTTGATTCCCGGCATGCCCTCTTATTTTCATCTTTTGTCTGGCAATACTGTAAGAGAGAAGCTGATTACGAGTTCTTTATGCATGGACATAATACACATGCATAAGTGTGTCTGTCCAACGAGCTACACCTGAAACATGGGGTGAAGCCTTCCAGCCCTCTCATCCTGCAGCTCGAGCTCTTTGCGGGTGGCATCCCAACCCTGTGCCACTGCCCCTGAGGTGGGAAGGGTTTACTCCCACACTTTATCTCCCCGAACACTCCACGTTATTTGGTGCAACCACGAAGCACAGCGCTGCCTGACTTTTGGCAGGACGGGAGGAACGAACACAACGGCATACTCACCCCAGGCCTCTTCCAGACGAAGGGAATGGGTGGGTTTTCACTGAAGAAGAGAGAGGAGTTGCAGGCGGGGAAGTCGGAGTCCTCAAAGAGGACGCCCCTGCGCAGGCACTCCCGCTTCAGCTCCTCGTAGCCCTTGCCCGAGCTGTGGGTGGCACGGGCACCCCCGGGATGCGCAGCTGGCCGCGGCTTCGAGTCCCGGTACAGGTAGGGCATGTCTGCCTCCCACCTGCCCGAGAGAGCCCGGGGAGAGAAGGGTTAGCTAGTGGTGGGGACAGAATGAGGAGGAGAACAGGTGGGAAAAGAGAGGGAAGCAAGAATACCTCACGTGCCTCGTGAACGAAAAGGGGGTGGAAAGGACTGGGGGGTGGGGGACCCGGCAATATCCTCCAGCCCTCCTCCGGTTCACCTCCTTGAGCTGCTGCTGTGTGAGACTGACCTCCCGGCTGCTCTGCACAGCACCAGAGACAAACACCCTGAAAGCAAACAGAGGAAGGCGGCTGGTCCCGAACAGCCTGGGAGCGGAGCGGGAGCGGCCAGGAGGTGCCCTCTCCTCCCCCGTGCCTGCCGGGCGAGGAAGGGTGTGCGTGGGTCCGGCAGCGCTCCCCACCCTGCAGGGGCCGGCGGGAGGTGCCACGGCGCCAGGATAGCTTCGAGGTATGCAGAACCCAGCCAGGGCAACTGAGCAGAGCCCACGGTGGGCTGCAGCCGCAGTGCGAGCTCGCCTGGTTCTCCCAGGTGGGAGAGCAGCCTGGCCTGCCTGCGGCAGGGCTGCCCTGGCGGGCAGGTGTTGTCCCCGTTGGACGTCATGCAGGAGGGACAGCAGGGCCAAGAGATGGCCGTGGCCATGGCCGCTCTGCTGGCAGGGGCCTGGGCGCAGGACAAGGGCTGGGTGAGCGTAGGAGAGGTGTGCAAGGCTAGTGGGGAGGACCTGGAGCAGGACATGTCCTGGGCAAACACAGGAACAACGCTAGAAAATGTCACCCTGAGGAGGTATTCTGATGGGCCACACACTGAAGGAGTTCTGTGTGTGCACTGAAACACATGATTTTAATAACAAATACATACGTCCTTGTCACTGATTTCCAGGTTTCATGACCTGTTCGTCTGACCACTGCTGAAGGGTCTGGAGCACAAGTCTTACGAGGAGCAGCTGAAGGAGCTGGGGTTGTTTAGCGTGGAGAACAGGAGGCTCAGTGGGGACCTTATTGCTCTCTACAACCATCTGAAAGGAGGGTGTAGCCAGGTGAGGGGTTGGGCTTGTCTCCCAAGTAACAAGCAGTAAAGCAAGAGGAAATGGCCTCAAGCTGCACCAGGGGTCGTCTATATTAGATACTGAGAAAATTTTCTTCATGGAAGGTGTTGTCAAGCATTGGAACAGGCTGCCCATGGAAGTGGTGGTGTCACCATCCCTGGGGATATTTAAAAGACGTGCAGATTCTGTGCTCAGGAACATGGTTTAGAGTGACAGACTTGGCAGTGCTTGGTTGGTGGTTGGACTCAATGATCTTATAAGTCTTTTCCAACCTAAATGATTCTGTGATTTTTCTGCTATCTAGCGTTCACCTGCACCATTGTGTCTCACACTGAAGAATAAAACACTGGCTGGAGAGGATGACAGATAATGCACCGTGGATGCACTAAAGGAATAACACTCAGAGCCCAACATGGATATTCCTCTCTGCTTGGAAAGGGAAGAGATACCACCCTCTAGGAAAAAATTACAGCTCCTGAAGTATGAAACACACCCCTGAGTACAAACAGCGCTCAGCCTCCCCTTGCTTTAATTGGCCCTTTGGTGGACCAGTCGAGCTTGCTGCCAAGACATGATTTATAGAGAGCAATTAGGTGAAACAGAATTAGTTCCTTTCTGTTCTGCCATTTTTCACAGCAGTGCTGTGAGGAAAGCTTTCTTTTTCAGAGCACTTATTCCCATGTTTATTCCCCGTAATTGTATCCACTGTTGATGTCTACAGGCTCCCTGCTGAGACCAAGTTCCCATTGTCCAAATAAATGGCTACTGACCAAATGTGTGAGAAAAGGCAGGCCTGGTGCTCCAAACCTGGCTGTCATTTGACCAAACTTTAGGTATGCAGAATAGACTCCAAGTTATTCACCTCAGCTTTTTCTACAGCTGATGAGAAGATCAAAACCTCCAGAAAGTGACTCACTGTGGACTCATCCTTAAGATCCCTCTGGAAATGACTGTGTCTTTCATTTGCCTGTAGACAGACCCTCATGGACTAGCTTAGGGTAGATGCCCAGATTAAATGCAAGTGAGAGGAATCCCAGACAGGGGATTAAGGCAGGTAAAAGGCATTTTAGTGCCAGTGCAAGCCCAGGGGTTGGAGTACCCAAAATCCCACATTCAGCCAGCAGTAAGACCAGAAACTTTATCCACAACACCTCTGTGTGGGCCAAGGCACATTCTCATACACCAGAGTAACATGCTGACTGGGGAAGGAGACGTTCGGTGCCCTAGACACAGACTGCACACCTGCTGTGTCCCAAGAAGAGCAACCATGGATCACTTCAGGAAATTTCTTCTTTTCAGAGTTTGGCTGCATATGAACATGTGTAGGCTGAGCTATATGGGTGCTTTTCCTGCTGCAGGGGAATGTAGGCAGATTCTTTCCTATGGGAACACTCTGGTGTGCAATAAGAAATGTTTTCATGCTGTAGCCTTTCTCCCAGAGGGCAGGGACAGCCTTTCCCTCTCCTCACCCTGCTGCTTCATGTCACGACACTGCAGGAAACTTCATGTCTCTGAGATTTCAGCCTTGGTGTCAAGGCACTAAAAGTGCACAGGAGAGATGGTGCCTGGGGAGGCCAGGTGGAAAAAATAGGAATGAGCAGAAAACACTTACAAAATGTTTCAGTTCTTATGAAAATACAATACCTTGCCTGTCACATGTTAAGAGTCACGGGCTCATCCCTGGAAGGGCAGAAACAAACAAATCTATGTATCACGTACATACTTACCCCACTCCACAGTTTTACAAGGACTAAGCAGTTTTACTTTTTTACCATGAAATCCCCTTTTGAAAGCAGTGAAAGAGCATTTCTTCCCATAAATGACTTGTTATTCCTGCCACTTGGTGTTCTCTGCAGGTATTCAGGGTGGGACGAAAATGCAACACATGTTCTGTGATAGTCTCTTACGGACAAACACCAGCAACACGATCCTACTTGCTCAGGAGAGTGGCAGGCAGGATTTGAGCCACTGACCCCGAACATCTTTGCTCCTTAGGTGTCCTGGCCCAGTGAGCAAGAGCAGGGTGTATTTTAACACTCCCTGGAACAGCAGGTGAACACAGGTGATGAGAGGCTGCGACACCAGCCCCTGTACATTTTCATTTGGCATGCTGTCACAGCAGACATATTGTGACATTTAAGCAATACAAGACAGTATTAATACTAATGTCTTGTCACACTGAGTAATAGAGTCCTTCCTCCATGATTCCACTGTCTCAGGAACTGTAGGTTTCCAGCCCACCAAGCCTCTCCCAGCAGGGGTGATAGTGCAGGTCTGTCCTTGGTCTGTGAAGGCAGTGAGTGAGTGCCTGCCAGCGTGTGAAAGCGCTGCTGGCCGAGAGAGAGCTGTCTGATCAAATGCAATTAGTTCCTAGTGGGACTGCTCTGGACACCATTAGGCTCCTGCAGACTGCAGAGATCTCTCTACAAGCCCCATGACCAGGCAAGATTTCAAGGTGACAGCATAACAGCATGAGTGATGCATAGGCTGGCAACATATGTTAAAGCTGAACACCAGGTTTTCTTCCCGGTACTGTCATTAAATGCCTGTTCCTGACACATCAGGAGTTTTATCCATTACCTTCAGCCACGGCAACAAAGCACTCGGGGAGTGTGAACACCGGTGCAATTGCAGTTGCCCACAGGCACCACCCTCCTGCCAAGCCACACTGTTCATCCCAGGACACCAACAGAGGGGGCCAGATGGGCATTGTGCAGAAGAAGCAGTGGCTCTGGCAGAGGGTGAGCATCCTCTGCCAAGAGCAGAGTCTCAGGCACACTTACTGCTGACAGGAACAGTGTAATTTCTGTCTGCTATTGGGTCAGACTTCCATGGACTTCTTATTTTCTTAAAGAAAGCAGAATGTCTGATTTGGTTTTCTGTGGTTTGAACAGCTTTTATTCTAGAAGAGACTCTTATTCACTTTCCAGCATAGTTCATGGGATAGAAGGTGACATAAAGGCTTGGTGTAGGAAACATCTATGGTTTCCACTTCTCCTTGGCATCCTTGCTTAGCATCATGCTACAGCTCTGGCTTTCATCCCCTGCTGTTCAGCATTTGGCATGTGCTTTTTCTGAGTCACACTTATGTAATTCCTTCCCCATTAACATCAGGTAGTCTCTGGTCATTCAGGATTTAAGTTGTTTATTCAAATGACAGCAACTTGACTAAGTCTTTCATAACCCTGTTGTCATTACACCTCCTGCCCTGTCAACAGTTTAACATTGGAGGGTTTATCTGTAGCCTTTGGCTTGACTGACCCCATGTTCTCCAGTGCTTGTTGCCTGCTGGCTAAACCCCTTCAGTGTCATCTGACCTTCTCTAAGGGACTGTTTTAGGGCAGAATATTTCATTTTTGTGCTCTTTCTCCAGGTGTTTGAGAGAAATGACTGGTTTTGTCTAGGTGCCTTTACTGTTCTCCTTATATTTGCAAAGATTTAAGGAAAGATGTTATGTGGACGGAGGTACTATCTGTGAAACTCAGCAGCTCTCTGTCCTTCCTCCTCCGAATCTGTGTGAAGTTACATAAAACATCTTTGTTCTGTCTCTGAGATTAGTCTCATTTCATACTTCTTGGCACCCTCTGAACCTTGCATTGATTTGAATCCAAATGCCACAGTCACAGTCACATGAAACCACGCTGTTTCTGATACTTTCCATTACTTTGGCTCAATGCAGTGCATGGATTTTTGCCCAGTGGCTTGCAGCCTGGCAGGCTTTGCACATGCTCCTGCACATATCTTTACTAACTGGGGACAACTTCTATTGCTCTAACAACAGCTGAGACCAGATAAAATTGAGCCCAGCTTGGGGCTGTTTTTGTAAGAACTTTTCTGTTGTATTCTGGCAATAAAGTAATACACACTTTCTCTGGAGGTGACATAGTTCACTACAGAGGGGCTGGAGTACCCTTCTCTCCCTCATTTCAAGGCAGAAGTGAGGCAGCAAGAAGGGAGGTGAGAAAGGTCAGCTTTAGGGGTTCTGCAAGACAACCTGAGGACTGTACAGCCCCACAAAACATTGTGGACAGCCTGGTGAAAAATGGTAGAGAGCAATGAGTAAAAAGGTACAGGAAATCAAGGGGAGGGTTTTTAAGAAGTGCCATTTGAAAATTTTGCTGATTAAGGGGAAAAATATCTTGGAGGAATTGTAGGATATCAAAATCTCATTCAAGGGAGGATCCTAAAATAACAGTGAATGTAACAAGTCTGGTTGCTTTCACTGTGCTGTGCAAAAGCAATAGGTTCTTCTCCTAAAGAGGCATCAGTTTCCAATGTGGTCTCAGGATTAATGTGTGCTCACACCACCTGCAGCTTTGCCATCACTGCCCACTGCCATGGCTGGCTATGAAATGCTGGTATGGCCCAGCCATGCTGCAGGGCCGAGGGCAGGGGGTGCTGAGCTGTCACCCTGAGGGAGGGTGACCCCATGAGGTGGCTCCCCCACCACGGCCCAGCTTGCCTGGGTTACCCTGATGCTGACAGCACTCCAGTGCCAGAAGGCAGCTCTGCTCTGCCTGTCCCCTTTTTGCCCAGCCCATGGGCTACCACACCTTTTGCACACCCAGAAATGTGAAACATCTTTTTGTGTGCCTGGGTAAGTAAGGACAACATTATCTGTGCTGGCAGCTGAAGTCTCATCATTAGACAGCCATCAAAGTGCTTTACCCAGCCAAAGACCACAGCTTTCTGAGCTGTTGTTCCAGGCTTTTGTCAGAGCTAAACACACACTGCTGCATTAACTCATTACTTTGGGGGAGCAGCAGTTTTACAAACAAAAGAGGGCTTTTAAGATTATTTTTATTCTTTTTCTTAAGATTGTGAAACACCACGTGGCAGTATGGGAGAGGAGCCAAGTGGCAGTATGTCTTCAGCTCCCTGAGTCAGAGGCAGTCCCTAAGGGAGCTCAGCTTTTCCTGGGAGCAATAGAATAGCTCTAAGATCACCCACTGATATATATATATATATATATATATATATATATTTTTTTTTTTTTTTTAATGAGAGGAGTTACGGTTTTCAAAGGCTTTCATCAGGGTATGTTGCCAGAAGGCAATCTTAATCCTTTTCTCATCATGAATATTCTGGGCTTTATAATACTGTTCCTCTGATTTATCCCTCAAGCAGTAAGCTAAATTATTATTTCATGATTTTACAGTTAAAACAGAAAAGGTAGAAAAATAAAGCAAAGTAAAAATAAAAATGAACCCAACACTGCAGCATTTAAGCCTTTGCTTAAAAACCATCCAGTAAAAACAGAAGAGCAGGAAGTTCTGATCTGCCTGGAGACTGACTTTTGCCACTCTATTGAAACCCCAGAAACTTTAAGTTATGAGCTCTTTCATTATTTCCTGTAGCAAAAAAGTTACTGGGTATAAACTTAACTTTCCCCTCCTCTTGCTTCCAGAATGACTGGTTACCAAAGGGCAGTAAGGTAATAACATTTCCAAATGTTGCTGGCCAGGCCAGCCCCGGCCGAGCCGGGAGCAGCGATGCGGCGGCGCCTCCGCACGGCGGCAGCTTCGCACAAGGAGACAGGGAAGGGATCAGCCGCGGTCCTGTGGCTGCGGGAGCGGCGCCGGGATTAGCGCCCGCATGCACACCGCTCTCCTTTCCCGGCACACTTCAGACCTGCCGACACTTCCACACCGGCGCTGGCCGGGGAAGTTGGTTCCCAAACCTGCGTGGCAGGGCTGGAGCTGCTTCTGAAGGAGTGGGTGGGTCTGTTTAGCACCCCTACCAAGGAGATCCTGCGAGGCTCTTGCAAACTGGGCAGCCTTAATGCTGCCCGGCTCAGTCGCTCTGCTTTCTAGCACTCCTTAGTTGTGCACCCCTCAAATTAACGCCAATCTGAAAGCCCCGCCCATATCTCAGGTTTCAAAAGGGTCTGTAGATTGTATTTGGAGCGTTGAAAATTCCGGCTGCTATCCCAAGAGAGTTGCAGTTTTGCTCGTGTAGCTGGCTAAGTAGGATTTGCTACGGCTCCAGAAGATGGAAGAGTCCCGTAATGCCTGGAGTGAGGAAGGCGCCAGTCTGTTCCTCACTAATGAACTGCACAAAGTGCATATGATTAAAAACACTCCTCGAGTGAGGCAAGAGACCACCACAGACAGTCTGCTCAGAGGAGCACCAAATAGAGCCCAAACTAGTGGAGCCCTGCTGATTGCAACTATTTGCCCACCCAGGCAGAAGAACAGGAGGAGGGGTGGAGGTGTCTTGAGAGAGGCTTGGGAAAAGATAAAGGGGAACCTGAGTTTGTGCAGGGAACACGGATATCCCATCTTCCAAAGGTCTTTATATGGCTATGCTTTGAATTTCCAGGCTAGGAGACAACAGCTATTGTGCCCTGTGGACAGTTTGGCTGGGGTACAGAAATTCAAACCAGAGTTTCAAAATCTCAGTAGTGCCACAAAAGATCAGCCACCCAAGGTATCACTTAGGAGATCCCCAGGGAGTAAATCTCTGCTGAGCTTATTGCAGCACCCTTGCAATACTGAGGGCAGTTGGATGTTTGGTGGTGGAGGCTTTTGGAGCTGAATATTGTGGCAATTCCCCAACAGTCACCGGGCTGCTTCCCTTGCTCAACTTGGGTAACATCTTTAAGACTTCAGTGGCTGACCCAGCTGGTAAATATTGGGACAGTGCAAAATCCCTCCCTGACACGAAGGCATCTACCAGAGATCTGATAACAAAGCTGGCACCAGCTCTTTCAGGCAGGCATTTTGTTGTGCTGCTCTGCCGTGCAGCTCTTATCCAAGGGATGAAGATACAGCATGGTCAAAAAGGTAACACACTGGGCTGGGAGTAGAGAAAACTGGCTGTTTGTCCTTGAGGTGTTGCCAACCTGTTGCACGACTGAAGGTGATTCATGTCACCTCTTTGTATCCACTTTTACTCTCAGGACAGGCTGCTCTGTCCTGGCTGCTTCAGTCTGGGATTGTCTCCTGCTCCTCACAGGCACAGCATGTGCCACAGGAAAGGACCCAAAATCAATTATATGTTGCTGATATAGCTGTTAGACTGCAAAGTATTTTGAGATCCTCAGGGAAGGAGGTTTCCTCTGCCCACACGCATGGTGGGCCCACAGTCATGCCTCTGTGTGCATGTGCAGGCTGTGCACAGATCATTCTAAAAATGGTCTTAAAAACTGCGACTTCCACTGGGACAGACAAAAAAAAAAGGCTACAAAAATTCGAAGCAATCTTTACGGTCAGGGCCTGCAAACACAAGCTGTGACAAACCAATTGTAATTTTAGGCTGGAATATGTACTAGTGTTAATATAAGATTTCTTGAGAAGCTGAAAGAGATGGCAAGATGGTGATGCTCCCTCCTTCAACAGGGAGGATTTGTGTCACTGCCAGGGCGATGGCAGGCCAGGCAACTGGCTCAGCCAGGGCACCTCTCCTGTGAGGAGGGAGCACCATGCCACACCAGCCCTTCCAGAGAGGCCCTGGCCACCTGAGTCAGCTCCCAGGCTGCCCACTCATCATGTGCATTTTGGCATCATCCAGGCAGACACGCTCTTTCCCTCCACCCCAGCACAGGAATGGCACACGTGATCCTTGGCTCCTTATGGGAGCCAAGTTACCAAGTTTTCCACTGCTCCTTGCTGTGAGAACCCATGGCAGGAGCAGGATAATCCCTCTCTTTCATCATCTGTACTTTGAATGTTATTATTGAAAAGCATTTTTGCAATCCTCTTTACACAAAAAATTGGGCAAGCTGAGTACATCCCTCATGCTCACCAGAAGCTTTCACAGAAAAGTGGTTCCAGCCAGCATGGGCAGAGGTCAGGCATACAGAGAAAACACAGGAAAAATCACATGAAAACCTATTCCTGTTTTATTAAAAAAGCCAAAAATGTATTACTTTGCAACTGCCTTTCCCCACCAGAGACAGCAAAAATAAACAAAATCAGGCCCATGGCAGCTTGCTACAATTCCCACAGAATAGGGGGAAAAATGGTTTACTAAAGTATAGAAACTTGCCTGACATGTTGCCAAAGTGGTACTCCTTTCCTACTTATTCACTCTGGAAAAAGTCACCGACTACTCTGTGTGCAGCTGAAGTTAAGCCCATGGGTCTGGCAGGAGACAGAGACACATTTCAGACCCCAATGCAGTAACTCTGCTGCAGTTAGTACCCTTACCCTGATTAAAAGAGAAAAATACTGAAACCTGGCTAATTAATATTAAGAGCCTACCCACAGTTTTTGAAAATTGTTCATATTTTCCAGGGTTTATGTTGATTTTGAAGAGATAGCAGCACATTCCTAAATGCTCTGTGCACAGGAACAATGCTGAGGCTGAGGGTCAAGTTTGCTGAGTGCAGTGTTTCATTAGTATAGCTCTACTGAAAGAGTGTCTTCAGTCTGTGCTGCAAAATGAGCCAGCATAAGCTGGCCTCAGCTCAGACATCTCTATTTCTGTTGCAAGTTGAAGATGAGCCCTTAGAGAAGAGCAGGAGAGATGCTGGATCAAGCAAAATTCATGACAGCTGGCTGTCTGGGGATTTCCTGTGTTAGCAATCACACCTGGACCATCATGTTCTGCAGAAGCCAGTGACCATGCCCTCTGTTATTTCATTTAATCTCTTTTTGTACCAAGACCTTTGGTCTCTGCAGCATCCTGTGGCAGTGTCTCCTGCAGTTCAAGCATGCAAAAGGGTTCTTCCTTTACATTTGTTGCCTGATAATTTCACCAGGAATGCACTGATTCCAGCAATATTACAAAAGAGCAATTCAAGACTTTCTGTTCACCTTCTGCATTTTATGTTTATACTTCCCATACCACTGGATTCTCTTCCAAATAGAAATGTCTTGGTCTCTGTAGGTACTCTACTGCTCTACAAAGTTTTTTTCCTGGATGTCTCACAAACAGTGGTTCTTCCATTCCATCCTTATGATCGACTGCCACACCTAAGGTGGCCACTGCAGCTGCTGATGAAGCAATAGTCTCCAATCTTCCTTTTGTCAGATCCTGCCACCCAGGCATTCTCTTTTTCCTTTTCTCCCTGTCCTTTTCCCAGTGCCTGTTTGCCCTCTCCATTTGGAGCCTCATTAAGGCTCCAGGCTGTGTTTCCTTACCAAAACAGATGACAGAGTGAATGTTGATGGGATGTAGAGGGTCACGATTACCAGTGTCAACTCAACAGGCTGTATAAACAAACTGTTTGTGGCCTATTTCTCATCAAGATAGGCTTAATAAAAGAAACCCTCAAATTTAAAATGAATTATCTCTCCCCTCTCAGGCTCAGTTTAGAGGCATAGAAAGGCACAGAATTAATTTCTGGGCATAGGGCAGCAATATGGGATACACATCATAAAGTCACCCCAAGACAGCCATGTACATGCTATTATGTCTAAATTAGCCATATATTAATTCATAATCTATGCATGTCAGACATGCCAACTCAAGTTAGGAACACCTCATGTGAAGGTCTGTGGTTTGAGCCTGTGATTTATTATCCCTCCTCCAGGACTGCTGCCTTTCAGGAGACAAGAACATCGTCACAGGAGCACATCTGGCCCTTTTGAGTTCAGGTCTCAGAGCAAAATTTGGGAAAGCTGGAAAACAAATGGAACAAAACAGAATAAAATATTTACTATTGTGTCTCCTCACAAAGTGCTGAATTTTATACAGCTTTTCCCAGAACTATTTAGATCAATGAAAACACTTTTTGACAAAGTGGAGACGCAATGTTCTTCGGCAAAAGAACAGCTGCCTGGTCGATCAGTCAAAATTCTAGCTTGGACACAAACATTTTCCCGTTCAAGGCTGAATTACATGCTGCTGTCTGTAGTGGTAGTGTTCCTCTGCCATGGTTAAAATTTTTGAAGCCCTTTTGGAGCTATTTACATGAAGAAGTGCTGGAGCACCATCACCAAGAGATTTTTCACGGGGCAGGGCAGTGCTTCCACATTAGCGCTTCAGAACAGTGAGGCTGACCAGGAGATCTGATCCCTAGGATGGCTGCAAGGAAACCCATAACCGCAGCACCAGTGTTTTTCCACCCGTCTTTGCTTCCTCTCAGCAGCTACCATGAATAACAAGCAGGAAAAACAGAGGCAGGTTTTGAAGAGAAATGAGGGCAGTTGGGGGGGGGGGGGAGGGTGGGAGGCAGGCCTGGCTTATGCAAGAGTGGGTATAAAAGGGGGAGCCAAGTACCCCTCCAAAATCGGAGAGTGGGGCAAAAGGAGAGAACACACCTCACCGCTGAAGAACAGGTTTGAGAGGTCTGTGTTTCTTTGTACTTTTACTGTGGCTGTTGCAGGGAGAGATTCATTAGAAAACGTGTGGGCCACAGGCTTGTTTTGCATAGGGGATGCTTGTAGGAAAGCTTTGCTTTCACCTTCTTTGGTTCCTTGTTGCCAGAAAGCTTTTTGCCCAAATTCAGCGCAGTGCAAGTTCTCTGGCACAGCTCTCTTTAAGGGGAAAAATCCTTGGGCACCAGATAGGTGAAGGGCAGGATAGAGACTTTGCTTTCTAAAGTTGAAGCTCTATCTTTAAGCACACTCTGATTCCTAAAACCATGGCAACCCAACAAAAAAAGCCTGACAACAGAGTCCACATATAGTAATTGGAATAATGCTCATGCACTCCTGCTTAAAAATGGCTCAGAAGTAAAATGAAAGACTAACTGTAGTTAAGGACTACTAGGATGAAATGTGTTGCCAGTGTGGCAGGATATGTTCTTCGTACTCTGAAAACTTCTCCTTTAGAAGAAACTGTTAGAAGATAAAAGACAAAGATCTAAGAAGTGTGCTGGTGTGTGATGCATCTTAATAGGGGAATATTAATTGAGTGAGCACAAGTGAATGGCAAATGAGGGGGGGAGCTGTGTCTGAGCTTTTTCACATAAGGTGAAATCAAATGTTCTCCCTCATTACTGGGGCCAGCCAAATTTCCAGTGGTCCGAAGCAGGAGGAGCACTGTGGTGAAAACAGGACACTGAACATTTCCTGGTGAAAATTCTCTTTCTGGAGAAAGCTAGGTATTTTAATTTGATTACTTTATTGATGGGGGGGTAAGGATGGGGGGCAAAAGATAGACTTCTGTATTCCTCAAAGACATTGACCATTTTTTATCAACAGAAAACAATAGAACTGAGTGCATAAACACCAAAAGAGATCCAAAGGTCGAGTTGGCTGAAAACCTTGAGAAAGTTCAACTAAACTGAACTTTCTGTATGTGGCAGAGCCACCAGACCAGCATGCTGGAGTTGTTGTTCAGGTGCCTCCTGCTCCCGCTCTTCTTCAAGCCAGCATTCCCTGCAGCAAGGGATGCCTGATGTAGGGATGGTACTTACAGCAAAAGGAGACCAACAGCTGCAGCATGGCTTGGTCATGACCTTCAGGGGAGCTGGAAGCAGGAGATACCCAAACAGCAACATCCTCTGGATGCTACAGCACAAAGGCATAATGATTTAAGGAAAAAAAAATACAGTGGTTGAGGGGTTTGTGATTTGCCCTTTCAGTGTTTATTGTCCACAGCAAATATATAACTCTGACAGCTGTACTATATATTATTAGCACCACTTGTAGCTTATTAGCCAAAGCCAGTAATTCTTTTTAGTAAGGATACTTTTCAGAGTTTTACAAAACACAAGGTGCCCTTCCATGAAACAGCCTTTATTTTTGTGCCCTCAATACAGAGAGTATTGGGCTGGGTTTTCTTTTTATCTGTGTTCAAGCCTCATCTAGAGGGACACAGCAGACCAGCTCATAGGCTCAGCATGGTCTGGCTCTTTGTGCACACTGCTGATGCCTGCCTAGTGCCTCAGGTGGACCCACATGGGTGGTGGTGCAGAAGATAAAGATTTGGGCTGTGCTCACGTCCCACCCTCAGCTCCACTGGCCTCTAAGGGACCAGCTGTCTCCCCAGGTCTGCCTGTGGGAAGGACTCCCCAGGGTAGAGGGGAAAGAAGGGGGATGGCAACCGGAAACCTAACTTGATCTTTTGGCATTTAGCTGAGCGAAATGTATTTTTCATGGAGGAACTACTTCTCCCTTTGCTTGTATTCTTAGCTGGGCTAGAAGCATTTTAAAGCTGTCTGGAGATGGTGCAGATGCTCAGGGATTGTTCTGTGGGCAGATGCTTCCTCAACTGAGATGCTCAGGCAGCATGAGGACAAAACACCTTGAATATTTCAAGCTGTTTGTTTAAGCCTTCAGTGTGTGATAGCATGTTATACAAGCCTGGGCTCAGAACCACTTTTGGACCTCATTAGAGTGAAGGTAATCAGTTTGTTTAAATGAAAAGCAGAACTGCAGAGACAGAAATTTCTCATCTCTTTAGCGTTAGGCACCTGGCACACAGCCCTTGGGCTGGCTGGACTCAGCTGTTCCTGTCTCCACCTTCATCTCCACCAGCTCCAGCTGCCCAGGTGCACTGAAAACATTCCCCTCTCTCAGCTCTCTCCTTGAACCGAACATGTAGCTGGGCACTGCGGTACAAATCATGCCTGACTGGCCCTCTAAAATCAAAGCACAGATGATAAATCAGCCCTACTCCTGTTAGAGCCATGGGATTTTAACTACTACGAATAACAGGGGCACTGAACAAGACCCGGTCTGATCAATTGCATTATCCCTGGTTTGATTCACTGTTTATTTGCTTAAATAGGAAGAAAGGGCACACCAAAATTGAAAGATTGTTTCAAAAGCAGCAGAAAGATCTGCAAATCCCAACCCCTTTTCCCAAACAGGACTTGGGAGACTGAGACTGGGAGGGATGAAGTCTTTGTGATCCAGCTCTTGCAACCTCACCTATCTGGCTTTCATCTTCTCTATTTCAACACGTTTTGTTCAAGAGGAGAAAGAACAAAGCCTTGACATTCTGAACAGATCAAAAGGGAAAGAAGGGGTAAAAACTGAGAGCTAAATCACTTTATTCTGCAGTAGCATACACACCTCACACACTGGTGTGTCCCCAGGCTGCAAGGTAGAGATTAAAGGCAATTTACCTGTGAAGACAAAAATCTGATCCAACCATACAACAAATATAACTACAAAGAAATCTGCATTCTTTCAGTCTGGCCCAAAATGAGGTATTTTCAGCTCCTATAATCAGTTATTCTGCATAGTAAAACGCCTGTGTCTGTCTTAGTAAATGTGTAACTGCAGGCTGCACAAGTGCGCTGGGTCTGGCTAAAGGTTGTGTATCCACCCCTGGAACTTTCGATGCAGCTGGTGTTAAGGCAGGTTCAGGTTTCATTGGGGCCTGCCTGGCCTGAGGTAACTTTTCTCGGCCCCCCAGGCTGTGATGTAAAGCAGCTTTGCGCAATGCCGCCGCAGCCGTGTAGAAAGGGCAGAATTCCGCCCCAGTCCCACCGCCCCGGGGGGGAGAGGTGTCGTGAGGAGCTCGCCTGAGGGACGACAGCATCGGAGGGACAACAAAGGGGCGACACCCCCCAGGACAGAGGCGAGTAAGCACTCTTACTGGATTTGCTTTGAATGCTGCTCTTTCAACTCAGGTGTTCACGCTTTCCCAAAGGGCTCGGGGCTCTCTTCTTTGGCCAAATAAACGAGGCTGACTTTCCATAGATGGGGCTTAGGGTAAGTGCTTGGCAGTGAGAACTGCTCCTCTTGCTTCTGGTCATGGAACAAAAGCTGACAGGGGGGCTCCGGCAGCCAGAGAGAAGTGACCACTGGGTGCCAATGGTGCCTAATGGCACAGCCTGCCTGGGTGGCACAGGGTCACCCTCCCTGCTGTGCAGGAAAGATTAAGTAATGCCTCAAAAGAATGGTATGATGGAGAGAACGGTGTGGGGAGGGCATTCCTTCAAATTTGTGGCTTTTTGGCTCATTTTCCTGAGCATCCCAATGGGAAAAATGCATTGAGTAGTCTAGAAATCCACTAGCACAGTAGCTGGGCTAACTGTGAAAGTGAAGTTGGGAAGGCACCTCCCAAGATAATTTTTTAACCAGTCAGAAGCAATGAATAAGCTCTGTCATGCATGTCACATGCTACCAGCAGGTTTGGGGAGGTGAAGAGGGGCCAGGAGCAGAGGCGACAGCACCACAACTGTGCTGCCCATACAGTAATTTAGAGGATGAGGTGGGAGTTAATGGGGAAGAACAATCCTTGGGTGAAGGCACAGGGACAGATCCACAGCAGGTCCTCCCCTGCATGCCTCTGGGGTGCAAATATTTTCAGGCTTGACCTACAGGCATTCAGTACGAAGACACTTAGACATCCTGAGTGACCATCACAGCAACAGAAACTCCATTTGCAAACTCAGCAGTTAGATAGGAGCCTACAGCCTGGGAATGTAGATATCCATGTTAGCTGGCATATGTACTTAGCAAGATATGTCTAATTACCAAGCATCTGCACATCTCCATTTTTGTATGTGCAAGAGAGTAGTGATACTGGGATATTATTAGGTATTAAATACTTGGGGACCCCTCAGGGGAAAGAATATGGTTATGCATTGTAAATTAGGCTGGGAAGGGGCCGGGTCTTGAATAAATAGATTTAAACCCAAGCACTTCCACCCTGTGTAAAGTGTTGGTGAGACAGACATTGCTCTGTGTGCTCTCAAAAGGCTCAGGCTTCCAGAATTACAATACCTGACAGACTGGTGCGTCTCAAAAAGCCTTGGAGAAAGAGAGCAGAGAGGAGGGCTTGGGTACTGCCAAGGCATTGATAGCATTTTGCCCATCCAATGAGCTCTGCAGAACTTGAAATGGGTGAAAGAGGGTGAACAAAGCTACAATGAACAAGGAATTACTAGAAGAATAAAAATGCAGCTCTGAATAACAGCATTTTGGCTGATGATATGCATTACAGATGCATAATTTTCAACACATTTGGATTTCAAATACACAGATTAACAGTCATATACTAGAAATCCAAGAAAGGTGTACAGCAGAATTACCAAAAAGCTGAATATAGGAAAAGAGAGAATTCTAAAAACATAAAATTTGTCAGTGGGTATACATGTGTGTGTTTGTGTATCCATGACATTCTCATTCCCAATATGCACGACATCCTTTGTAAAACAAGAGCAGCAGGTGGTTTTTTAACTCAGGAGAAGACTGCCTGAAAACCAAAGTAAAACCCAGCCTAACCCTTCTAATTATGTATTCAGATATTGAAGGTTTCAGTGTGAGCACATTTATATAAGGGAGCCTGGAGTGTGTTTGCCTAGAAGCTAGAATAAATGTTTGCACTGGGCTATGAAAAGATACCATGCTCTGCTAGTGCCAAGTATTTTGCTGACTGGACATACAAAGCAGGATCATTCCATGTTTGGACCTTAAGAGAACTGGTTTCCAAACCCACTTCCTGCATAACAGCAGGCAAATTGCTTAGCCTGTCCGTGTGTCAGCAAAGCTCAGTGCAGCAGTTTGCAGAGATGGCTCTGACCAGGTCCCAGGAACAAATGGTGTTGCATTTGTTGCAAACCAAGGTTTTGCAGAAGTCGCATGCTCTAGGTTTGCAGGCATAACCAGCATCCACAACCTTTCCCATGCTAAATACTTAGAGTACTGCAGTGGGTAATGGAGTCACATCTGTTTTACCATTTCCCACCTGCTGCCATTGGAACTGGTATCTGTCTCATCCTGGGCTTTTGAGGGGGCAGAGTCAGACCAAACACCACTAAATACTGAAGTTCCCACCTTTGTAATGCCAATGCAGCAGTAGCACCTCAGGCTGTGATTAAGAAAACTGTACTTAAAACAGGCTGACCAGTCTCCTTTCCTCCTCATTTCTTCTTTCAGCAGACACCGTGGAGGCAATTTTCCAACATGAATCTGGCAGCAGATCTTCTCTGTTTGTTGGCTTGTCTTACCGTGGTGACTTGTGACCGGGTCTACGTCCATCCTTTCAATTTGTTTTCTTTTAAAGAGAGTGACTGCGACAAGCTGGAAAAATTGGTTCAGGAGGGAAACACCATTGTCCCTGTCTCCATTGAGTCCCAAACCACACCTGAGTATGAAGGTGACGTGAATGACAACAACAAGCTGGAAGCCCCAAGCCTCAATGCCTGGGGGAAGGAGGAACGGGGCTACCTGAGGGACTTGGTGTACGTCCTGGGTATGCGGTTTTACAGCACACTGCAAAAAGCACAGAGGGGCCAAAATGTGCTCCTGTCCCCAACCAGCCTCTACAGCTTCTTGGGGTCTTTCTACCTGGGCGCCTCAAACCAGACAGCACTTAATTTGCAGGGTTTTCTGGGATTTGTTCCCCCCTCTGGAAACCCTGACTGCACTTACACGGCAGTCGGAAATAATTTACTTTCCAGCCTGAGGACGATCGAAAGGCTTGCAAACAGCGAGGACGAGGAGCTGCTCTTCTCCAAGACACTGAGCCTCTTCTCTGCCCCTGGCCTACCCCTATTCCAGCTGTTCATGGAGCACTTGCTCCTCAGTGCTGATGCATTCTACACCCGAGCTGTTGACTTTACAAATCCAGGCAAGGCAGCAAAACAAATAAATGCCTTTTTGGAGGCCAAAAGCCAGGGACAAAGCAAGTGCTTACTGGCAGACATCGACCCAGCCGCCGACCTGCTGTTTGCAATGGATGTCCGCTTGGCAGGTATGAGGCAGCACTGCTCATTTTGGGAACAGGCATGGGGAAGGATGGGCGGTAACCCTGCTCCTGGGAAGGAAGCGAGGTCATGCCTGGCCAGTGGGGAAAGGGAAGGACTCAGATAAAAGGCTGGACCTCTGCTCCCCACCACTGTGCCAGGGGTCCTGCCTGCACTCTGCCATGAGCCAGCAAGGGCAACAGGGAAGGAGGAGGGGGGGGGATGGCATCCAAGAAATTTTCCTCATCCAGGACACTAAGGATTAGGAAAGGTGCGGGAAGGTGCATGAGAAAGAATTGCGCAGCATTTCTGGCAACAAAGGAACTAAAAGTCAAGAGGGGCCTCCAGCAAGGTTGATCTGGGTGTAGCTTTAAAGAAAGCCAAAGTAGCTGGGAGTAGCAGGCCAGAGGTACAGATACAAAAAAGGCTAAAAAATATAATGGGCATGACTCCTCCAGTGACTATTAAACACAGAAGTCTGGAGGCAACATCTGGCTCAGGAAGCAATCAAACAGTTGCTTTGTCAGTTATGGAAGCAGGGCAGCTTCTACAAACCTAGAAGAAACAAGGTAATTATTTTCATTGACGCTTCATTGCCTAGAGTCATTCCATGCTGCTGGCCGAGAAATCCCCCTGCACTGCAACTGAGCCTTCTCTTCTGAGTGTAGCCACTTTCCTAGATCCTCATCACTGAATGTAATACAAAGACTGCACACTTCAGACAGCTTGCCTACCTGTAACAGTATTTCAGAAAACTTGCAGTGAGCCCTAAGTTCCTGAGTGGGCCTCTACTGCGAAAGGTGGAGTTGTGCTGCCCAGAAAACCTTTTTGTGCCTCCATCTTCCCACCTCAAAATTGGATGTCAAGTTTTCTTTGCCTTTCATGGGTGCTGTCATTCTCTCAGCAAGCTGTGTGCATCAGCTTTCTCTTCATTGCAAGGTCTACCACAGATACGATATTACAAAAGTAATTGTGTTACAGACTCGAGCATGGTCACAAGAGCAGATTTTTCCTTTAATAGAACCATTTTTTCCTCTTCTCCTGTATTGGAAACTTGTAATTTGTATAAGCTTAGAAACACATGCTCAAGGGTCTGCCTCACTGGGTCAACTCTACTGCCTCCTCTCTCTCAGAAGGTGCATTTGAAATGTAGTCTCCACATGTGGGATGGACAAAATTGGCTCAAGAACAAATGAATCACATAAGCAACTCTCTTCTAATAAACACAGAACATGACTTTAGCATTTGCTTTGCCATTTGGTTGTGAAGGGGCATCCATGACAGCTGATGCTGTCATGCTCCTTGTCTGTCCCTACAGCTGCAAAATGCAAAAAGTACGTTTTTTGCTCTGGAGCATGTTATATATGCTCTGAGATGCTATTAACAGCCATAGCATTGCTAAAGTGACATGAATCAATACAAAACAACAGCTAAAGGTTCCCGTGGTCTCAAGTGTTGTTCATTTGCACACAGTTTTTTTCACATTTGTACACTTGCTGCCAAGCAGGGTCTGCCACTTAGAATTCAATGCAGAACATCAGGTGCAAGTTTCACTGATAGACGTAGTATTTAGTTCTTCGGGGTCTTTTTTTAGTTGTGAAATAATTACAAAATGTATGAAAATAGCACTGTGGGACTGCACAATCTTAAGCACCCCCCTGGTTAAACTCTCTTGAACAGACAACTCGTACCAACTTCATTTTTAACTAGAAATTTGTTAGGATGTTTTTTGCTTTTGTTTGTTTGTTTTGGGGTTTTGTTTGTTTGTTTTTTAAGTAAAAACTTTCCACAGAAAGTCATGCTCTCAGTAAGTTTGTCAGGCTGGCATAAAGCCTGTATTATAGAACATGGAGATCATCACCTTAAGCAGAGACATACACCATTTATTTCCTGCACTCCCAAGTCAGTACTGCAAACTACTATTTTACCCTCCCAGGCTATGTCTTTGCTCTGTGACTGACACCATTTTTCACCTCAGTCATACTGTAGACACTGGTTTCTTTCCTAACCCAGTGGGGTGCCAAACCTACATCTCCTGTGTCCTGATGTGAGAGATCTCCGTGTAAGAAGCCACTTCTTCCAGTGTGTCAGCTCTCACCTTCTGTAGATGGAAATGGCCATATTAGGGCCTTTCAGGAGAGTACATACCCAGTTACGTGTCTGAGGGCACACCCTCACCTAGCAGGGAGCCATTTCCAACACTGGGCTGCTGATTTGATACTGTTCACAACTGGCACAGTATTAATGGACTCACTCCCAAGGTCAGTAGCAGAGCTTTGAAATTTTGCAGTATTTTCACAAGAATATTTAAAATCAATTACTACCCCATCTTGTTACATCTGGCTACCTGCAGGCTCTGTGCTTTTTCCTTCTTACAGTCTTGACTTCTGCAAATTCTGGTTATACAGACCCTGTGAAAGTGTCTCCTTTCTGCTTGCATTCCTTATTCTTACAAAAGAAAAAGGTGAACAACTCTACTTCCTTATTCTTAGTTTGGTTACACCTTCCCCATCTCCTACCTGCCGCTTCTTTTGGTGAAGTTAGAGTAGGTGAAAGTGCCTAAATGCTCTTTTAATGCAAGCCCATTCAAGAGGCAAGTGTTCATATGCTAAAAAACCACTTACTGCAGATTAAATATGTTAGGATCTAGCATTTAACTGGATTTAATGGAGGAAAGAGTAGTTAACAGTACATCTAGACCAGTTTCTATTTTAAATTAATATACCAATAGTAATTAATTTAATGTAAGGAGCTGCTTTCTTTACTACAAAATATACATCAGTTTTCCTAATTCTGTAATTCCACTAAACAATTTCAAGATTTCTGATCTCTGCCCTTCTCACTGAGGGCAGTAGTTTCTTTAATGCTAACAGGATTATCTGTCCAACTGGGCAGCAGCACGGATCTGTGGCAGTGAGAAGATAACATGTTGAAATGCAAAGCTGCACAGAAGCAGTGGGAGGTGAGAGCAAGGATTCTCATAGTTGTGAACTGGGAAAGAAATTTATTTTAAAGTCTAAGAACTGTTCAAGTATGTCCTTTTTAACCTCCTTGGCTCAACCAACACTTCAGTGTTGTGCTTACAACCTTCCCCATTGCTTTGGTTTGTAAGATGGTAAAAAGGGTGAGACCTCAAGCAGAGCTTGTGCTGCCTTCCCTCTCCTGAGCCCACCCAGCTGCCTGAGAGTGCTCCTGCAGCAAGGGCTGGCCCTGATGGATGTGCTTCCAAACATGCCATCACCACACTCAAGGGAAAGAGAGGAAATCAAGCAGACCCTCTGCACAGGCCTGTGAGCCCCTGGGGACTATGTGGCAGCCTGGGAGGAAGTAGGCAACCAAGCAAGCAGGGACACTTTCCAGTCCCCAGGAAAGGCCACAAAGCCAACAGAAATACAGCAGCTTTGGTCACAGTCCTGATGATTGTGGTCCCTGTGCTGTGAGCTGGTACCACCAGAAGGCAGATTAAAGGGGGGATACATATGTTTACAGTAGCTAAATGTGATTTTATACACGCAGTCCTTCTCTAAGGCACAGTGTGTTGTTCTTAAAAAGACTGGCTAAGGGGCAGAGGGGAGTAGGGAAAAGAGAGAAGAATCGATTTCTCCTTTCTCAATCTGTTTTTCAGTGAATTTTAAGCAAGCCTTCCTGCTCAAAGAGCCTCAGGAGTTCTGGGTGGATTCAAACAAAAAGGTCTTGGTCCCTATGTTGTCTATCACGGGGACGTTCAAGTACAAAACTGATGCCAGTGGGGCTTTTTCTGTGGTGGAAGTCCCCATCAGCAAGACGGCGCTGCTGGTGCTGCTGCAGCCCATCAATGGCACTGACCTGGAGCACGTGGAGTCCGAGCTGACATGGCAGTCCTCAGCCTGGCTCCAGCAGCTGTCCCCAAGGTAGGGAAGGGGCACATGCACCCTCCCATAGGGAGGGAGGGGATGGGGTGAGCCACACAGGCCTGCCTGCTCACCTGGGGTCGGATCCAGCCAAGGAGGCTTTATTACCAAGCACAAAGAGAAACCCCCTGCACAGCCAGGGGGCTCACTTCACAGGAGCTCAACTTTGGTGGGATCAGCTTTTTATCTGGGGGTATTTCAAGGAAATGAGCAAGTCCCGTTGCATCCCACCCATGAAGTGGGATGATCTGAGGTTTAGCAGCAGACCCAGGGTGAAATCTGGGTCAGTTCACACTTGGAAACAGTAACAGGCACCCACTGTGTTTGTGCCCCCACACCAAGCACTTGTTGCAGCTGTTTTCACATGCCCATTCCCCAGGACTGCCCAGCCACGATGTTTTCACAGTGGAGAACAAGCACTCACTTGCCTCTCTCTCTCCATCTCTCTGCAGAGAAGTTAAATTAATGCTGCCGGCATTGACACTTGAAGATAGCTCTGATTTACAGGAGCTTCTTGCAGATATGGAACTGCCGGCACTGCTGGGGAAGGGCGCAGATTTCAGTAAGATAAGCAACGCCAGTATAACAGTTGGAAAGGTACAATATTATCACCGGCATTCAAAAAAAATCATGCTTCCTGCACAGTTTCAGCCTCTTAAACTGAATAAATTTACCTAGAACAAAGCAGTCAGAGCCATGTAGGGGACTATTACATACAGTGTATGTTTTGGATTTAGAAGGAGAATAATGTTGATAACACAACAGTTTCAGTTGTTGCCAAGTTGTGGGAGGAATGAGTGAGCAGCCGTGTGGTACTCAGCTGCTGGCTGGGGTTGAACCATGACACAAGGGTAACATGATTACAGACCAGCCCAGTGTAAAAGCAGTTATACAGCTTTTGCATGTTATGGACAAGTACTCCCAACACTTTTTTTAAACATCTGTGGAGTACAATGTGCTTTATTATTTACTCAGACTCTCATTTGTCCCATCACGATCGTGCTCTGATGACTCCAGAGTTACTCATATGTTTTTCCTTTCAGGTAATAAATAAAGCCTTTTTCAAACTGGCCAGTGATGGAACAGATCAGCCAGAAGAGCCCGCAGCACAGAAGGAAGATGGGGCATACGTGGATGTAACACTGAACAAGCCATTCCTTTTTTCTGTTTTCGAAAAGCAGTCAAGAGCAATGCTTTTTCTTGGCAGAGTAGTAAACCCTCTGCATGAGGATTAAATGCAAACACAGAGGATAAGAAAGGAGTGGAATGATGCACATTTCCCATCACCACCTTCTTATTCATCAGATACTTTTGTGATGTTGTTGAGTGCTCTACTTAGCTTTGAGATGAAGCAGTTAGCATTTGAAATACAGCTTTTTGAAAGCTAACACCTTGCAACATTTCATCCTTGTTCATCTATTTCATGTGAGGTGACTGACATCCTTCCTCCAGCTTCCATTTATTGTCTCCCTTTTGCTCCTAGTTCCCCTTTTTGGATGCCGCAGGGCAGGGCAGTGTTTCGATGCAAGGCATCACCTTGAAAAAACAGATATATAAGCAGCATTTACTATAGAAAAGAACCTCTTCATTCTTTAAAAAGATTTTTTAATTGTATGGTCAGTTTTGCAAGAGAGACCCCCTTTTACATTGCAGTGAAGATTTTACAACTATCCACAGAGATTTCTAGCTTCATCAGCAACATTTCCCTTCAAAATGCTGCCAACAGCACAGGCAAGCTTTGCTTGTCCCACTGAGACAAGATTTTTTGCCTTGGAAGCAAAAACATGCTTAGAGGAAGTTTCTTCTTTCTGCAGCCCAGATGGATATGTTCACTTCTTAACTCTATGGAAATGCTAAAAATAGGGTTTGGTAGTACTAATGAACTGTGATGGATAAATTCTCAGAGTGTGACAGAATTATCTCTGATTTTTTTAGGGAAAAAAAAACAAACCACAAGGTCTACTATTCCAATATAATTCAATTTCTTGGATTACTTTATAACCTGTGAGGCATTCCTTACAGCCTTATAGCAAAGAAGGACATTACTGGTTAGAGTCCAGTTCTGTAAACTTTAACATCCAAACCATATGTTCTTTAAAAATAGCATTAATGGCAACAATATATATTAGTATAAATAGTGGATGTGGTGCTGCTTCTTGAGAATAAAATGATTACAGCAGTCCAGTCCAACTCTTAACAGAGTCATAAAAATTTGGATCATTAAAGTGGAACAACAGATTATTAGATGACTGTTGAATTAGGAAGTGAGGAATTGGGAAACAAACCTTGGTACTAAGGAAAGCCTGGAACAAGGATTTCCATGTCCCATCTCTAGATTTATTGTTAGCACTGATGGCACTTAGGAAATAACTGCAAGCCTCTTTGGCATATCATGTGAGACATATCCCACAGTGCACAGCAGCTCATTATCATCCACAGTGGTCGAAATGTGTATCTAATCTAAATGCACTAATGCCAGCAGCTTGCTATCAGTGATGTTGATATGTGACACATCCTTGTAGTTTAATGGAAAATGCCATAACATTACAAATAAAATAACCCTCAAGAATATTAGCCTACAGCATCCATGTATTTATCCGTTTATATTGTATGTATTCCAGATGCTCTAACATCTAAATACTGTACTTGTTTATATACAGAAGTAATTAAGTATGAATATGCAGAGTGGAAAGACACAAATAAACCCACTTCCAAGTTTCTTTGCGACAGTTCAGTTGGGCTTTTGTCCATAAATAAGTTCAGGCTTCTGAAATCTGCTCCAAATCAGATTTATGTCTTTAAGACAGTAAGTTGCATATTATCAAGCACTACAGCCAATGGCATATCTGTAAGAATGAAAGCGGCAGCTTCATAATAATTTAAATGTTATCCCATTTACTTGTTGAAGTCAGAAGGTAGCATTGGCTACAAATGAAATTTCAGATCATGAAATGTTACATTTTTATGAAGAAGATGGAAAATAAGGAAGGGAGCCCCTGGATGCACTGACAGAAAGTTCAGGGGAAAATGCCCTTATCCACAGACAGGGGATCCATGCTCTGGGACTCCATACCCTGTTTAGCGGGTAAAGGAAGAAAAACAAAAAATCAAACCCAGTAAAAGCCGCATGCGGGTAAGGCTGGTGCCAGGGAGAACAGTGTGGAGAGAGCAATGCTGGGGCAGTGCCGCGCTGGCCTTGGCATGCCTTTTGCAGCTGCAGCGTCCCTGGAGCTCTGGGCTTTGCGGTTTTCTCAACCCTAACCCTAAGTATAACCCTAACCCTAGGCGGAGGATTAACAGCCACATGGGGGTAAGGCTGGTGCCAAGGAAAAAGTGTGGCGGAAGCAATGCTGGGGCAGTGCCGCGCTGGCCTTGACATGTGTCCTGTTCCGCTGTATAAAGGGAGTCGGGGAGGATTCTTTTTGATAGATTTCTCGGACGAAAATAAAGCGCAAACGCGGCAATACTGTATCTGAGAACTATTTATTGATAGGAAAAGGGTAAGTATTACTAAAGGGAGGTAGAAAAAAGAGGAGAGAGGAAAAAAGAGAGGGAAAGAAACAGAAGACAGGGACAGGGATACCACAGGAATTCTGAGCCCTTTGTCGGCGTCAGCTCAGCAGGCGGAGCGTGTGTGCTGCGAGCCGCGGTGCATCTGCGTCCGTCTCGCGGCGGGCTGGGCGCGATGTCCGAACAGGAGCCGGCTGCGTGTCCCTTCCGTCGGCAGAGAACTGGTTGCTGTGCTTACGGGCGTGCTCCGGACTCTCAGAGTCCGGTGTCAGCTGCTGCAAGGTGGGTGCTGCGGGGTCGGCTCTGGGTGCCTTACGCGGCGGTCGCGGCTCTGGCTCTGGCTGCGCCCGGCAAACGCGGCGGAGGCGGCGGCGTCCGCCCCGTCGGGAAGGCAGCGGAGCACCAGGTCTTCGCGGTGACGGGCTAGTTCACAGAAATGGCAAAGCAGGGCGAAACAGGTACAGGCAGGAAAGCAGGGCCACAGGGAAGGAAAAAACGAAGGGGGGAAGGGGGCGGGGCTGGCCCTACAGGTGAGCCCCCCCACCCTCCAAAAAACCCCAAAGCAAAATGGCTCTCGTTCTGTTGCAGTTAACTGTTTTCTGTGTGCTAGGCACCTCCCACAAACCAATTTCGCAGCCTTCAATCCGGGCTTTATCCCACAGGCTGAGCGTGGAGGTTTTTTTTGCCCGGATGGGTTGCTAGAAGAACCTTCCCCGGGACAGGGTTGCCACTACATGTACAGCCTTTCTAGGAAAAACATATGTTGAGGCATTAAAAAAAAGTAAGATTGGTTCCTCTCAACATGCCTTTTAGAGCTGCAGTGTCCCTGGAGCTGTGGGCTTTGTGGTATCCTCAGCCCTAACCCTAACCCTAGGCAGACCATTAAAAGCGGCATGGGATTAAGGCTGGTGCCAAGGAGAAAATTATGGAGGAAGCAGTGTTGGGGCAGTGTTGGCCTTTGCATGTCTTTTGCAGCTGCAGTGTCCCTGGAGCTGTGGGCTTTGTGGTTTTCTCAACCCTAACCTTAGCCCTAACCCTAACCCCAACCCTAGGCGGAGCAGTAAAAGCCACATGGGGGTAAGACTGGTTCCAAGGAAAAAGTGTGTGGGGAGCAATGTTTAGGCCACTGTCATGCTGGCCTTGGCCTGCCTTTTGGAGTTGCAGTGTCCCTGGAGTTCGGGGCTTTGTGGTTTCCTCAGCCCTAATCCTAACCCTAGGCGGAGCAGTAAAAGTCGCATAGGGGTAATGCTGGTTCAGAGGAGAAAAGTCTGGAAGGAGCAATGTTGGTGCAGTGCTGCACTGGCCTGCCTCTTGTAGCAGCAGTGTCCCTGGAGCTCTGGACTACCAAAGACTCTCTTCAAAACAGAAATTTTTTGGTGGAGAGCACCTCTCCATTGACACCCTGGAGAAGAAAAGGAAGAAGGAAGGGGCAGAGATAGGGAACTAAAAACATTATTCCCAGAATAAGGACTGCAAAGAGAGAAGTGCTGGAGCAAATGCTACAATACCAACAACCTAAGCTATCTGTACAGGTACCCATTCTCCTAAATATTCAAATGTAGAAACACAACCAACCAACCAACCAACCACCCACCCCCCCTATCCCAATCCCCAGCTAAGTCTTTCTGCTTCCCCAGGAAAGTATACTCTTCTGAGACTGTTTCTGACATCAGTTTTACATGTAAAATTTTTACAGCATATTGTACTCTTCACTCTCTTCCAATTTCACTGAATTCCTCTGTCAGGCACACCGTGATGCACGTTCCAAGCATTCTAGACACCACTCACATACTTAGCTCCCAAATGCAGTCTACAGCCTAACAATCTAGTGAATGAAGCACCTAAACGCGGGGTCTAAAAGGTGGGAGATTTGGAAAAAGAGAACTAAAGCAAGGATGAGCTTTTTGCATTTCATCAAACAGCACAGTTCATCCCTGAGCATAGCTGACAATTTACTGACAGTTTAAACACCAAAAAATTTTTAAAAGTCTATGCAGTTTGCTTCCTCATCCCTCCAGTTCAACCTTGAAAATACAACAGTTGATGAAACAAGGAGAGTAAATATTCCTCAAGCAGTCCAGCCAAATACTGCTAGTTATCTTTAGATGATGAGGTTAGAACAGTCTAGTCCACTTCTGGTATAACCTACCAAGTTGAGAACTCAAGAGGAGAACATGACACTGCTCTTTCCCTCCTCGATATTGTACAAAACCTCTTCCAGCTGAATTCCTTCCAAGATTAGAAAGGCATAGCAAGTTTTCTAAAGGTCCTAGAATGGAAGAAGAAAAAGGCACAAAATCAAAACTGCATTACTGTTATGAAGTGAAATGCATTTAAAAGATTACCTAAGGAATAGAAGAAATAGGATTAGTAGCAGAAGACATCTCCATTGGAACACACTTACATGGTAGATCCTCTGCTCGTTACTGATCCAGTGTTTGAAAATGCTAAAATTCATTTTACCAAAGTTAATTCACACATTTCTTTCACCAGGGGTATCACAGAAATTCGTAATTGATGTCTTACTCCACTGAAAGAAGATTAAATCCTATTCAAGTGAGCAAAGATAAAAGATGGGGAACTGACATAGAACTAGTGATACAGACATTTAAAGCAATCATAGGACCATTCAGTAATTTTGATTTTCTATACAATGTTACTTCCTGCCCTGAAATTAAAGCTGGTCTTCAATGGAAAAGAACAGAATTCAGCCTCTATCCTCAGAAATTTGATGAAGACAAGTAGAAAGCATTGTTATTGCAGGAAGATGTGGAAAATGACTTGCAACTCAAGGGCAAGTAATCTCTCCATGCCTTTTTGGTTTGCTACACAGACTACCTCCTTTTCCCCAGTTTTGGAGGATACAAACAAAACTGTTTAATCACTAATGTGCACAGATCTCAGAACCTGTTACTTTGATGACAGCCGTTACAGAAATGTGATTGTATAGTGATGCACACCTGCCGAAATGAGCAGTTGCACAGATACTACAATCTCAGGCTACAACTTACACATCCATTTTATAACAAGAAAACATTGCTGAAAACAACAATATCTACAACAAGATGTGTCTACTCCTGACTCATTTATTAGAAGCCTGGAAAAATATAATACATACGCAATGTGGTGTTGTATTTCCCATTGATTCATTTATTAAATGCCTTTCACATTGTTCCCCCCCACTGTCCCCTGCCCCTACTCCTGGCCACTCCCTCGGGTCCTCCCTGTTGGTTCCTGTACCCCAACTCTGCCCATGTACCGCCCCTGAGCCCCTGAGGAAATGCCCCTGCGCCCGGATCACGGGGTCTCTCTGCCTCTGGGGATCGCTGGGACAAGATGTAAGATTAAAGATCCTCTAAAACCCTCATGGGGAGACCCTTCTCGCCTCCTTCACTGCCACTGTGTTGTAAAGCTGATAGCTGCTGGAGCAAAACTGCAGAGCCATCCAAAATGGACTACGGGAGGGCGACAGTGGTTGTACTGCCCTAAGCAGCTCCGCTGAGCTCTCAGGGAAAGCTGCAGCTTGCTAAACTAAACCTAGCACTACAACAACACAAACTTCTTGTTCATAAGCAGTAAGAGTTACATCCATTCTGTAGTGTGTGCCTAAGGCTGAGAATTTCCACGTGCCTGAAGGAGACAAACAGATCTGTCATCTGACAAGTTGGTTAGTTCAGTGGGTTAGTTCTTGCACTGGTTTAGCAAGCTGCGGCCTTCCCAGAGAGAGCAGCAGGGCTGCTTTGGGGAGAACGGCTGTTCCGCTCCCCTGCAGCCCTTTCGGGCAGCCCTGCACTCCTGCTCCAGCTAGCTGGGCTCCACAACATGGTGACGATAAAGGAGGCAGAAGGGTCCCTCCATGTGGACCTCAGAGAAGCTTTTACTACATGATGACAAGCCAGTTCCCAGAGGCAGAGAGAGAGACAGGTGGTCAGGGAGCTTGGGGCCTTATCTGGGGACAAAGGGGGGGGCGGAGAGAGCACATGGACGAATCATCTCAGGGTGCAGGGGCGGAGCATGGGCGGAGTTGGGGTACTGGAACCAATAGGGAGAACCTGAGGGTGTGGCCAGGACTAGGAGCAGGGAAGGCGGGGACAATGTGGGAAAGGCAGACAATTTAGTAAGAAAAGCAGTGGGGAAATACAACACTACATTGGTTCACTTTGCTGTTTCTTTCTTCAGCAATAAATTTGGATGTTCCCTCGATTGTGTATGTGCCATGAACAGAGAGAAGCTAAGCAAATTAGAAAATCCAAATCCTGCTCTCCATTACTCAAGATTGAATCCAAGCACCACCACATAATTTTAAGCAGCAGGACTTTCATCACTGCCTCCCTTCAAAAAATGAATTTTAGAAAAGTCACAACAACCACCTATCCTAATTGCTTCAAAAGCACCATGATCACATGGTTGTGTCTTCTCAACTAAAACACCATCAGTTTCCAACAGTGAGGATTGAAGGCCCTCAGGCTGTGAAAGGTTTGCTCACTACAGCTTCAATGCTACACAACAGCCATGTGCTACAAACCTCCTATCTCTAAGTATTTGGAAAATTTACATCATCTGGGCATTGAGCCCCAAGCTCTCTAAATACTTTAGGAAGAAATAAGTATTTTTAATTAATAATCAGGAACTAGAATTTCCAGTGTTAAATTTTCACAAGGTAAAAAAAAAAAAAAGTAAAAAAATCAGAACAACAAAATACCAGGGCATTCTCTGACTTTAAAGCCTTAAATTCACCTCCTACTGTGCCCAGACTATGTTGCCTATCCTTCACATATGAAAGAGAAGCATCAATAGGCAGATCACTCTAGGTTCAAGAAAGGTCTTTGTTAATCCTTCTACCATTTTAAACCCTAGTAACACTTTCAAATTTCCTGCTATATAAAGATGCACCTTGTACTGATGTAACTAGGTTACAAAAATTCTACATGTGTTCAAGCGAGTTCTAATAGATAATATAATACAAGTCAGAAATATGCCAGCTCTGAATAAATTCTAGATAGTGAATCAAGTTTTAATTTGAAGGAGAACTGTGGTGGCCGGTTAGCCTGTGGTAGAAGGGACAGAGAGAGCTCTCGGTAAGACAGTCCCTGGTACCAGAGACTTAAGTCCGGCCACGGTGACAAAAGCAGCCTCTCCCAGAACGCTTCGTTCTGTTACGGTAATCTACCCCAGTTCTGCTGCCCCGGTTGGCTGTTGGCCGCTCTGCCCCCTTGCTACCTTATGTGTTCCATGCCACAAAAGTTCTCCACTCCAGGTTCCCCCCCTTGGCCTCTGCCCCTCGCCACTCACCCAGAGCTCTCCCATTGGACCCCATTCCCTAGTCCTGCCTTTGTACCGCCCCCATGCCCTCAGATCATTGGTTTCTGGCACTTGCTCCACTCCCGTATTTAAACCTGAGCTTTGCACTGTTCTTGCCTTTGCCTCTGGAACCCTCCGCAGTGTAGAAGCAATGAACTGCTCCTGTGGAAATCTATGCAAAGACCCTTCCTGCCTCTTTGCCATTGAGCAGTGTTACTGAAGCTACCCATGCGTTTGTGAGTGTGTGTGTAGCTGGATCCTGCTGAGCAGCTTCGCTTTGGAGACACTTTTTAGAGATCGCTACACCTCACGCTCTGGCACAGAAGCTGCAGAGCCAGTGATAGCAATAGAAAACAGGTAGTCTGAATGTAATAACCTCTAAGTTAGATACTTACATTAGAAATTATTTTCAAAATTTAAAGTGCTTTAAGAGCTTTTGTCACACAGCACCTCACGCCAACATGGTCTGTGAAAAAACCGAATCAGTTAAATGAAAATTCAAAACCCAAACAAGAGCTAACCATATCCCATGGTGAGGGAAGGCAGGTAAGTGCAAAGCAGTAATGAGAAACAGCAGAATCCTCTCTCTGCGAGTACTTTATTCCAGAGTTAAGGCACACAGTTGCCTGTTTCAAACACTGTCAAGCCCACAGATGGAACTTGCCATAAGAACAGCTACCACAGTGGCAACTTGAGAGAAGCACAGAAGGCAGGAATTTGTGACAGGAAGGTGCCGATTCCAGACCTGGCACAGGTGAGATGTGGTTAGCACATCCTAGTTAATGCATCCAGACAAAAAACTCTGGCAAACTGTGGGAGAGGAAGCAAGTGTCCTACCCATATCACTGCTCAAAATCACCCAAAGTTGTGGGACAGGTGGCATCTGTGACCACCAACAACCCTGATGTGCCCCCAGACTCATTTCTGGGACCTTCCACTGGAGGACTGACGCGATCCACAGTGTTACATCAGACAGTGTAGAACTCCTCTCACAGGGAGGTACTGAATCGCTCCAAACCAAGCCTAGAGACACTTCAGAGACAGAGTCAGAGAAGCGGGTATTTGCTTTATTCAGTGCCAGGTGCGTGGGGGATCGCTCCTCCTAACACACACACAGAGCACTCCATACAGCACAGTATGAATATTCATCACATTCCTTGGGATAGGAGTGGTTAATACAAATTACTTCTTGGAAGTCATTAACATCATTAGCCTACGTGCCATGCATGCACTGTTGTTCCAGTTTGGCCGCCACCCCAAGACAACTGTGTACCCTGGTGGTCACACTGAGGAAGGCTCCTCTTCTTCCTCGGGGGTCCTTCTGATGAAGGTTAGTAGTCTTCGTCACCATGCACTTTTCACCTTTCTTTCCAGAGCGCGCGCAGTTCTTCCTTGGCTGATTCAGCGGTTTCTGCGCTCGTTTCAAACAGGTTCTGTTCCTCTTATCTTGACAAGGTGCATCGTGTTTCTCTTACCTTGACACGGCTAAGGCACATCTTGTTTCTAAGGCTTGTGATCAACATTTGCTGACTCTTAACAGTTAACTCGTGCTTACATGAGTTAACTATTGATCAACCCCTCGCCAGTGGGCATTCCCACCTGAACCTAAACATATATGAACCCATTGAACTCTTTGTTTCGTGGACTTCCCCCACCCCCATGGATCAACACTGCAACCATCACTTTGACCAACAAACATCTGGAATTGCAGCAGTGTTGTGATCTTGCTGCTGGAGCTGTGTGTGGTGATATCTTTCCTCTCCACTATGTACTCATATACTTTCTTTCTTTTCCCTGTATATTTTCCTAAGTGGTATCTTTATACTTTCATATTGTTCTATTTCTATAGACAATAACCAAAACAGCTACATACCTCTTTTCCATTGCAACCAAACTGTTCTAAAATAAGATAAATAATCTGATATATATAGATATATCAAAAAAATGGTCATTCAGTGTCCTTTCACTCTAATCAAAAGTTCTGTTAACAAGAACCTCAGTTACTTTGCCTCTGGGGCAGGTTGTAAGACAGCCATCAATCAATACATTTGATTGAAAAACATATGGGACATCAAAAGTTAGGAAGACAATTTATTACATATTATTTTCAACATATAACTTCATTCTTGTACATTTCAAGTTGTACAACAAAAATAAGAAAAACATTTTCCTCTACTTTTATTCTAGAGTAGAAAGTTTAGAGCTTTGCTTGCTTTCCATATAATGGATAACTATGATAAATTCTCCATCTTTTGGTGAAACAAGTTTATCGAGGCAGAATATACACTGATTTGTTGCTCAAGATACATTAGGAAGCACTTCATTGCTCTTTATTTGGTAAAACAAAGAAGAGTTGTCTCTCTTTCTTTTAGGGACATTGTTTATCTTCAATCACATGCTTTCAAAAATATCTAGGATGGTTCCATTGTGGCCTGATCCTTGGCAGTTAGAACCAGCTCTGCAAGGGCTGAAAAGCTTTTTATGCTGCTTGTTTCCAGTCCCATCTTTTGTACCTAAAAAGATACAGAAAACCCATTAATTTTCTTTAAAACATCAAAAATCACTAATTATTCCACTTCAAACATGTAGTGAAGCCTATGTTTTATCCTGCATTTGACGTGCAGTAAAAAACCCAACTGCATATACTGCAAACTATAAAAAACTTGCATCCAACTTTGCTCAGTTAAGTCTCTTCAGTTACCGTAGTGTCTTGCAGAGAAATATTTCACCATCTTGTAGGCAACTTGTAACTAAAGCCAGCTGGAAGTTTTCCAGCGAAGCAGTCAGAAAGAGAAACTTGGCTGTAGTTGGTTTAAATGCATTGATAGCAACTAATTTTTTTTTTTTTTCAAACTCCAAATGAGGTTTCTGGGCAATACTTTAAAGATCAATATGAATACATCCATGAACAGCCAACAGCACAACAGTGAAACCATTTCAATAGGCTGCAAGAGCTTATGGTTCTAGCCTTGAACTTCCTGGAAGACAAAAATGACTCTACAACTACAGAGGTTGCAGCAAGTATTTTCTTAGCCAGGAAATCTATTGCTCTGACAACAAGAAAAATATGGCCATGAAAAAACTAAGAGTGCAGTGAAGCAGAAAAATCTGGATCTAACTAAAACCATAATGAAGTGACTCTGAAAAGGTGTTTGCTGCTGGAACTCTTTGTAGTAGTCACATGTACCAAAACATCTCCTAAATGATTATGAATAATCTGTCCCAGTTCAGCTTAAATTCACACTGCAGTGATGGAAAAGAAAAACAAAAGCTCAACCCCAGGCAAAAACTGACAAATAACAGTTTTTGTTATTAAGATTTCCAGAGTTCCACCTAAATCTTCTTTGTGATTAGTCTCGTATCTGAGAAAAGCATCTGCTCACACACAAGCAAACTTAATCTACCTGTTATAATGCATCAACAGCATCTGCTCATAAACAAGATTGATGACAGCTCCTTGGCAACTAATATTATGGACTCTTAGTTGAAACTTTGTTTATATCTAGATACGATTTTCAGAAATAAAGGAGTACAAAACAGTATGCTTATACATTTTAATGTAGCTACTGCATACATTTTCTTCTTTTATGTTTTCCTATTTAAAATTTCATATTTGGCACTGAAAAGCACTTACAGCACAACAAATCAGGCTGACATCCTCACAGCTCTTGGGAACAGACCCTGACCATGCAGAAAGTCAAGGCTGGAAACACCCCAACCGAAGGCACACAAAAGCAGGGCCATGAAGAAGTTTCTATCAGACCTAATTCAGGTCCCTGCTCTCTGGTCTGTAAACACAGTGTTTCTTCTTAGTGCTTTCAAGCACTAAGCAGTACTTGAATTTTGAGTAGTAAGAAATACAAGCTTTGCATTTGTATAAGAAAGGACAGGAAAGCATGCTAAAGTGGTATCTACAGTCACCAAGGTCTCAAATAATCTCCTTTATATAAAGGTGAAAACACAAAGCAAAAACACAAACCCCAAACCCACACCAACAAAGCTTTCAAGACCAAAATCAAGGTTCCCTTTCCTCTTCCACCTCCCTTCCAAAACCATTAATAATAAAAAAACTCGTTTCTCATAACTTACTTGTTCACCAAAATACTCAACGTCTAGGGCCAGCTGCAGTCGGATTTTGTTATCATCACTCATGCCCCCATTTGTACCAACAGGATTTGAAGTTGTGGTTCTTCTGGCTTGCTTCAACCTTTTTAGACTCTCTTCCATTTTCTTAACAGAACTGAGCACATCAGATACAGTTTCATAATACCTAAATTAAGGAAGGTTAATGAGAAAGAAAAAATTCCACTTTACAGAACAGCCTACTTTATACACAGAAGTACATCACTGGCCCTGCTGACCAGTGCCAGAAGGAATGGCTTTCCTTGCAAAGAAGCTACTTATTATCATTATCAATTCATCAGTATTTCCATTATTAGTTCCAGAGGTAATCTGAAGATTACTATTCAGTCTTGAAGACTCCTCATCACATCATTTTTGACTTGTTCAAGATGTTTGTACTCAATAGTGACCAAGGAATGCAACTGCTCAATTTTAAACAGTCAAAATCAGCCCCTCTACAATCAATAGAATACTGAGTAAAACTGCTTTTACAAACAGGACAAGAGTAACAGCCTGACAGACCAAAACTCACATATTCTTAGGTAAGTTATAAAACTGTGTATGAGAGCACACATGTGCACACCAGTCAGAAATGCCTCTTTCTACAATGAAGAAACTGATTTAAACAGGAGTCTCAAGAAGCTGGCAGGAAAAGTCAGAAGAACACTAATCCTAAATTAGAAATGATATAGATAAAATAAAACATCACTGCCCAGACAGTAGGATCCACATTAAAGAAAGCATAGAATCAAACAAAGTACACACATCAACTGCTCAGTGAAAGTTCAAGAAGCCCTAAGGACCGAAATCCCATGCCTAAGTGGTAAGGGCATGTCATACAAATTAACAGATGCCTAGGACAGTGAGTTAAGAACAAGAAGAGAAAACAGAGCAACAGTGGGAAATTAAAAGATCCTAAGAGAAGTTACCAGATTGAGCTATTCTGTAATTTGCTATAAAATCTCTAACTTTCAAAGAGCCCCTCTATGAAAACTATGACTGTAAGAATTAAAAAAGTTAAAGAATCTTCCTGATGATTACTTTTAAACAAGGAGGCAACAGAAAGCAGACAAGCTCTTTTAAAGGATAATCAGATAGGGATAGCTAAAAAAAAAGTGCTTGCCAGTGCCATGGAAACTTGTTTCACGATACCATTCCATGAAAAGCAAAAGTATTCCAATGACAGTCAGTCGTGTTCTCTTTTCATATCTTGGTATTTCCTTGTCCCACTCACTTGTGATTAATTCCTACTTCTGCTGTACTCCCAAGTCCTTCTGCCATTTAAGCAAATTTAGCCTCCAGTGATTCTTAACTAGTGTATGCTCTTTTCTCTTTTTTCATTTGGATGCAAGAATGTATTGTCACTGCAGGAAATTAATTACTTGCATCCGTATTCTCAAGTTTCTTTGACTTGGCTCTTGTCAGTGAGGATAGATATTTTAAAACAAACTAATACACATAGTAGCAACAAACCAGGAAAACAGAATTCAAAAGAAAATTCCTTAAGAAATGAACTTGTCAGTCTTACAGATGTTTAAGCACTGCCACTGTGTTTAACCTAGAATTTAATTCAGTTTTGGTAATGTTAACATGGAAAGTGAAGAACTGCTTTTTGGGGGGGGGGAAAAGCTCTGGTTGGGTCCAAGGAACTATGTAACAGCTACTTTGCGTGGTGTCACCAGATTCACTGAAGCTTTAAAAGCAAGACTAACCAGACAGAGACGTAGAGAGACAGACAAGAATTCATTCTAAGGTATTTATTTTAGCTCTTGTGACTTGAGATTCCAGGAATCTCTGCAGTTCTTCAGCAATGTTACTTAACAAATGCTGTGGGTTAACAATAAGCTTCTTTTTATGCACTAATAAATGGTTAAGAGACACCAAGCTTGAAAAAAGAGGTTTTGTGCAAAATGAAAGTGACCAGTGCAGTCTAGACCAACCTAAGCATAGCCCTGTCCAAAATACTTAAGAAAAATTTTAAGAACAGTTAGTGAATGTGTAAAATTGTCTTACAATTTTAAGTCTATTCTGAATAACAACAAAAAAAGTGCACATTAATAAATACCTGAGAGGTACCAGAAATGGAAGACTAGGGAGGCACAAGGAGGCAAAGAGCAAGAAAGAACTTGTCTTCTGACTATGGTTTAAAACCTCAGTAGTATTATGTGGCTAAATCTCAGAAAAAAACCAATCCATGCTCAGAAGCAGTCAACAGACAATATAATATGCTAAGAACTATCAGGAAAACCATATAAGGACAGACAGAAATCACACATTATACTTCAACCTGCATGGATTCTTCTGATACTGTCATCTCTGACTAGAAAGGTCAAAAAAAACCCCCAACAAAGCAAAACTATAAAGATGGGAAAAGGAAAAAAAGCCATCAAAATAGGCTATGGTGACTCTTTAGTTATAGGCAAGGCTAGACATATAAAAAAATTACAGCTAGCACAGAGCAAATTGTCCACAACGCAAGAAGTAGGGGGTATCCTGTGAAATTTTGTGGCAGAACTTTCAAACAAAAGCAAGTCTTGCTGTCTCATGTTACATGCTTTACTGGCAGAGCTCACAGAATGCAACATCCCTGCTCAGTAGGAATTTAAAATACAGCAGTAAGAATGTAAAATACAGCTAGACAAATGGAAACAAAATCCATTAAGGAACTTAATGCATATGACTATTCATGTTCAAAAGCCCTCAAGATGCTAACTAGGAAACAGAAGATCTAATAAAGAAAGTGTTGCTTTATGACTGCCTTATTAAAACTGTGAACAATTAGCTCTTTAACAGTTTAAAAAGTCCAAAGTTGTTTTTTTTTTTTTTAAACCATTAAAAAGTTGGATAATCATTACATACATTAAAAAACTCAAAGGACAGTAGAACTCAAGTGTCTTGAGAATTCAACCAATGTTCATTGAAAATAACATGAGGTTAAGGTCTTACATCAATTCAATTCTGAAACAGAACGTAAATCTTTAGTTCACTGTTGCATTCCCAGAGCAAACCAGTTTTTCCAATGCCCTATCTACCACGTCATGGTTTCCACAGCTCTGAGCAGGAGCCAGGTCTTTGGATTCCCTGCCCAGCTTTTCATCTGCTGAATATGCAACACCAGAGTAAATTCAAGAAAATATATCCCACCTAAAGAGTGCTATATTTTGGCTTTCTTACAATTGTGTTAATTCACAGTGTTTTGGTTTTTTCCTGTGCCTGTTCAATGGACACTGGGGTTTTTAACTACAGCAAACAACGTTCTGTATGGTTCTCTTACTTTTGTGTGCTTTCAGAGAGAGCACCTTCCAGCCACTGATGAATCATGGGCTGCTTCAAGGTATCTCTGTAGTCATTCTGCAGTCGGTGGAAGGGCTTAAGAGCACTGTCAACATAAGGTGAAGCTTTAGTTGGCACCTCCTGGTAGATGACAGGGAAACAAGTCAGGGAAGAAAGAACCAGTCATTTACTTACTAGAAGTATTAACACCCAATTCTAGCACATATGCAAAATGCTAAGGCTGTACCTAAGCAAAGAGATACATAAACCATTTAGGACAAGTCAGTGAAGTGATCATTATACATAGGAAAGGCACCACTACAAAATTATTCAGTAGTGTTCTACAGCATGATATAATATAGAACAAGGTTCAAAATGACCAAAGCTTTTTCAGAGATGCATGTGCCAGCCACTCCTATTACCAGGGTATGATCCTAAATGCTCTTTCTGCACATGCCAATTCCAGAGAAAGCTGAGCAGACTCAGTGCCCAAAACAGACTATTACACCTTGGTTAAAATACCTACAGCTTTGTTTGAAGACATTGCCATGGGCTCTGTCAAGCAGACACGGACAGGCCTGAAGAACTCCTAACAATATCAGCACAGGCCTTTCTGAGATTTATTTTATCATTTGCAAGCAGCACTGACCTTGTTGGTTCTCCTGTATAATCTTGGAACTTCCAGTGCACTCTTCAGGTATGCAAAGGAGGACTCAGTGAGATCCTGGATAATTCTGTTATTCAATGTTGGCACACAGGCTGATAGAGAAGTCTTTGAATCTTCCAAGGCTCCTATTAAAGTAAAAATGCTGAAATTTAAACTGAGCTACCCTGCCCAATCACACACAAGTTATGTGAATCCCCTCATCCTCCCAATCTCACTCACTGTCTGGTGTCAAGTACAGGATATACTTACCAAATAAATACACACCAGCCATTTATAAAACACTGCCAGTAACGCCAACCACTCCTCAGGCAGAAACACAGATAGAGGGAAGCAAAGACAAGAGGAATAAAGTAACATTCTCCAGGTTCAGAGTTTTTCCAGTATTACCAATGAAGCAAGGGCTTGAATCAAAAGGCTCTGGCCTTCCAAAGAAACAGTGAAACTCTCTCTAAATTCCCTATGGAATGACTGGAATATGTTCAACTCAAAGTCGTGATTGGCAATAGACCATCTACTGAGCAGGGGATGCGCACAAGCTCCTACATCTCTGACAGACTTGGACATCTACCAGTAGTTCTGATTTAGAGATTTAAGTGGAATTCATGATGCAGAACTTCTGGCTATGCTTGCAGACAGGGACTAGTTCACTCATGCTACATGCCTAGATTTAATTATTAAATTAAAAACAAACTCCGTATTTCACATAAAGAATCATCAGATGAAAGAAACCAAACAAACGAACCAAAGAAAGCAACCCAAAAACCAAACCAACCCAAAACAAAACCAAACCAAAAACCTAGAAAAAATAAAGGAGGCTAAAATACTGAATCACTTCTACCCTCTGAAGTTAAGGTATTTAACTATGATACTTTGATAACCCTCTGCCTCACATGATTCATCAGGCCTGAGAGAGAACAGTCATTTCAGAAAAATATTTTAGTTTCAACTGGATAATGGAAACCCTCTTCTTATGTCTTCTTCCCCAGTTCTTTCAAAAGTGGGAGGTTAAAGATATGATATGAATCTCCTAGGATAATGTCCCCACTTTCTGGAGAAAAATCCTAAAAGCACTTTAGAATCACTCAATTTTAATCATTGAACATTTTCCAGACTCAACGTGTCTGTTCAAGATTGGTTCTATTTAACAATTTAAACAGAAGGCAAGTTTCATTAAGTATTTTCATCCTAAATAATGAAACTGTAAAAGTTGATTTCATTTGTTTGGCAGAGGGAATTTGGGAGAAAGGGGAAGGAGCCTCTCAGCTTTACCTGCAATGCAAGATATATTCTTGAAGCCAATCATTTCAAGCTTTGGTTTAATCATGTCTAAGATGTCAGGAATCTGGAAAAAACAACCCAAGACCGAGACAGATATAGTCACGTTATAAACATTTCAATTACTTTTCCTACATCCTGCAGGTTTGAAGTGCATCACAAGACACCTTCAGTTTCCATGGTTTTACTGCATTTCTGGTAAATCAGTACTAGAAGTTTACAATATGCACAGGAATTTAAGCCTACACACTAAATCCTCTACCTTACTATTGTACTCACAGGAAATAATTTAGAACTAACAAAATCCACTTGCAATTTACAACTTCACAAATCACAGAAATTTCAGCCTTACTGAAAATAAATACACAGGAATCATCCCTACTGGAAGAAAATTAACACCATACATCTCTCCTCAAGATTCTGGATCATTAATCAAGTATAATCATAATCATAATCATAATCATAAACCAACCTCCAAGACTAAAACCAGCAAACATTTAAAAGAGAAGATAGTATTAAAGCTGAATGTTGCACCACACTCCAAGCTGCAACAGAGACTTTACTAGAAAAGGTAAGATCAGCAGAGTGACACTTCACACCAAAAAACTGCAGAAACATATTATTTTAGGGGTTAAGTCCAGCAGCTACCAATAAAAAAAAGTTAAATACCTGAAGTGGTTTCCCCGTAATCTGCCATTTCAAATAAGCACAGAGTAGGACCCGTATTTCAGGTATCAGACACCCCAAGTTTTAGCATTTAAGATTACAAAAAAATTATGGTACGTTATTTTAAACAATCTAATCCCCTTACAAGATGCCAAAAACATAAATGAAGACTCTTTCTAAGTAAAGTCAAAAGCACAAACCCGATCCTGGAGTTTGTCCAGATCTGCAGCAACATATATCAGCTGAGTACTAGATATAGAAGACAATGGCAGACTTTCTGGAGAAGATCCATTCCCTTGGTCCTCACTGGGGTTGAGACTTAAAGAAGATTCCTTTCTACCAACTGGCACAGGTTTTTTGCTTTCCTTTGTATTCTCACTGGAAATGGGCTTTGCAGAAACCTGAAACATCAAATTGAAACGTGAACTATAGCAATAGTGAAGGCAGTTAAAGTTGGACAAACTGAAACAGTATACAAAGGATTTCTATGCTCTTAGCATTAAGAATGCCACACTTTCAAGGGATATTACCATTCCTAAATTAAATAGATTTTAATATATTTAAAATAAATGTTAAAAAAAATTTGAGTGCACTACAAAGTTGGACGATTTGGAACAAATATGTCACTAAGGTTAGTAGAGGGCAGTCTGGTCTGGCTGTCAAACAACTCCTTTCTCCACCTCCTCAAGCTCTCTGCTGTCAGGCAAGTGCTTCCCTTGACTACTTTTAACTCTGGTACTTATCAGTACTTTTCACGAGATAATTTAGCTGAGAGAACTAAGTCACTGAGTCGCAAAAGAAATTATAAATGGAGATCTTACTGCTGTCTTCAACTACTGAAGGGGCATGTACAGAGAAGATGGAATCACATTTTTCCTTGAGGTACAGTGACAGAGTAAGAGGCAATGGCTATGTACTGTAGCAAGAGAAATTCAAATAGGAGGAAAAAGCAATCAGTCATTGGACCAGGGTTCCCTGGAAAGACTGCAACCACCATCTTTGGATATACTCAAAATTCAACTGCAAGAGCCTCTGAACAACCTCATCTAAGCTGGTCCTGTTTTGAGCAGGAATTGGGACCAGATTACTTCCAGGAATCTCTTCAAATTCCAATTATTCTATTGTGCTGTCTCTCCATGGCACAAGAAACAGAGGCTCACTTGTATGGCTGGGAGCAGGCAGCACAAGAGCAAAGCACAATTTCTCTGCTCAGAAGCAGTGATCATTGATGCTGAGTCAGCTGCCCAGGTAGCTTTGGTAAAACCGAAGTTTTACATTCTCAGTACTAAACAACTGATCCAAGTTATATTATTCCTTCTTATTTGAAGGGTTATTTTTCACCTGGCTCTGTTTCACAACCTCATTCACTCTATCAACAACACAAACAGAAGAGAACTAAGATTTTGGCTTCTTGTTTCAGTGGTAGAGGCAGCATTAAGCAGTATGAAGTACAGCTTTGACAACCACCAGACAGTAGCACTGCAACAGTATTAGTATTTGTGACTAATCACGTATTTTGCAGTGATACTTTTTGTAAACCAAACTCATGAACTGGTTGAAGGTTAAAAACCATTAAGTTCCCAAAAAACTCTTAAAAAGAGGTCATACACTTTGCTTCAAAAAGTCTCTTTTTGATGGACATGCCCCATCATCAAGCCCATAAGCAGGCTGCTCTCACCTCACCGATGAACACAGAGTAGCGTGCCAAGATCTGCAGGCTGAGTTTCCACAGGCGGTGCGCTAAAAGCGGTAAAAACATCTGATCTGACCAGCACTTCAGAAGACTCGTCCAGACCATGTGAGTGGCCAAGAGACAGAATGAGCTCCCAGCTAGAAATGATGAGGCAACAAAGGTCAAGTTCCTAAGCACATTTTTTAAAGATGCAACATCAGTGTAACTGCATTGCCAGAGATTAAAAAAAACAAAGTGTTCCAAAAAGATAGAAATGTATTAAGCATTGCCTGAAACAAACTCTTAAAATACTATCTTCTCAGTGCTTTAGATTTCACATTCCACTAAGTCTTGCTGTAGCTGTGCAGGCAAAAGCAAGAAATGAGAATTTGCCTGCAATAAAGACAGAAACAGCTTGGCCAAATAATCCACCTCAGGAAATAACATTTCCAAAATAATTTTGGCAGTCTTTTGAAGTTACATTAAATATGCCTGCCAGCCATAACATAATACTCCCTTAGCACTAAACTATTGCTCCTCTCCCAGTTATATGAGATATTTGCTATAAATATTTGTTTTAAACACTGTACAAATATCTATATTTAAACACAGTACTTTTAAAGCAGTTCACACAGTCACGTTTTAGAGAATACAATTAGAAAGACAAGGAATGTGTCTGCAAGTTTCAGGCCTATGCCTTGAAGTGGTAAGATTTATGTATTTTGTCTCCATTAGGATTTTTTTCTCCTTGTTTTCTTCAGAGAGCACATGTGTATACACACATACAGACATTTATGTGGCTCTTAGCTACGTTCTTCATAACTACTCACCCTGTCAGCTGAAGTTAGTTTTTCTAATACAATTACAATATGCTTCTAATGCATATACCAGGTTATACCCTTCCACTCTTGTTCCCATTCTTCCTGTGCATACCTCCTCATCTCCTCATAAATCAATGTATGTTTTTGGAGCAGACACCAACACTATGAATGACAGCAAGCCTAACTGCTGCCAACAGACAGCCTCTAGCATTTTCACCTCTACATAGTGCTACAACAATTAAGAAAAATATGCTCCAATAACACAGCACAGCCTTTTCGTTGACACTTAAGAGGATGTCAAATGCTAACTTAACTCCTTCTTGCACTGAGGGGATGGTTCTGTCAGTATGTTAATGACTGCTGCTAAAGAGGGGGTTTTTAGTAAGCAAAGTGATCACTGAACAGAACTCTCACATTGCCATCTCTATAGTCATGTTTTATACTGTTTGATCAAGTTAATCAGAAATCAGAAAGCTCATGTGAACCACGGGATGCATGTTACTGAATACTCAAGAGACAGAGTAATCACTGCTACTTATACAACTGATTCCTTTACAATAAATATTTTTTGCAATAAAAGTTTACCTGGTGCTTCCTCTAGCGTATCTGAAAGTGCTTCTTCTAAGGCCCCTGCGACTTCTCTGAATCTGAGAGAAAGAAAAATTTTGAATATTACAATTCAACAGTTGCTTAAATTGATTCCTAAACATTTTTCAGTAATACTTTAGTATTCAATAATACTTTAGTATTATTTCAATGTGCTATCAATGGATACACACAGATTTTAAATCTGGGGTTATTTTTGCCCACCTTATATTGGAATATAAACCACACCAGCATTCAAACACTTGAAAGAGAACCTTTGACATTCTACAGACACATACAAAGCTTATGCTTTGGGAAATTATAAAAGTCATGGTTGCAAACATTACCAGAATGATAGCTCACAGAGTGACAAGTCCTCAGCTTCGAGGAGTGAAGTTTTTTGTTTTGCTACTGTTTTTAAACTAAAAGCAAACAAATTGACACATACTTGCTTTAATCTTCAGATTATGTCATGTGATACAGGAGCTCTAGCTTTCAATATGTTTGTTAATGAGCAGTAGCATAAGATTTTGCAAACAATTCTGTACCTAATAAAAATCAATAGTTCCTCACAGGACACCTGGTTTTTAAAAATTCCCCCATTTAAAAATACCCCTTTTCTAAAAATTCACCATTCAAAGCAAAAAAAAAAAAAAACAAACCAAAAAAAACAAAAAAAAACCAAAAAACCAAAAAAAAACCCAAAAAAAAACCCCAAACAACAAAAAAAAACAAACCACAAAAAAACCAAACCAAAATCACACCTCCAAAATTTTTTCAGGTGTAACAGCAAGAGTTATTAAAACCTCTAATACTTTCCATCATTTTAAGCTCCCCTATAGGAAGTTTGTCATTGTCATTGGTTTCCTCTTTTTTGCTTTTATGTACATCGCAGAAACTCAGTAAATCTTTCTATCAAACTTACTAATTACAAACCTGTAGGGCTTCTCTTACAGTCTCCTGTCATTTCCAGATCAGAACAGGGGCCCACCCAGCTTTTCTTGTTCAAACTCCTAATGGACTAAGATGAATGTTTGGCAACTAAACATGTTTGTGAAACAGCTTCAAAACCTCCTTTCTGCCTATGCACTGCTTCCATCAACAGAGCAGTGTCTTTAAGTCTTATGGTGAACAGGATTAGAGAACAGAGTAAGATTTTTAACAGTTACAATTTTTGCTGAATACTTCTTACTTAAGAAATAATTTCCCCAGTGTGGGGTTCGTTACAGTTCCACAATCAGTTGTACTGACATAACTGAAAGAATGAAACATGGGAAGGAGTTACTGGGGCTTTTTGTGCCAGCACTGCTACAGAAGAAATGCCTGAACAACCATCTGTTCCTCAAAGGATCATTTCTAAAGGTTTTAGTACTGGCTGATTTTTCTGGGTAATTTCTGTAATTGAAAAAAAAAAAAAGAAACCCAACAATCTTAACTATAAATGCCATAGTGTGAGACTACAATTCAATAAAAATCTTGTATGACTTAAAGGATATTAACACACACCAAGAAAAAGCTTTCCTGATATATATAATTAGCATGTTGCATTATTTTCACAGTTATGCCCTAAAGACTTCATGGACACTTCCAAAGTTAGCAGATTATTCCAATATAAAGTAATAATATGGTTAAAGGTGAATAAGCTGCTCTTATCCAACCATTTCTCAAAATAGTACACTATTTAGACTTACAGTAATCTTGGATTAAAGGAAAATGGTTTTTTAAAAGTGTTTTAATCAATCAGAGCTCAGAATACCTAATGGGAAACATTTTTGAAGAGAAATAATATGCTGAAGCTCCATTTCAATTTTATGAGCAAGATTATCAAAGTTTGATCAATTGATCTCCTACTAGAAAAGTTGCACTTGAAACTAAAGGGGCAGACACAGAGACCTATTAATGATACATATCTGTTAAAAGGATCATAATGGCTGCAGTTCCACAGACACTTCTAGTCTGTGTACCACTGTGTAGTGAATATTCCTCACCCCTTCCCTTGGGCCAGCATGAGTATCTGTACAGTTTAGTGGTTTGGGGCAATTGGCTGGAGCTGAACATCAGACTTTTTTTTTGTACTGAGTAACGATCCTTATCAGTTCACTACACAACTGCAGGAACAGATGTGCAAGCAAAAAACCAAACCAGGGTATCAGATGCTGTGACTGCTGTTTTACAAAACACCATGGACCACCAAAACACTAAGATCCAGCTCCGAGCCCCATGATCTTGTCACTTAATATTAACTCTACCACTCATAAGATTCCTGCATGGAATTCTTCAGCACAAGGGTAGATTCACCCTGGATTAAAGAAACTGTATAAATGTGACTATGGCAGTGTTATTGCCAATTACAGAATTGTACAATATAAAAGGTCACTAAAAAGTGAAAAGGTGATCCAGGTTTAAAATAACCATAAATTTTTCTTCCCCCTCTTTTGGAAATTCTACCTATTTTTTTTTATTTATTTATTTTTTAAGAGGATCTCAGAAGGCTTCACACCAAGAGAGATCACACACAGCACACTTGGGACACAGGAGACATCATCAATGGTTCTGCTCCTTGCCTGGAGGGTTGCTCTCCAGCCCTACAATGACATGTAGGCTACACTTTCTAAAAATACAGCTTTACATTCTATTTTGCTCATTAAAATTCTAACATTGCTAGAATTAAAATAGGACTTTCTTAGGTCTCTCTGTTCTCTTCTAGCTGTAAGGTCTATAAAAGGTAATACTACAGGTACATCAGACCTGCTGGTAAAGTAAGCTAGAAGTTATTCCTTAGCTCCTCAGGAATAGGGAATAGTGGGACAATCTTTGGGAAGGCAATGTTACAAGACCCAGCACTTTAAAGAGTACAGCCTGTGAGACAAAAAGAATATCAGAAATATGGCTAGATCTGAAAAAGCTGCAAGTTCTCAAGGGCTTTAATTCTATATGTCTACAAAAAAGATTTCTTCCCTCATAGTAAGTATTCCTCCGAATTTGCACAAGTAGCATTCAATATACAGCTTAGTTTCAGGGACACTGGTGAAAAAGAATTTGAAACAAGAATTGAAGACTTACTTAGATCTGTTCCTGATAATCTTACAAGTAGCTTATCAAATCTAGTGTAACAACACAGTACATACTGAAGAGTAGCTATGTGTTTTTTGCTAAATTGTTGAAAGATATATAAAACAGTTACTTGACTTAGTAATTCAATTCTTAGTTTGATTTCTGCTATGATTTGTTGACAAGTGAAACTTTAAACAACAAGGAGATGTGACCTTAAGCCAGATCATCTTGCTGTGACTAACCTCTACTTTTGAAAGACTGAACAAAAAAATGTACGCCAACCTTATTTGAAAATATACAGGCAAATTCCATTTATTGTTAAAGCTGTGGTAAGAGGGATGAGCTCTTAACCGTTTCACGCTGGCCTGGGAGCCGCACTGTCGTTCAAATTTCCGTACGAAATCCATACTTGTGGTGTACTTCTGCAGGAAGAGAAGGAGCATTTTGATCACACACAGGCTCCCAGCAAACAAGGAAGGTCTCCACCCATTCAGCAGAACTCTTGTCTCACGCTACAACTAAGCTCGAGGTTCAGGATGGGCTGACGCTGCCCCTTATCACCGAATCATACAAGGCTAAAATCCTGGACTCAGTGAAACCAAAACCAAATTAACTCGTAGGTGTTACTCTATGGTAACAAAAGCTAGTCCAGGACACTTCTAAAAATCTAAAACTCTCCAAGCAGAACTGATCAGAGATTCATGAGTATTTCTGAGCTCAGTCACTGGGGTGGTGCTGCACAGTACTAACAGAGTCAGGTGCAGGAGGTAAATGTATACATACAACAAACACAAATAATCAGGAATGAAACTCAGAAGTACACATAACCAACCACACACGAGAATGGAAGCACAATATTTTTGTCTGTTACACAAGACCCATATTATAATAATTTATAGACATTTTTCCCTAAAAATGTTTTGCAAATATCAAATATTTGCAAAAGAACTTCAAACAATTTCAGACAAACTAACTTCATCCAGTGTATACTTCTAATAAAATGTTTATGAATATTATGAGTATTAAATTGGATGCAAGCAAAAAAACCCAAAACATTAATCCCCAAACACACTGTGGATTTGGTCTCAACAGTATGAGAACACTTAAAATAATGAAATAATAAATTAAATCATGCACAAAGCAGAAAGCCAAACACTTGATGAAAACCAGAACAGTACCAAAAAATGTTATTTCATACAAAATAGACCTTGTTAACAGACCACAAAACTTATGTAAATAAATTTAAAAACAAAATAGAACTGCAGTTAAAATTACTTCTATGGAATGAAAACTAGTTCGGTTTCTGTGCAAGTTTCTTCTACTAAAAAAAAAAATAGGAAACAGCCATAAAACCTATTATATATTCTCATAAACCCTCCTCTCCTGAATTAATGAAATAAGCCTGACTGAATCTCTCAGTGCTTCTGACTTCACTGCAGGGTTAGGGTTCAATCCACAATCCAGAGCACTATGGGAGTGATGTGATTCTGCCTCTTGTGAAGAAGTAAAACATCAGGAGAAGCTCCTGCGTTGCTGCTTAGAGGGTCTGCTCTCAAAAATTCCTGTGAACAAAGGACATGAACTGCTACGGAGACGCTTTTGTGTTGTGTATCTCAGTAAGTTCGTAACTTTCTTTTAAAGGTATAATTACAGAATATCTTTTTTGTGACATGGCAGTTTCAGTGTCAAGACAGTATTCTGAAAAATGCACACAAAAGCTTTTAAGTAAGTTCTTTTCTCCTAACCTGGTTGTATATATAACACAATGGACCCATAAAAGGTATGGGAGTTAGACCCGGATTGAATGACAGATTAGTTCTCTTTCAGGCCTCCGTTCTTAGATAATAAACCCAGCACTGTAAAAACGTCAACAAACTGTTAATGCTCTGCTACCCTAAGTGTAAGTCAGAGACATAAACCAAACACTCTGTAAAGACCTATTACTTTCAGAACAGAAAGGACCTCAAGAGTCATTTATCTCAGTACTGGTAACATTATATCCAGGAGAGGGAACTAACTACAAGATTCCTATTTCAGCTTCTAGGATTGGTTTGTTGACTCCACAGTTACTTAAGAGAAGTAAAATTGGGAACAAAAATGGAGCAATTTTCAAACAGAGAAATCTAAATTTAACCTCAAATGAATGTTTAGTGATAAAAGGAGTATTCTTTTCAAATACCCATAAACCTACACACCTGACTCAAATAAGGGCACATCAACCTGAAATAATTTTAAAAAACCACCTTGCAAAAACAAACACTTACTTTAACACACTTAACATTGTCAGTCTGATTTTTAATGGATTTAAAACAAATGTTTCAATCCCTCTCTCTCCTCTACACCTAAAAACCTCTTAACAGATAATACTGCATATTCAAACTTTTCAGCTTTAAACCTATACATAGATACATATGGAAATAAACATGGAGAAAAATACTTTTCTGCAGTTATCAACCTAGAAAACAGATATGAAAGATTCCCGTCTAAAATCCGTGTAGCATTGCTTGGCTCATCATCAGAGCAAAACCAATTTTAAACGTCTTTCCCCCCGCTCTTATTCAGAACTATTAGTCTTTAGATAGGTATAATAGCATTTTCACACTTGGCATTTCAACCTTGTACTGATTTTTAAGCAAAATATTTTAATGATTTCAATGACTCTGAGTCGCTTAAGTAGTCAAAAGCAGTCTGGAAAGTATTTTGGATTTACTATGTGATTTACCTGAAAGTCATGGGTGGGTGTTGGGTTTTTATGGGGTTTTTTTTGATTGTTGGGTGTTTTTAAAATAAACACAATGCCTTTGTTGGCCAGTATCAGTGTAACGTAAGACAGCCTTTTAAGCAAACCCAGCTTTTCTGAAGACAAAATACATTCCTGTGTACACCATGCAGCAGAGTACAGCAAAAGCCCAACAAGGCTCACAAACTGCAGGAGTATCCAGGGCATAACATGAAAGCTTGAATAGTGACTTGAAACTTTATGGTAAACTTAAAATTCTCACGAGGGAGGGGGAACACACTACGGTGTCATTTGCATGGCACTACCACAGCTTTCTTCAACATCCATGTAATTTGTTTCTTCTTCAGAGACAGCACTGCAAACACTCACAGTCATGCCTACCTACCTGCCTTCAATTATTCAATCTATCTGTACGAAAGTGTTCTTAAATTCCAAGGAAAAAAATCTAAGTGTTTAGTAAAAGCAGTTTTGCAGGAACACATGAAGAATCACATGCCTTATAAACCTCCACCAGCAAGCCAGCATTTCCTTAAGTCATTTGTCCTGATATGCCTAAGATGCCTTACTTCAGACTATTTATCACTGCCTCCCATCTCTTATCTTGAAAATAAAATGTTTCACACTAATCACAAGTCAAATTTCCAGGAATAAAAAAATCCAGTTTTTCAGTAATCATGGTTAAACACAAGCAGGCGAGACGTGAGGAAAAGCAGAAAGCTCATACTTTCTACTTTTGACATACTGTAAAGTAGTGCCAGAGCCAATCTTCATACTAGGCCAAGAAATCTATTTCACAATTAGTAAAAGATGATATTTTAGAGACAGAGCAGCACTGCCAATGAAGAAAATGCAAGAGTGACAAGTACTTTAAATTCATTATTTAATGTATACTTGCTTCATAATTATTTACTGTAAGTTTACATTATTTAATGTAAGCTTGTGATACCAGAGAAATACTACTTCTGTATTCTAAACCCAATGGTGCTGCCTCCAAGTACTTTCAGGTTTTAGGTAACTTGGGTTTATAATCACAACATAATTTGCAGTACTGTAAGAAAGCAAAAGCTAAAACAAGCAAGTGAAACAAAGAAATTTTTTAATCTTCCCATAGTAAAAAACAAGTTGCAACCCAGGTGTTTAATTCACATGACAGCTCTTGCTATACAGAAGTTCTAAACTTGAGTGAACGCTGGAGTCATCCACTCCCACCTTCAATTATGTTGCAATTCTACTCCCAAAATGAACATTAATTCATCTGACTAAATGGCATTCAATAACTTCTGCATGAGCTTTCCTAACAAACTTGAGGGGAGAATTAATTCCTATGAAAATTGAACCAAGTGGTTTGAGATAACATCCTCTTCCAAGCCATGCAACAACATGAATTTAGACAAAAACAGCAGAGGGAAAAAAGCTAGAGAACATGACTCACCCAATTCTCATGTGTGTCATGGAAATTAAAAATGGAAAAAACGAAAATTAATTACCTCATGGAACACGTCTGGGTTTCCAGGGTTAAACAGTGATGGTAACTGCTCTTCCAAACCGCGTACTATTTCTGGCCACACTGAATTCACTAAGAAATCATACCCAGGAACAATATCTGCTTTTTCACTGAAAAAAATTTGCAATTATTCCATAGTTATAGTTTACCACCAGGCTTCTATTTGGAGGCAGGAATAACTAAAAAATACATGCACTGCATTAGACAAAATGCAATGAAATTTTTTTACATATTTATGCTGATTCCCTTAAACTGTTTTTCCTTTGAAGACTCCTTATCTGATTCCACAGTCTCAGCAAATCCAAGGTATTTTTTGTAACTCTCAAAGTGTTTAAAAACTTTTGCAAGTGTGTACTGGAAAATTAGTACATTTCAGCTGAGAACGCCTATTATTATTGGTATAATTCAAGTTTTAATAGCTCCAAACTTCTAAGACCTACCAAATAGGAATAATGTGACTAATGCAATGAAAAGAAGAACTTTTTCCTAATTGCTCCAAATTGTATTTATACACGATACTGTGTTTGAAACAAAGGATTAAAAGCTACCTCGATTATGGAAACCTATAGATTGAGAGCAGAAGAGATAAAAGCATTCAATTCCAATTTAGTACACCCCAGTACAAAGTAGAAACATTCCATTATTAAGAAGAACAATTAAAACTTGCTGAGGGATTAAAAGAATTGAAATGTTAGTAAAACTTAGGAGTCATAAAAAGCTCAGCAATGGATGACTAATTGGAAAAGTAATTCTGCAGTCCCTAGGGGCTACAGCCATAGTTCTGCTAATTACAGCAGCCTACTATATTAACCATCCTGAAAACAGATGAATAAATGGATACAATTCAGTAGACCTGAATTATTTAAGCTTGAAAACAGGCAATTTAATTGCATAAGGAATTAAGCACTTTTTGAGAAGACAGTGGAAGCACAAATCAATTAAAGCTGTAGTTTTGGTACATGCAATAATCAGTCAAACCTCTGAGTATCATCCCCACTTTTCTGATGTGCACTAACAACTCAGTAACTTCTGAACTTACATTTTAATAGCTTTTTTATGCTCTTCTCCCTGGATGAAGTGTTCAGTCATATTTAATGGGTTCACAAAACCAAGCTATCTGACACATCATATTATGAACAGGACTCACTTCTACTAATGAAATACAGGATTGTTGCCTCTGAAGGTCTGGGCCACAGCACCAGGTAAGTCTGTTCACTGTTTTGTTTTGAAAAACACAGGCATGAGATAGAAATCAAACCTGACTATGAATCTTCAGGAAAGGCCAGGTAAGTCATTAATGCATGAAAGCTAACAATGCAAAGCATTTCAAAGCATATGATACTTGTTATAACTTCAGTGCAGCTGAGAGAAAGCCCCAGATATTTACCTGGAAATTGCTCCCCCTGTTACTTCACGCAGGAGACGGCAATGATGAGGAACAAACTCCAACAGCCTATTGTACATAGCCTGGAGGCCATTAGGGTGGGATTGCACATACTGTTCCACAATCACCTGCCAGGAACAGCTCAATGTTAAACGCCAGAAAAGTGAATATAAAATATGCTGTAATGCAAGACTCACTGTAACAATCAAATACTGGGATAGTCAGTATATTACTTTTTTTTATTGTAGCTTCCAAGTATCACCTGCCAGCTTGAATTATTACTTCCTTTAACACAGCACTCTTAACTGCCAAGACTGGCCCCAAAAATGGGAAGGAGCTCCTTACTTTTAAATGTGAGCCATTGTGTCTGGCTCCCAACCCACTGCTGCACCACTGTCACCTGAAGCAGTCTGTCAAGTTAAACAGGCAACTGGCAAACGCTAATCAAACTCAGAATAAAGCAAAACTCCTTCTAAATGTAGAGGTGGTTGGTCCAATCCCAAATACAGGCAAGCCAAAGCAAAGAATCTTCTCTGACATTGCTAAGCCTTTAATGCAGCTAGCAAAGCAGTTTGTCTGGAGAGTACCTCATACTCAGTGAAAAGGGATAATCTCTGCCATAAAGAGAAGGAAGACAGCAGGACAAGAACAATAGCTTGTTTCTTGGTATTCTCCCACATGTCTGAACACATTTGCCTCTTGCCACATAAACAAGTGGAATGGTGCAGAAGTGGTGAACAAATAGACCCTGAGAAAACCGAGGGGAAAATGACATGCCCCACACTGTAGAAGTTGTTACAGCACTTAGCAGACACCCAATGAAAACCTGTCCTAAATGGGAGAGGTTTGTTTTTTTGATTCTCTAGCCCAAGAAAAATGTAGGTAATAAAAAGAATCCCAACTGGATATAACTGGAAATTGGTGACAGGCAGGTAAGAGAATTCCTCCATCCTTTTTTTCTTAAACAGCAACAACAAATTGACATTTTGTTGGGGCTCAGTTCTCCTGTTCTCTCCACAAAGATATTTTGAAGCTGCTAGCAAAAGCTGGAGGCTAACAGGAAAAACAAGCATGTTTGGAAAACAATTGGAATTTTTTTACGTTATCTCACCTCATCTACATAAGGTTTTACAAGCACTTGACCAACTAATGCCTCTGCATCTCGTGTTTTGTCAATTGTTGCGTAAGTGCGTAGACAGTGGCGTATTATGTCAACATTTGAAGTTTGAAGGCCTTCCAAGAGCAGCCCTTCCAGAGACTGCTGCAACATGGCTGTTATTCCAGCTATACGCTACCAGGAGAAAGAAAATACAGTCATAAAAAGCCAGAATCAAAGCCTTGTCATCATTGTTGAAGTAAATTCATCCAGAAGTACCTAAGTCAGCTTTCTATCCTCACTTGAAAAGTACAAAAGTTTTGGTAACTGCCAGTGTTGAATGAACATTAACAAAACTTAATGGGTTACTGATGCTATGTAAGACAGGATTTACTATAATAAGGCTAAAGGCAATTATTTTCTTCTATATGTTGTAAATTATGTGGTAACTTATCTCAGGTCTGCTTTATCCTGAGGAAATACATCAATAATTGTTCCTTGTTCAACTGAACCAGTATGTGACAATAAACAAAAGATTTACAATAAGTGACCAAGGATAACAATTGTAGCATTTATCCCTCACTGTCAGAGACTAAAAAAACAGTGTGTACCCAGCACTACTTGTCAAATTACCACAAACCAATGACACTGAGTGACACCAGCAAAAACCAAAGCAGTTAGATTCCTTCTGGCTTTGGCCAAACAGCTGCTTCAGTCTACACATATATCCCCCTTTTGGCAAACCATTTTTCCTGATCTCCCGCTACATCTTTTCTACTAGATCCAACTCATTGCTACACTTCCTGCAGATATACTCATGGCCCAAGATGGTCCCTTCTGTATTTGATGGGAGTTCAGCAACACACATTAAGGTAGTCAGTTGAACTATGAACATGGCCAGACAAATTTCTTCTCTGCCTTTTTACATGCTGCATTGTATCCATCCATCCTAAAATGATTCACAGAATTCGTACTGAACGTACAAGGTCAGGAACCCAGCTGCCAACTAGTCATGAAAGCTACATTTTGAAAGCAACAGGTACAGGACAGCAGTCCTGGCAAACAGCATTAAGGAAGCTACATGACAGATGTTCTCCCACCACATACACTACTCTGCTGCTCACGCTCACTGCTGCTATTATCCAAGTTTCATAACTCAGTGGCCAGAACAGTCTTGTAAACTGTCCATGTAACAACATGATTCCATGGATGTCTGGAGCTGAAACAAGTTTATATTGCCAACAGGCAGAGGTACAAAGTGGAAAACTGGAACTATGAACTACCTTACTAGCTTGAAAGCCATTAAGAATGACACCTTCATGGTAATCATCTTAAAGCATTACCCCACCTCCATATTCACAACTTTCTTTAAGCACGAGTTTTCATTAATTCCCTCTCCCCGCTGAATGAAGAAAAAAATCCCACCAAAACATCAATTAATCTTTTACAGTAGGTAAAACAGTACACTAGGAGATTAGTAATGGCCAGCGTAATTTCATGAGAAGACAAACTTTAATATATTCAAGCCAGCCACTGTGTAGGCACATTCCATTTATATTCTGGTCTGTACACTGCAGCTAACAAAACCAACGTATATCTCTACAGTAAGGCCTCAAAATCAATAAGCAGACGAACTGAAAGACACATTAGGATGACAAAAATGTCTGTCGTATTTCCTACTCTTATTCTCAGTAATTTATCCTAAAGAAGCTAGCAAACAGGGCAAAAATCCCCAGAAAAAGCAATAGTTCTAGTCAATTGATAAAAATGACCCCATGAAACCCATTTTTCTCCATAAATTAATTCAATAAAACTCTGTGGAAATAGGTATTTGTCTTCCAGTTATACTGGTTTTGCTTGACTGTGCAAGTGTTAAGTGTCACGCAATACTTACTGGTCTCACTTTATCCAAAAGGGGCATTCCTTTGCTTTGTACTGCATGAAATTGTAGCTGATTAAATTCTGTGGCAATTCTCTCTAAAACTTGTCCAGTTAGAAGCGGACTGGAAGAGAGATGATATAAAATGAGAATACCCAGTTAGATCCCTTCAAACCAACTCACTTTCATCTGTAACAAGTAGACAGAGCTCTCCCTCAATTTCAAAATATTTTGAATTCTGATAGGTACTACTATAATTAGTGCAATCACACAATAATGATTTGGAGCACACTACATGATTAGTGAGTTTTGCAGCTCTAACATGAAGTGGGTGAAGCAGAAGCTGAGAGGAACATAAGCTCTTGCCTCAGCAGTATGAAGCACTTTTTTCTAGATGGCAGTTTTATTATCACATGAAAAGTCAGTCTTAAGAGAGCTCAGAAACTGCACAAGGTGACCTTCACCATCCGGATTTGTTTCTTACTTACCCCTTCTGTCATATAGTAAAACTAATGACAGTTATCTCTAGAGAAATAGTCCTGCTCTTCTCAAGTCCACACAATCCCAATAATGAGCCAAATTTTCAGCTGATCAAGTATGATCTTAATTGCAAACTTAATTCTGCAAAGTGCATCACCCGACTGAAAACATCTGCTTTTGTCCCTCTAGGTATCAACCTACTTTTTGGTACACCTCCCCCCCACTACCATGTGATCCAGCACACTGAACTGAAGAGACAGTCTCACACTGTGTCTTCCCTCCAGCTTAAATTGTACTTGTGTCCCAGTAGAGCCTTTCCAGTGCATGACTGGTATATAAGTTCCAAAACTGGCTGAAAGACATCTTCCAATTCTCAGCAAAGGCAGAGGAAGAGGTCTGACTGGAATTTGTTGCAAACCTTCCTTGTACCTGAAGTACTGTTTGCATTGCATGCCTTCAGCTATTCTTTCAGCAGTCCTTTCACTTACACATAAGCAGGGAAAACAAGAAAAACTATTTTGTTTCACTTACAAATGATATTGGAATAAACTGCAAAGAATATTTCAGACATGACAGGATTAGTGACTATAAATAAAACAAAACAACCCCAAAAAACAACAAAAAACCCCTGCACACCAACTTCAAAAGCTTGCTTACTGAAAGCACCACGAGTCATGTGGAACTTTGGAGTCTGAGTTACACATTCTGTGAATGACCGGCTTGCAGAAGACTAAAACCAAGAAAATACTAAAATCACAGTCATTGATTCCATCAGAGTTACATTTCTAAAGATACATCCTCATGCTTGTAAATTCACCTTCAACAACACCATGAAATTAAGTTAGTCCCATCAATTACAAACAAAACTGAACATTATGTATTTTTTACCTGTTTCCCTCTAATGAGGACAATTCTTTAGTGCCTTGGGAATGTAGAATCTTCTCAATTTTCTCAACCGACTGAATAACATGAATAAGTCTCAGGACACACATCTGTAATTAAAGAAAGATTTTTCATGTCTAACCCCAATCCCAATTGACATCACCTAAAGAACAGTATTTTGGATGGTTTCTTAGTTCTTTGGTTTTTTTCTGGTGTAAGTTTTCTCCCTTTATCTTAAGACGTGAGTCATGTCTCAGTTGAAGCGTTGCTCACATAAGTCCATAAAACCCCACAAAAAAATGTTTGTCACAGATGTAGGACAGCTGTTCCTATCCCTGATTTTTTTCAAAGTTAAGCACAAAGACAAATGTTAGTGTGTCTCCCACCCATAAAAATTAAACAGCTGTACTTCAATTCCATTCATAGTGAGTTTATATACTACTTTAGCCAGAAACAAGAATAACTATAACTTTAAAAAAAATCCAATCAAATCAACATATGTTTTGGGCAACTACAGTAAAACACAGATTTATGATCAACTAGACACTGTAAAATATAAAGCCTGTCAACCAAAATGTCAATATATTTTACAAGTACAAAATCCTGCACAGTGTGCATCTAGACAGCCTAAAACCTTCTAAATTTCATTTTCTCTGAGTTAATGGCAAAACCAAAGTCATCTTAGGGGTGATCTTTCAAAGGTATTAATTTATCTGTTGTACCTTTTTTCTTCTAATATCTTCTTGTTTAGTCATCCGGTCATCCACCGCTTGAATTCCTTCACTGACACATGACTTAAGACTCTGTGAGAGAAAAAGTCAGTATGTAAAGCTTGCTTCCATTTAAGGTTTGAAAAAAACCTAAAAAAATAATCTAAACTTAAAACAAGACACAGATTAATAATAATATGGGACTAATTAAAGCTACAGTACATCAGTTATACTCTAAGTGAAAAAGCCATAAATACAACCAAATAATTGAAAGTAGAACCTGCTCCTTAGGTATTGCCACTGCAAACACAATTATTTCCACCAGAAGTGTTCTTTTAGTACCTTAGAGAGACAAATGATCTTTGCCTAAAAACAGGCAATAAATCCATTATGCTTTTACGTCTTCCAACTGAAACTATAAATCAGTTTAAAATAGTATTTTTCATATAATAAGGATTTCTCTACGCTAACTGGACCCCGTTTTCTGTTTTAGACATGAAGGGTGCGATATTTTGAAGGCACATTTATGCAGCAAGCATCCCTCTGAACTGGCTGCTATGATGATCAAAATTTGCCTCTTCCTATAAATACCAAGTCAGTGAGGAAGAGCCAGAATAAGATTCACCTTCAAGAGGGTGATGTTTTATGGTTAAACCACAGAGTGAGCAAAGTAAGTCCATAACAGGACTGTGTTACATCTGAATTTTCTACTACCATCTTTAAGTTACTCAAATATTAAAACAGTGTCAAGACATCTCCATAGACTTTTCCTGCAAGAGTCTATTCACTTGTCAAGTTCACAAAATTCTTTATCTCTTGGTTGAAATGCACTATAGGAAACATAAATTTACTGCAACTACAACTGCTTGAAAACACAATGCTTCTCCTACTAGCAATCTAAGTCATCAATTTTCAAAGAGAAGTTTATTATAACAAATATTAACTTGAGTAGAAGACATTCCACACATCCTATGAAAGTGAGCTGAAGTTTACCAAGCTGTCTACAACGATTGTTTTGAACATACCATAACTTCTTCCTTTAACTGTCCCAAGGGTACTGAAAGCTGATTGAGAGCCTTGTCCATGCCAACCTAAAGAAATTACCACAAACACTATTACTTTTTTTATAAGTTCATATGTGAATTACTGAAAAAGCCTACCATTTTACAGATACTAAAAGAGAACTGAGAAAACATATCTTCCTTTATAATTTCCACTTTTAAATTCAGTGCAAAAACTTGTTATCTCAAATACAGGCATAAAGATATGAGACTACTTTCACACAAAGACAAATGATAAACAGAATCCATGGGAATTTTTCCTCTGAAAAATATGCTAAGTCTCAGTCTTTGAACCTGTATAATGGGGATGACTACAATTTTCAGACACGAAGTTGGGGTTTTTTTAAAGATATTTTGACTATACAAAAAGTTTAAAGACTCCTAAAAGAATCCTTCAGAACAGTCTTAGTTGTATCATTGCTATTCTATTTTAATAACTTATTTCCTTCAATTTTAAAAGTGCTGACAGTTTGAAACAAAGTTTGCCCTGAGTCTAACTCCCTAACAAATCAGCTTTTCAAGACAAAATGCATACATCTAAAACATTTACTACAGGCCAAGAGCAATTCTGTACAGCAGCTAAGTTCTACAGGAATGGCGTCTCAGTGGAAGGGGTCACAGTTTAAGATGCCTTAAATTGTAAAATGCCAAAATAAAAATCCCGCTGAACCACATTAAGCCTGACCTACACAGTACAACTAGTAACACTTACTAGATTTGTTGAGAGATTAACAAAATCTGCATAATCCTTATTTATGAGTTCTACCATAGCAGTTTTAAGGAGTTTGTAATAGAGCTCCAGATCCTCTCTGAGCTCTTCCAGCTGCACACGTTTCCTGCAGTCTGACACAAAATGATCAACATCAAAATCCGCCTGGAAGTGAAAGAGGAAAGAGAGGAGTATGTAAGTAAACAGTTCACACAAGGAACACACCCAAAATAAAGTATTCCGTATGCCTGTGAGTTGACCAAACTAAACCTCTAGGAGGCTTCTTAACGCAGTAGTTTCCAATGTTCCAAACTCTCGGTTTTTAGGCTCAAAAGCACAGCGAGTCGTGGGGCTAAGTACCTTAGTGACCAGCTCTCCTAAATACAGGAGAATTAAAAAACAAACAAACCACGAAACAGCAGCCAAAAGTCGAAATTCAGTACTGAGAACTACTCCAAGCTCTCCAAGCAGTGAGGCCTTTCGGTCCTGCCGGTCTCAGAGCCCAGCCATGCCTGCACACGGCCGCATCCCGGATCCCCCTGTCAGTGACATCCTCGGCGCTTCTCGCCGCCCCCAGCCGGGAGAAGGGCCGTGGCGGGGCTGTAAAATCCCGACCCAGGCTCTGGGCCCCTCTCTCCCCGCAGGGAGCCCGCCTCCCACATCCTCAGGAGGCTCCTCGCCCCTCCACAACCCTCCAGCCTCGGCGGCCCCCGCGCACCTTCATGAACTCGTCCTTATCGAAGCAGAGGTTCTCGGGGCCCCGCGGCAGGCTCATCCTGGCCTCCATGCCGGGCCCCGCGCGCGGCGGCCGCACCGCCCCCTCGGCCAGCGCGGCACCGCAGAGGCGCGGCCGCCGCCGCAGCGCCCCCTGGAGGGCTCCGGGCGGCCCTGCGGGAGGGGGTCCCGGCGGGCGGCGTGTGGGGCGCGGCGGGCTAAAGCCGGCCTGGGCAGGCACTGCGGGGGACGGCAGAGAGTCACAGGATCGAGTAGGCTGGAAAACGCCTCTGAGATCATCGAGCCCAACCGGTGACTGAACACCACTATGTCAATTACATCATGACATTGAGTGCCACGTCCAGTCTTTTCTTAAACGCCTCCAGGGACAGTGACTCCACCACTTCCTAGGCAGCCCATTCCAATGTCTAAGCACCCTTTCTGTGAAGAAAATCCTTCTAACGTCCAACCTAAACCTTTCCTGGCCCAGCTTGAGGCCATTTGTCCCTTTCCTCGTTATGGGAGAAGAGACCGACCCCCACCTGGCCACAAACCCCTTTCAGGCAGTTGTAGAGAGCAGTGAGGTCCCCCCTGAGACTCCTTTTCTCCAGGCTAAACACCTCCAGCTCCCTCAGCTGATTCTCACAGGACTTACACTCCAGACCTTTCACCAGCTCCATCACCCTTCTCCGGACACGCTCCAGCATCTCAATGTCCTTCCTGAACAGATGAGCCCAGAACTGGTCACTGAACTCACCAGTGCTGAGTCCAGGGGAGCAGTCACCACCCCAGTCCTGCCAGACACACTACTGGTGACAGAGGCCAGGATGGCATTGGCCTTCTTGGCCACCCGGGCACATGCTGGCTCATGTTCTGCTGCTGTCAACCAGCACCACCAGGTCCCCGTCCAGTGGGCCTCTTTCCAGCCACTTTTCCCCCAGCCTGTGGCACTGCATGGGGTTGTTGTCGCCAAAGTGTAGGATGCAGCGCTCAATACTTGCACCCAACTTTGTGTCCTGTGGATTTACAAAGGGTAGACTCAATCCCCTCATCCAGATCATCCAGTAGCACTACCACTGTAACCTCTAAACCACTAAACCGTTTCACCCAGAGCCAGATCCAGATGCCTCTTGATTCTACCACCTCCCTGGGCAACCTATTCCAGTGCCTGACCATTCTACCAGTAAAATTTTTTCTAATATCCAATCTGAATCTCTCCTGTCTCAGCTTAAGGCCATTTCCCCCAGTTCTCTCAGTGCAGACATAGGAGAAAAGACCAGTCCCCATCTCACTACAACCTCCTTTCAGGTAGTTTTAGAAAACAATGAGGTCCTCCCTGGGCCACCTCTTCTTTAGACTAAACAAACTCAGCTCCCTTGGCCATTCCTCCTAAGACATGTTTCTCGACCCTTCACAAGCCTTGTTGCCCTTTTCTGGACAGGCTCCAGCACCTCAACATCCTTGAATGATTTGGGTTGGAAAGGACAATGTCCTTGAATGGGTTAGGTTGGAAGGGACCTTAAAGTTCACCTAACTTCAACACTCATGCCATAGGCAGGGACACCTTCCACTAGACCAGGTTGCTCAGAGCCCCATCCAAGCTGGCCTTGAGCACTTCCAGGGTTGGGACATCCACAGTTTGTCTGGGCAATCTGTTCCAGTGCTTCACGACCCTGACAGTAAAGACTTTCTTCCTGATATGTAATCTAAACCTATGGTTCTTGCCACCCTGAGATGTCAGGGTAGCTGAGCTGTGCTCCTGGTGTGGGTGCCTGGTGTGTGCCCCACAGTGGGCCCTGACTGCATCAAACTGACCCAGTCATGTAAAGCTGCAGAGCCCAGCCATCAGGGCCCACGGCACAAGGCATGGAGTCCCAGGGCTGCAGAGGAGGAAAGGGGCTCCAGGGGATGGAACCTGAGCAGGGTCACCCAGATCTGGTAGCCCACAGCCACGTTCCCTCAGGGTTTGGATATTACCAGGGGTGGAGAACCCCCAGCCTCTACAGGCAAGAATATGCCAGGGTTTTACCATTCTTTAAAGCAAAATAAGATTTTTCTCATGCTTAAATTTATTGTAGTCTGTGCCCATGTGATCCTGAGTAACAGGAACTGAGTCAGAGCATAATTTACTTCCCCCATCCTTCTTTTCAGCAAACTTTCCTCTTAGGCTCTTGTTTCCTTCAAAATCTTTTGTTCAAGGTCGCTGATGCCTTAGCGAAGACAAATTTAGCTCTAGAAAGCCTCCCTGCTGTCACTTGCATTTCTGTTTGCGCCTCAGGATGGAAGACAGCAAATGATCTCGTTCCTTGCATGAGCATTTTATGGATTTAATTTTGTCTCAGTGAGCTCAAATGAGGAGCTAGCCCAGTGCCTTACCAGAGTTGTAAAGGTGCATCCTGTACAATGGTTTCTCTGCCTGTTGCTCTATGGATAACAATAGAGAAGACTCCCCAGGCCTGGATGAATGTGGGCTCAGTGGTACACTGGGCTGGAAAACCCCAGACCTCTTGGGCAGCCAACATGTTGATACATCAACACGTACCTACCCTCCTAACTCCTTCAGCACTGCCACAGAGCCTGGTTGGCCTGTAACCAGCAACGATTCATGCTGGTGATTCATGGCTGGCACTGAGTTTCTCAGGACTTCCCTGTGTTACTAGGAATATGAAGAGCCAAGCGGGTCAGTGGTGGACATGGTGGACATGTGCACCTGCTGGCTGGCTCCTTGTGTGCTCACTGTCCCTACTTGCTTTCACCCTGTCCCTTTGGAAAGCTCTTCAAGACTGACATATTTCACAGTGTCCAACCCTCTCAGAGATCTCAGAGGCTGGCAGGCATGATCTGTAACTGTCATGTGTTGTCAGCTAGAGAGCAGAAAAAAATACACCCACCAGACAAATCTACACCGCACTTTTTTGCAATAGCTATGACTGCGTGTGTCAGGTTTCTTACATTGTGATATTTAAATGTCTACATTCTGGTACAGGAACAAAGCCACATTTTTGCTTAGCCATATTTTAATTTAATGAATTGGATGCTTGAAATTAAAATTCTAACCAGCTTTTAATGTTAACTTCTTAACAAGGAGTTACACCTACTTCTTCTAAGGTCTTACATACTAGCTAGGACAAATCTGTCTCCAAAAAGAATTGCTCTTGCCATTTATGGTTTTGTTTACAAAGCTCTAATTATGAAGTGCTTTGAGGAAATAAAAAATATGCTTAAAACTTGAATTTGTTTATGGATGGGCTCTTACACTGTTCATATTTATTGATGTAATTGTAAATTCAAATATGAAGTTTGTGGAATTTAATAATTTACCAGCACGGACTGCAATATGGCACCTTCAGTAAGTAAATGCTAAAACCAGAATTAGGAGTCATAGGTTATTTCCACATGCCCTGTGTCCCCATACAGATGTCTTCAGCTGAGGTAGTGGTACATGAAGTGAAGTTTCTGCAAGGCAGAAGAGACAGGCAGAGCAGATAGGGAGCTAGCAATTCCAAAGAGTCATAGAAAGCTCCCTTTACTTCTATCATTTTTGTGCTAAGGTTACTTAGTCCATTTGCACTAAAAGCCCCTTCATCCTTTCCTGTTCTGACTCTTGTTACTGTAATTCCAACACTTCTTGGCTTAGAAAACACAGTTTTAAACGCTTTTTCCCAACCACAAAGATATGACACCTAAAAATTTATTGAAAACTTTTAATCACCATTTAATCTGCAGGTTTTGAATAACATATCATTAATGGATCCATTAGATGAATGAAGAAAGAGCACCTGAAACTCTGTCTCAGTATTATTGCTATTATCTGAATAAGGATGATGTAGGTGCCTGAGAGTAGAAGAGCTACTTTTAGCTGTTGTGTGGGTGCTGAATTTTAAAGATTCCAGGACCCCTTCTTATTCTCAAATAAAGAACATTTCAAGGGAGGAATAATGATATGACAAATTATGTTTAGGATAATTGTATCATCATTATATTGAAGGCTGCCAATGACTAATCCACTATCTTGGAAATATCAGTATATACCGGTTAAATTGGGAAGGAAAGCAGTTAGATTTACCTTTCATCACATTCTTGAAAGTCATCTCTGGTTTTATTCTTTAAAAAAGCTGAAGGCATCACCTACCATTTATGATAAATGGGAAAAGTGTGACTGTGTACAACATGTAGGGACAAATATACTACAGCTAGTATGTGGTACAACACTCCAGGTACTAAGAACCTTCAAAAGTTTAGGTGGTAGTATTAGGCAAACTGAGGTGCCAGTGTTAATGTGTTATTTTGAGTATCTTGCCTTCCTACAAGAACACCTCCACCAATGTATCTTTTGGGCCTCCAGCAAAACTGTGTAAGAAATATTCTGTGTTAGCTGCTTTCAGTAGATGTTAAAAACAAAGAGCATCAGTTAATAAACAGAAGCTCAGAAGGCAAAAAAAGATATTTTCCTAATATTGACATCTTACTAAGTGCCTTTATTTTGATCAATTTTGGAAATTGAATTAGATATATGAAAAAGTCTAGGAAAGTTTATATACCTGACTCCAGTTCTGAACACCAAAGTCAGTGAGTGAATCCTGCTGATTTCTGTGGTTAACTGTCAGTCACCCAATTCCAGAGGTGTTAATAATCCTACTGAGCTGGTGAGGGTCTGGTCATGCTTAATGTCAGTAAGTAGATTAAAAAAGGCTTGATCCTAAATAAACAAGCTAAAGAAGACGTTTGGAAATTCCTCACGTGATGGGTCTTGGAAGCCAGCTGTGATTTTCTACTTTCAGCTCCTCCTGACATGCTCTCAATGACAGTTAGGAAAGCTCTCAAAGTGGAACTTAATTCTTTTGAGTTAACCTGAAAATTTCTTCTCAGTTGTTGAGTTAGCTGGCTAATTGGAGTTCAGTGATATCCCAGGCATTATAGAAGTAGCAAGACTGGAGCTAACTGTATATACCTGATTCAGCAGACTCTTACCCAAAATTCCGGTATTATCAATTTATTTCCATCAGGAGAGGAAACAAATGGCAGAGTTGTTTATTACTTTGATAATGTGCTTACTACAAGAAATTACAAAAGGCTACCTCTTAAAGACATGAACATTCAAACAACAGCTCAATGTGTTGGTTTATACAGCCAGATCTCCTTTAGTCAGTGCTTTGCCCAAAAATACCTGTTAAACTTTTGATCAAGGATACATTATTCACAAGCAGGGCCATGAAATCATCATAGGGCTTGGACACCTCTCTTATGAAGGCTGAAGAGAATCGAGAATTTTCAGCCTGAAGAAAAGAAAGGTCAGTGATACCTTATTTCAGCCTTTTGGTATGCAAAGAGGGCTTACAAGATGGAGAGGGACTTTTTATCAAGGCCTGTAGTTTCAGGACAAGGAGCAAAGATTTTAAACTGAAAGAAGGTTGATTTAGATTGGATATAAAGAAAATTTTTTACAGTGAGGGTGGTGAGATACTGGAACAAGCTGTCCAGATAAGGTGTGGATGCCCCAGCATTGGAAGTGTTCAAGGTCAGGCTGGATGGGGCTTTGAGCAACCTGGGCTAGTAAAAGATGTCCCCGCCTATGGCAGGGAAGTTGAATTAGGTGGTCTTTAAAGGTCCTTTCCAACCCAAACCATTCTTTAGTGCTGTGGTTCTGCAATGCTGTGACTGTCCAGAAGATCGCTGCTGTTCCTTTTGTTTCATTCTGTATTGTTTCTTCAGCATGTCTCATTCTGCCAGGCACATACCTGCCTGGAACACTACCTAGTGAAACCCTTATCTATATTTGGTTTATATTTCTCAGCATTTTCATATGTTTGTTTGTTTGTTTGTTTTGCATTGTAATATGTATGAGTTTTGATTGGAGGTGGCATGGTTTCAGCCATTTGATTTCTTAAGGGAGCTCTATGGTTCTTTAGGGGACCTTTATAGTTTCTTACAGTTATCACAAAGGAAAGATAACAGTTGTATGTTGCAAGTTCAGTGAGATTTAATTAAGTCCACAAAGTGTTGTGGAAGAGCTGGGGAACACAATTTTTCACCTTTCTCCTTTTTCTAATAGGTATCTCTTAGAGAAAGAGATGGAAATTTAGGTGTCCCTTGACAATAGGAATTATGAATTTTTAGCATTTTAGCCACTGGATGTCACTAATGATTCACAGAAACATAGAAATCTGTGCACTTTTTCCAAAGGGTAAAAAATTATTTAAAGAGCACAAGATTTGGAGGAGAAGCATTTCTCTCTGAAATGGGAGCAAACTTTATTAGCATGCAATAAGCAGAGATCTGGTTGGGCTTGCCAAGTTCTGTTGAACTTGATGACCTTTTAGGTGGCAAACAGATCCTCTGTTATAAGATTCTGAGGAACAAAGCCTGCAAAGTCTTTTGCACAGCTCATTTAAGAGGCATGAGCTAACCAAGCTGGAAGAAAAACTCTGCATGGGAAAATGTATGTGTGAGTTGCGGTGCATATATCACAGATATTCCATGTAACCGTGTACTTACACACATGGAGCCCACCTAGCAACACCACAAGAGAGGAAATTATGAAAAAGACTCAGATGTGCCATTACTGTATAAACCAATTAAGAGGAAAAATACACATCTGAGGATTTTAATAAATGTGCTTTAGGATGGCAAACCATCTTCTGGCCAACATCCCCATGTAAGTGCCACCACTGCTGTGCCTTTTGCACTGCAAGTCTCAGGAGTACTTGAGAGGCTTCTAAACTAGGGCTTCTAGACTTCTCTTCAAGAAATCCTAGAGAGCGATTTCTATTTATGCAGCGCTCATGCCAGATATCAGACATATCCCGGCTGCTTCAGACTTGCTGTGAATGTACAGATCAACTGTGCAGCTGCTGTGCAAGGGACACTCTCTGCTGTAGTCCAGGCAGGTGTTTGGTCAGGTCCACTGGCCTCAGACACATTCCTTTTGACTGGAATACCACGAATTTCCTGACATACACAGTCAATCTTCTCATGCACCACCAGCCGTCTGCTAGGGATGCCTGATTTCTAGAAATTGCAGAAAAATAACCAGACTCTGCTTTTTCTTCTAGGACATAAAATGCAGGAAGGAAAAGAGGGCATGCTGATCAAAAATGAATTTATGAGCAAGAATTCAGAGAGATTTTACTATACATTTAGGCAACAATACTACAAACACAGTAGAACCATTTCAGTCTGGGGCGTGACCCACACGTTAAAGCAAGTTGCCCTTATTCATAAACACATACTTGACCAAATTTGTCATTTCAGTCTTTTTTTTTTTTTTTTCTATCTCTGTTTTGAATACTATTATTTTTTGGTTTGTCCATTATCAGTTCCTTCCATTTCCATTTTAAAGTTTCATCCTGGTTTCTAAGCTGCAGTCATGTGAATGTTTTTGTGCTTATTAAAGCCCAGGCACAATTGAAAGTGATGGTAGCAGTATATTCAAGGTGACAGTTTTATAGTATGGGTTACAAAAAAACCTCAGACAGACTTTAATGAGGCTCAATGTACTAACCACCTTGGTACAACTCTTATGACTTCAGATGGATTATATGAACTGAATAAAATTTTCCTCTCTTAGTGTGTACAAAACGACATTCTGAGCCATGAGGCACGATCAGTCAATGGGCCCTGAACATAAGAGAGACATCTGTGCTTTTAAGGGACTGATCATTCACAGACAGCATACCCCCAGCTCTCTTTTATCAGTGCTAGAGGCCAAAGACAGATACTACAAGATGTGCTATGAGTTCCTTTGTGGGACTGTATCCTGGTTTAAGGGCTTGGGGAGCTGAAACTTAAAATCTCAGCTCTGACATTAAGTCATTTTTTGATCAGAGACAATGTACTTATTCTTTACTTGTCTCTATTCCTTTACATTCTTTAAAATGACTGCACAACTTTGTGACATTATTTTTTAAAAAAATCCTAAACTAAAAATAAAAAAGGAAATTAAGTAAAAAAAAAAATCTAAAAAATAATAATCCTAAGATTTATTTAAATTAAGCTTACCCAAAGGTTCAGAAAAACCTGTCTTTTAGGAGAAAAGTTGTATTTGATTGGAATTAAGTTTGCCTGTTCTTACCAGGATGCTGTCAGGCTGCATCATTTTTTTCTGAGAAGAATTCTTAATCCTCATGCAGATGGGAAGTAACAATAAACACCATCTGCTGCAAATTAGGTTACTCTCTTAGCAACGAGTGAGATCAGGCTGTGTCTCAGCCTCCCATTTTCAGTGTTGAAGTACACACTGGCACTTCAGCCTGTAACAGAGCAAGTGATCAGAAACAAAGTGGAAATAAGAAATTAAAAACCTTTCTTGGTCCCCTCCTGGAAAGATCCTTCCTGTCCCTGACAACCCCACAGTTTTATTGCTGTATGCTAAAGAGGCCAAGATCTGCTCATCACCCCATCTCCCTCTGGCTCCCAGCTTCTCCTGTGGGAGTGGGAGCAGTATCATGAACCACTGGCAATCTCTCATGACTGCTAGGTGCTGGGAGCCAGCCCAAGAAGTAAATAGGATCAGCAGGGGAGGGCTGTGTATCAGCTGAGAGTGGATTTAAAGCTGCCTGCTGCTGGCAGAGCTCACAGGGAAGAGGGCCAATGAAACACTCTACCTGGCTTCCCCTGGCAGAACCTGTTCCCTGACTCGGCTGTCCCATGGGTGTTGTTTGCCTCCCCAGTCAGCTGTCAGCCTTCTTCTCCCCAGCTCCACCCCAGGACTGCTCCATGATTACACCATGTCAACTTGTTTAGAGCAGCGGGTGTTGGAGCAGACACTTCTCATTAACTTGGCATGACATCTCTCCACACAAAGCTCTCCTGTACCACAACAAGGTGATTTTGAAAGAGAATGGTCTGGTTTTTTCCATTATTTTACACTGCGTCTGATGGACTTTGTCTGTTAGTAATGTTCACAGTGTCTTGACCAGGTTCAGGCAGCTGTTAATTCAAGTACTGTGCAGATCACAGATTCATATGCACTCCTAGAAGATAAAAATTCATGGTCTTTCAAAGTCATTTAAAGCATCTTTCTGATGCAACTATATAAGGAGATGTTATATTTGCCCTCAAGTCACCAAAAATACACTTGTAGTTAAAGGACTCAAGTTTGACTCATTACCAGGGGAAAGTTCTCTCTGCTCTTTATTCAAAATTTTGTGGAAAAACCTGCACGTCTTGACAGTTTCAAGAGCTCATAGAAATAATGTTTGTGTCATTCCTTTTTTGTATTTGTCATACTATGGTTTCCAGTTAATGTGCAGGTAGGTGAGTGTTAGCATGATTACTCACGGGGACCCAACCTTTTTTAATCTGCTCACAAAATTTTACTGGCTCTGTATTGGATTTGGTAAATTAACACTGGTGATGCTCCTTAAGTTTTAAGACTCGGATAAATACTGAAAGCCATATAGAATATTCAATGCTTCTGTGATACCTCACGCTCTCCTTAGTGTGTATAGATGTGCTCATCAGCTGGTGCTCCTGAGAAGGACACAGGTCATGAGCACACATGCTACACCATCCACATGGCCACGTGTTGGTCCTGCAGGCCAAGCTCTACAGAGCATCTACTGATGCTCTGAGGAAATATCCCTGTGTTCTAGACATACAGTAGGCTAGTTGGAGCTAGTGAGAAATAATGCCAGCTGCCCAGAAGTCATAAGCAAATGTGAGAGATCCTTTCATTAATTCTACCCAAGAAAAAATGTTGAGGGGAAAGAGACCATACCTGAGACATACAGTACCCTGAACTACACATAGGGCTGTGAGTCACTGCCTTTGTCTAATGCTGGACAGATAGAGAGGGGGGAAAACTCAAACCACAAGACTATGATTTTCAATCCTCATTCTGCCCTTAGGCTAGTTTTGTCAGACTCTCACTTAGGCTACCAAATAATTTACACACAGCAATAAATGATTGGACATGAGCTCTTATTTTCTGTTGATTCCACCATTTTCTGCTTGTCCTCTGCCATCTAATCTTAACAAATGGCTCTTGTCAGGACACTTGTGCAGCCAAGTGCCTTTGATAAAAAAAGTTTTCCTCTGGCCTCAGCTGCAATACAGAAAGATATTGTAATTGCAGATGAAATTTTCAATCAACTAGTTTTATGGAGCTTTTGGTTTAGATAACTTATAACATTTTGGAGGGACTGTATATTTAAAAGCCATGCTTGAGGCTTCTTATGAATCAGATCCCTACAAAATGGACCACATTCAGCATCTGAAAAGCAAGGCAGGCACAATCACGAGTCATTTATTTAAAAAGTAGGACGTATCTGTGCTTTACCAGTGGTGTAATTATATGCACTAGGTTAAGAAAGTTCTTTTTATTAAAAAGAATTTTTAGCATGAACCCTCTCAAGATACGAGCAAAGAAATTAGCAACAGAAATTACCTGATTGGTCGTTAAGTCCATCCCTTCACAGCAGGGTAATTGCTGTGCGATAAAGAACACAAATTGCTCCAATAAGCTTAAATTTGTCATGGGGAAGACTAAAGGCAAGATATGACTTCTTTATACAGATTAAAAGGACTTGTCTTCATGAAATCATCATCATTTGTTGTAAAAAAGAAAAATCTTTGTGCCAGAAAGGCAATTCCCAGCCTGACCCAGTTCTTCAAATGCAAAAATTGTGTTTTCATCTTTTCCAATGTCTTTGAGTATACAGTTCCTGTGAGATATGGAAAAGATATGCAATGGAGATTGATTAGAAATGGGAGTGATAAATATCTTTTGCTGTGAGGAACTCCTATTCCTCCCTTACTGATCAAAGTTCCTGGCATTCTTCGCTTTCTGAGAAAATACGTGTGGTCCTATTCTGCAAACCTTGCATGAGGGACACTGGATATATGGAGTTTTCTGCTGGGGTTCCCCAGACCCACGCTAAATGTAAAGATGGAAGGCAGGGTTCTGGGGTGCCCATAATATTACCCGTGGCCTTTCTCTGAACTGACAGAGCCAACTACCCCTGGGTCACCCCACTGTGGGGGGGACTGCCACTGTGAGGGAGGCATTTATGTCAGCTGTGCTCACATGTGCTGCTTGCTGGTTATTTTCATTAAAAGTCTCACAATGCAGCACTTGTTTCCTTGAGTTCCTCTTTCATTTCTCTTTGTCATAGCCAAATGGCAGAGTGGACAACAACTGTTTTTCAGTAGATGGATGAATCCTTGGGGCCACGTACAGGGGATGAGGCATATGTATTTAATTGACAGTTAGAGAAATTAGGAGATCTTCTCAGGCTGAGATCAGAGTTTCACACCTCCCAGATACAGAGTGCAACCCAGAGATTGGCTGACAGGTGTTTTTGAGAGTGTTCTCTGGGTTGCTGTCTTTAAAAGGTTGTGGCATTGAGGAAAGCCCCAGAGTGTACAAAGTGCTACTTTGCATTTTGGAATACTTGCATCTCAGGTAAGGAGAGCAAGAGAGCAAAAACAGAGGAAGAAAAATAATGAAGGAGCCAGAGTAGTCTGATCTTACTAAATAAATGTATACAGATGCTGCTAAGATGTCCAAGAGTGCTGTCTGAAACATTTGAAGTAATGGAATCACAGGAAATGAACCTGGAAGAATTACAGGATATCTGGAAATGCCAAAGAAAGTGGATTGAACTCAAGGGAAGGAATAGCTCCTGCTTCAGTTATGGGAGATACTCATGAGGAAAACAATGAGGCTGTAATGCTTTAAGTCTTTCTGAAGCTCACCTCTAAATTGTTGCCTTCAAAATTCTTGGCAGTGCTGAGTCATCTGGTGCTCTGCGATGACAATTTCCCTCGCTGTTCACAGCTTGATTCTGCTTGACCAGGTACCTCTAGATCTACCTCCGTTCCCTGATTGGTTTTGTACGCAGCTGAAGTCTCATAAGCTGCATTTCACATGGCTATAGTAAGTGATTCCCAACTGGGTATGTTGGCATCCACAGCAACGACATTGTTTGATAAAGAGAAAAAAGAGCCCAGGAGAATTTTCAAGGTTGAGGTACATTTTGAGTAGATATAAATAGACTAAAGCTATCATCACACCTGCCGCTCTTCTCTGAAGTCCTGCAGATCACAAGCTCTAAGTGTCACACTCAGCAAGGACAGGAGAATACAGAAGAAAGAAATGAGTGCTGCTGGCAGTATAAAAAATACAGGGTTTAAATTTATTTCTGCCTCATAGACCCTAAACCATGACTATTTCGTGCAAGTTGTGAGTTCAGCTGTGAAAGCACCGTGGGTCACCTTGCTGCAAATAAAACTCACTACTATTTTCTCCCATTGTCTCATAAAGTATGGCAGGTGAAATTTCAGTTCTGCTTTGCTGTTCCAGCTCTCTCCCATTCTGCAACATTCATCTCCTTAAATGTTTTCTCTAGTTCCCTCTTTAAATTAAAAATGTTTCTAATTCAAATTTTGGGGGGTTTTAAGATGATAGCCGTTTCTACAGAAAGTCTGATTGACAGCTCAGCTGGCCTCACATTTTGTCTTTGATGGTGCCTAAAAAAAAATAAGAATATTTATTAAATCCCTGCAAGATACTCCACTGAAATCTCTCCCTGGATAATACTCAAAGGGACTCAGATGCCTCAAAGCAAATTAGCAACCTGAGATGTCAAAAAAATCTCATCTTATCCCAAAAATTGATTGCACTATCCTCATTAAGGAAACAAAAGACCAAGACTTATGCTTACAGTTAGATCCAGCCTCAGCCAGATCCAGTGACTGTCATAGCCTTGTGCTTGTAAGGACCCTGCCATATGCCAGACCCTGCATCCCATCAAGCCAGCCCTCTGCAGCAACCACTGCTTGGAGGATTTAACTGAAGGTGATTGAAGATCTCCTCCCCTTTGAAGGAAAGACAGCTTGATATGTACTGTAGCACAAGTTAGTAGTGATGCTGGAGCAACAGATGTGTTCTTGTGGGAGGTGGTGGGTTTGCAGCTCCCAGATCTCTTCTGCAGTGCCCTATGCAAACACTGAGCCCATGTTAGGATCAGCACTGCCCTGCAAAAGTCCTGGTGAGGCTTGGGAAGCAGGGTACAGTGGGGAGTGAGGCACTGGAGGTGAGTAAAGAGAACATGGGTGAGGTGGAAAGGATGAAAACAGTCATGGAATGGGCTCTCACCATGTGGGTAAAGGTAAATGTGCTTATTTTAGGACAACTTACAGCTCTGAATTCAAGTTTGGCAGATGGCCCAGTTTTATTTCAGGCCAGTCTTTACAGCACACATTCACTCCTCACCAGAGTGAGGAGAATTTTCTTCACAACATCTGAGCTGACAGGGCCAGCTGGAAGCAGATAGAGTGGAAAAGCATAAGCGGACTTTGAACTGGTCTTCAACCAGCTTGGATGATGGCAATAATGTAATTTGTTCCTTCAACTCAGAGGTTTTGCAGAGAGCAGTGTCTCATCAGCATCCCAATTTGTCTTTGTGACCCTGGGACAGAAATCTGTGCTTGCATTTCTTGCATTGACCTCTCAGATTTTTTTTTGGTTGTTGTTTTGTTGTTGTTTTTAAAAGAGGGCACAGGAAGTTCCACATGCTCTAACAACATTTGCTGTTTATTATCCTCCATCTCATTCAGATTATGGCTTGCAGCTTTTGCTCACTGGGGAAGTTTGCATAATAGTTTCAGTTCGCTTGTTAACAGTAATTATTTTTTCCAGTCTCTCTTTTGATGTAAGCTGAATAGCTTGGCCTCTAAGAGATGCAATTAGTGATTCCTGCAGTTTGCTATGGAATGGGGCAATTGCATCATTAAATTCAAGATAAGTCTTAACTTAGTATTTCAGATGCTCACATAACGTGTTATGCAACAAGGGAATAAAAGCTACACAATCCTGCCCTTTAGAACTTTTCCCCAGTTGTTTCTCCCCACAGCTTCAAGGCAGAGAGGAAACACAGATTTCCCATTGCAGGTGAAAGGACATCAGCTGCTCAGATAGCTCAGCTGGCATGTAGCTGGCTTGTGTGACATGGGATGAGGCAGCGCAGCTCCCCCGCTCCCCCGCTCCCCCCACCCTTTTGTCCGTGCAGCTAATGGACTCTGGGTACAACATGTGCAGCAGCAAAGATGAGATGTGATCCTAACTCAAGAGAAAGCAAATAAATAGTCCCAACTTATTTGGATGGAATTGTATCTAGAGAAGTCAGGCCATTCCTTCAAGAGGCTTATAATTTACTGTTTTCTCTTAGCTTGTTTACTGTCTTTTCCGAATACCCATTTACTGTAAAAACAACCCTTGAAATTTTTTTAGCCTTTACTCTCAGTAGATCTTAAAATTCATAGTTTTATTTAAGCCTCACCTCATTCCTGTAAAGAAATCATGATGTTATTAATAGAAATACCTATTACTTACCCAATAGGGAAACCAGAACACAGAAATTGTAATGTTGTTTGTGTATGGCTGTGCGTAAAGTAAATGATAGACTGAAGAACTGACCTCTAGTATCATGCAGCTTTACCAATTCCCTACCTCCCCATTTTATTCCAGTAAAAAAGTAATTCAGTAAAAAATCTAATCACATGGAAAAAATAGAATTTTATTTAATAATATTGAAATCTACTGTTTAAAATATTATTTACTATTTTCATTTTATTTGCACCCCTTCTTTGCAGATAAGTAGGGTTGATTTTAAAGTAACAGTTCCTGAAGTTTATGTAAAATCTCAAAAATATCCTTGACTGTCCTTTCCTCAAAGTCATATGGCAAACCTCTGACATGGCAGTGTTGTACCTGCACACAGAAATCCAAACTGCCGTGAAGATTGATAGGACACTGCGACACAGGAGACAGGAGCGCATTTTTAACAAATTGCACTCCTGTCCAGGACTGTTATGCAGAACTGCATAACACTCAAAAGAAGTGGCAGCTACACCAAAACTCATCACTTTTTTTCTGCCTCCCCTGACCTGAAAGCTAACACATAGCTGGATGGGTATCTCCAGTGTTTCTTATCAAACCATCAGTTGTTCAAACCGTGCAAAGCCCACACAGTCATTCTTTGACTGTTCCCTGAAGCGGGGACATACATACAACGTGCTTCCATTCTACAACCAGAAGACAGTTTTAATAGGACTAATGCCTTGTCCCTCTGATAGTCTCAGAAAGCAGAGAGAGAGGTGAATAGAAATGTTCTCTTCTTTTCTTATGTAGCCTTTTTTCACGTATTTTTTTGTATTGTATCTCTTGCCTACATACATATTGTGAGATGCACTAACTGTCTCTTCCCGCCTCCCCTTTCATGTGTTTTCCGACCATTTTTTCTCCCTGTTCTCTCTGCTCTTCCATTCCAATTCTTCATTTTAACATTCATAGGAGAATACCCTAGATATCCCAATGGATCCTGGGACAGATTTAAAATCCATTTTAACCAAGGGAAATATCTCCATTTCTGCTGTGGAAAGAAATAGCATATCAGGAACTGGAGGCTGGCATATCTGGTGTCTTCTTCCACAGCACAGATTACACATTGGAATTTGGCTGCTCTGTCCCATATGCTGATTTTTATCTTTGCAACGATACAGTTCATTCGTAGGCCTTGTGCATGTTTTTTAATTTCTGAATTAGCCAGAGCTCTTTTAATTTTAACATCCAGACTCTCTCGTAAACATGTCTTATTACAGCAGTACCAGTATTGCCTTGAAGATAATATCCATTTCCATTTTTGCTTTTTTGGACAAGCTGCATCTTGCCTAAAACCTAAAACCCAGTATCAATTTTTAAAAATGTCCTTTTACACTCAATTGATTTGTCTGTTGTATCTAATGTATGAGGCATTTAGTTCCTTATTCTTGCTGTGGCCAGTAGACAGGAGGAATTCCTCTAAATCTTGTTACCACAGGGATCAAGCCCAACTTCTTAGAATGATTTATGGAATATGCATGGCTGTACTCAAGTGGCTGATCCTCTGTTTCTCTTCCCCACAGGTGCCTGTCCCACTGATGGATGCACATTCTTGGGATCTGTGATGTGAGAAGGACTGTGTAGTGTATCTCTTCCCAGTTTCATTTTTGCCAAAAAGAAAAAAACAACAGGTGAAAATCTCAGGTTAGGTTGGGAGCAGAGACTGTTCTAGTGACATTATGTGAAGAGCAGCTCCACTTGCATTCCCAGGAAGATCAGCTACCAATAGATGATAATTAGTTCATTAGCATCCCCATTAGTGTCTGACAGCATGTGATTAAGCTGCACAGAGCACAATGTAGAAGCCAGTCAACAAGCTAGGAGGACACTCAAGCCACTCTGAAGAAGTCTGCCAACAACAGACCATTGGGAGATACCACTCCGAGGTGTCAGCACAAGTCACAATGACTTCTGCAGGCATGAAAGGGATTGGAGATCCCACCAGATGTGAGGGAATGTGAGAGGTTGATTGGCTTGTCCACTTTCTCAATCTCTTCTTTCACCACATTCCTCAAAATCACAAACTTTTAATTTATTCCCAACATGAGGCAGTTCCATGGAGAACGCTGTTCATCTCTGGATGATAAAGGCTGTGGTCTTTCCTTCTCTCCTCTCCTTAAACTAAGGCTTAATGTCTAGCAGCTCTGAGCAGAATAGCAAGGCACAACGCCGATAGATGTTGAGGAAAGCAGGGCCCATAAGCTGACCCCAGAAGAGTATCACAGACATGTAAGTGTGACTGCCCTGTTGTTTTGGTGGTAGCTTTGGTCCTGTGGCTGTTGTAAGCTGTCATACTACCCTAGGACCGCTACATCACCCAGAACAGGTTTCTGTGTCCTTATAAAGGCTTTTGTAAAATAAATGGATAGGGAGTTTTTTGAAAGCACAGCTATGGGGATTATTCATCCATTCATTGCTAAGACAGCATTTTCTTACACCTGTATCTTCTATTGTCTTAGTATAATTTTGTTACTACAAGAAATCATTACCCAGTACTATTTCTTTTATTTTTTCCTCTCTTTTATGTGATAAACTGTGTTGTGATGGAAAAACCACGTCTTCTTATCTATGATACAGATTCTGTGCTTTAGCTATAAGTCCTTAGAGGTGGTATCTTTGACCACCAGAATAGAAAATGGTATGAACTTCATTCTGTTTCACAGAGAGGAAAAGGTGTATGATTGTTTGCCTTATAGTTCCTCTATTTCCTAGGACCTGCACGGCTCCGCTCATTGCATGGGAGGTGGGTAAGGGCATAACTTTTGCATGTGCAGGTGTTTCTGCCTTGAACGGCTGCTCCATACCCAGGACTCAACAGTGAAGGTGTGCAGAGGTTCAGATGACACCAGCAGCTGCCTGGGCCAAGCTCACTTGCACAGGCACTTCCACCAGCCATGCTCTGCCCTGTCTAATCGAGTAATCCCTCACAAAGCCACATAGAAAAAGAGCTGAAGAAATACCAGAACCCCTGTTCTGGTTGTTAAAATTTCCCGCTCTTCTCAAAGGCAGAGGGTATAACCTTCCAAGTCAACACATACACAGGCCCGAGTCCAAAAGGTAGCATGCCAAAATCCAGAGCTGTGGTGTCCCTTTGGGACAATGTAGCTGCTACAAACATCTCCTCCACGATGGCTAAAGGTTGTATTGTGTAAGTTATTTTACACTCACCTAGGGAAATATATTTTTCATTCATTGCCTATTGCAATGACTTTGCAGTTTGTGAGAGACCTAGGCTTTACTGATTTGAATGATTTGTTACAGTATCCACACATCTTTATTTTTAATGAAGTGACCTAGGAAAGTTCTGGTAGCTGTGTTATAGCCATTTTTTCCCCCAGTGTGGCTTAGGCGCTATTTTTCCTGTAGTTACCTCTCTTTTATGAGAAGCATAAATCATCAGTTGTATAGCACTGTACTAGGGATACAGCCTTCAAAAATGTGAGAAAGAAGCCAATTACTGTAGAAATTATTTTGAATAGCCAAAGAAAGCTGCCTTTATATGCCAAGCTTAGCTGTCTTGACAAGTCATTGATATTATGTTGGCAAACCTCTTCTTTTTCCTTTTAATCTGTGTTTTTAATTCAGAAGCTACACTGATTTTACAGAAGACTAATACTGAACTAATCCAACCCGTGTAAAATCAGGGCACAAAGTTACACAGAAAAAACAATGAAAAGGAGAAGAAACATGAAAAAGCATATTGTGGCAGGGACTGAGTTCCTATCACTGCCTGTAAGTAAGTCTGCCTGACACTTCCCAGATAAGACTGCTTTCTGTTGACTGTAATTATATAACTCTTTAGCTGTTTAGGATGAAACATGCCTTGCTGGGTGACTTCCACAAATAGATTTCTTTATTTTTTTTTAAGCCAGCCAAATACTCAATAACAGAAAAGAAACCCCAGGGAAGCTTTCTCTGATGTTCACCATCTGGAACAGTAAATTCCAGAATGGCATCTTACAAACCAGGGCCATCCAGAAAAGCCTTTTTAATGGATTATGATATATGTTGCTATTGACATAAACAAATTAAAGCCCCTGCCTGCTTCTTTAACCTAGGTAGCAATTCTCTGTCCTTGGAAACCTCAGTCTTATTCAGTGACCTATCCGTTTTGAGAGCCCAGTGCTTCTGTGATAGGATGTGACAACTCCATTTTGCAAGGCAGTGCAATACATCAGATCTATTTTTCTGAAACTGAGGACAGCAAAGGTGAACAGCTTTGCTGGTAATGAAGAGGAGAGACTAAACCTCTGTATGTATTTTGATTCTTGCAAGAGGCAGCTGTAGTCAATGTTGGGAGCTGCAAATGCAGTGGCACATCCTTCAGTGAGGAGGCAGCCAGTCTTTGCATGTTAACTTCACAAGATGACTGTTCCTTTGTGCTTTGAGACCAGTGCTCCAAAAGTGCCTTATGACTTCACCTGTCAATGGCTCAGATTCCATCTCTCCTGTGTAAAAGGATGAGTTGTGTAAAAACTGTCTCTCTACCCTGAGCCTCTCCGTCCCTTTCCTCAGCCCTCAACCCTATGTGTGTTTAAGTTCATTGAGGCTCATGCTCGTCCTTCAGTTCAGTCGTGTCCACTCTTGGTTTGTTGTGAAGGATGGATGACTCCTGCTTCTCTAAATGCTGCCCACATCCTTTAGCCTCAGCTCCCTCTGCAGAAAGTAAATAACAATACCTTCCCCTGGGGTCTGTGATCAGTGACCTTCTTTAGCTGGGTAACTTCAGCTCTGCAACTTATGACAGACTTAGACCTCATTTCCAGTGAACAGAGAGCACCTGATGGATCAGTCTGAGGCACACAACCCAGAGAAAAGCCACAACAGTTTTACGGACTGGTCCTCACTTCTCTGAATTGTTTATGGATGCCATGGTTTAACTCCAGCCAGCCACTAAGCCCCATGAGGCCACTCACTCACTCACTCACTCCCCCACCAGTGGGACTGGGGAGAGAACAGGAAGGGTAAAAGCTAAAAAAATTGTGGGTTGAGATGAAGACTGTTTAATACGAAAAGCAAAAGCCATGCATGCAAGCAAAGCAAAGCAAGGAATTAATTCACTGCTTCGCATGGGCAGGCAGGTGTTCAGCCATCTCCTGGATCCTCCTTCTCATTCTTCTCCCACTTTATATACTGAGCATATGGTCTGGAATATCCCTTTGGTCAGTTGAGGTCACCAGTCCCACCTGTGTCTCCTCCCAGCCTCCCATTCACCCCCAGCCTCCTTGACAGCACAGCAACAGAAAAAGCAGAGAAGGCCTTGGCTCTGTGTAAGCCCTGCTCTGCAATAACAAAAACATCTCTGTATTATGAACCCTGTGTTCTGCACAAATCCAAAACACAGCCCTGTACTAGCCGCTGTGAAGAAAATTAACTCTACCACAGTCAGAACCAGCACAATGAATTATACAAGTGGGTAAAGGGCACACTGCCTTTGGAAGGGACAGTCACGTCTCAATTTTATTAAAAATCGAGGAAAATAGTCAACACATACACAAACAAACTCACTAAAGCAATACTTTTTCTAAGTATGACTTCTGAAGCTGAAGAGGTGCTGAGCTTTTCTCTCTTTTTCTTTTTTTGCATTCTGTGGGCATTCTTCTGCAACAATTGGAAGTCAAAAACCCTCAGGTTTGTCCTTGTATGAGGTAGGAAATATTTTCTTTTTGAGTTCTGATATCCTGGTCAAAGGCTCATTTTTAATATGACTTGCAGCAGGTCATTGGTTGTATACATGCCATTGCCAGTTCTACCAATCAGCTAAAGAAAGCTGAAAAATTAGTCAGTTGTAGCTGGATTCAGAATGCTGGTCTATAAATACACCCAAGATGAAATTTTTGTTAGCAATAGGATTGGTAAGAGTTGTCAGATTATGAACAATTTTTGTAGTTCTTGCCTTCAAATCTTGATTTCCTACTTGAATTTGGGAAATAAAATATTTTAAATAGATGACTTAAAATCATGAATCTGTTACTTTGATTGTCTGAATTTACCTGTCACATACTTTTGCATTTTGTTAGATGTTTTTTTATTATTATTATTGAGCACTTGCAAACCTCATCAATTTCCAAGCTTCTGGTAGCATTGCTACTAGGAAAAGTTGTGGCTTCCTACCACTTTGGGTGAATAAAATTGAACTGGATGTTGTTTTCATAAGAGGGTAGTTGATGCAATTTCCACACTGCAGAACTTCAGAGAGATTGTTCACTGTGATTCAGTAGCAAAGGGAATGATTAACATTTCCATCTGACATGACATACCCCACCATTCAAAGTCTCATTTAATGAACTTTCCCTGCACCCTTTCAAAACACAGTGTACCAGACAGTTTTAGAAAGTAAAGCCAATGCATTTACACAGACAGTTCCTCTTGTTGGATTAAACACATGCATGCCTAATGCTGTGACTAACACTTCCCACCTTATGTCCTGAAATGCAGCATCCTGTTCAGATCATCTTTTGCTTCCTTTTTCTTTTCCATGTAGTTATATAAACAGCTTTTGGCCTGTCTCTTATGGCAGTTTTGGCTCATTGCATTCAGAGCCTGCCTGTGGCAACAACTACATGTAGCTCAGATTTTCTTCTGTTGCCATCTGCTTTCTACACCTGATACAAAGCCTGGCCTGTTTGCAAAATCATCATTGTGTGTGCTCTATTTTTCCTCCACAAGAAGCTGTTATTGTTCCTCAGAATTGCTAATCTCAGTCACATCCATCAAGGACTTGGAGGTGCTGGTGGATGAGAGGCTGGACATGGCCCAGCAATGTGTTCTTGTAGCCCAGAAAAGCCAGTTGTATCCTGGGGTGCATCCAAAGCAGCGTGGCCAGCAGGGTGAGGGAGGGGATTCTGCCCCTCTGCTCCATTCTTATGAGAACTCACCGGAGTGCTGCATCCTGCTCTGGGATCCTCAGCACAGGACATGGGCCTGGTGGAGCAGGTCCAGAGGAGGGCAACAAAAACAGTCCTAGGGCTGGAGAACCCCTGTTGTGGAGAAGGGCTGAGAGAGTTGGGGCTGTTCAGCCTGGTGAAGAGAAGGCTCTGGGGATACCATATAGCAACCTGACAGTCTCTAGAGATGGCCTACAAGAGAGCTGGATAGGGACTTTTTAGCAGGGCCTGTTGTGATAGAGCAAGGGGAAATGGTTTAAAACTAAAAGAGGGTCAGTTTAAATTAGATATAAGGAACACTTTTTACAATGAGGGTGGTAAAGCACTGGAAAAGTTTCCCCAGAGAGCTCGTAGATTCCCCATATCTGGAAACATTCAAGGTCAGATTGTATGTGGTTCTGAACAACATGATCTAGTTGAAGATGTCCCTGCTCATTGCAGGAGGGTTGGACTAGATGACCTTTAAAGGTCCCTTCCAACCCAAACTGTTCTATGATTCTATGTGACTTGTTTATTTAATGTCCTTCAGTTTATTTATAGCTCATTTGAAATCATCAGCAGCTCCTCCCTCATGCAGCAGAGTATTTGACCATGAAAGCTGGTTCACAAAATTGCCTTGAGCAGGATGGCTCACAGAGGTGCTTATGTTAAGTCCACATCCAGATACCTGGGCAACAAAAGATCTAAACAAGACTCTTCCTTGCCTAGATTTTTTTTTTTTTTGGGTGGTTCTGCACTAGACATGCAATTTATGCACTTAAAAATATCATTGTCTCTTTGGAGGCTGCTTTAATTGCATACTGAAAGTACGTGAGCTGGAGATTTTGTTTACTTGTCTCTATTCTCAGCATAAAGATGCTTTTGATCAACAGTTTCTGTATAACCTTTTTACTTTAATTACAGGAGGGTGCTTCTACTGAGTCAGAATAAAGACAACTCTAATTCGACATCATGTCTCTGATACTGGCTAATACCAGCTATTTAGAAGAAGAAATTGAGAAAAAGGGCAAATATGAAATAATCTTTCTTCTATTTATTGATGCCTCAGCATCAAGAGCTGCAGGGTTATGGACTGGGAGGTTTTTTTCACGTCCATGATTTAACTGGGCTTATGTTAAATATCCCATGTCCTACTTCCACATTAATGAATATTACCTAGCAGTGTTTTTTAACCCATTCTTGCTTTTGTCTCCCTAACACCTATGGCAAAGTGTTACATGGTTTAACTACATGCTGTGCAAAAAACCACTCACATTTTTATTATTTATATTTGCTACTGGCTATTTTGGTTTTGTGCACTTTAATTCTTTCATTATAAGAAGCAGTGAAGATCTGTTGTCCTTTTCCAAACCGTTATCATTTCATAAACCTTGATCAAATTTTCCCTCAGTCATCTCTTTTCCAAGTTAAAATGCTCTGAGCTATTTCCATTAGCTTTGAACAGACTTTCCTTTGTCCACATCTTTTATGGGAAAAGAAATTCTCATAAAAAGCATGGGCACACTGTCCTAATCCAATTAATGATGGTTTCTATTTGTGATTCCCATTCTTTTTTTCCCCCAGCGTCAGTAAGTAGCTAAATTAGAGCCCATTCACTTTCATGTATACTTAGAAGTGTTTTTCCTGTATGTGATACAATGGTCTTAAACTTATGTTTCACCTGCTATTTTATCTCACAGCTATTCAACATTGCAAAATCCCTCAGACACTTTTTGCAGTCAACTTTAGAATTGATTTTACTAAACCATTTTTAATCATTACAAAAGGTTTTTCACCTGCACTTGTACCTTCCTTGCCTGTCAGTAACTTCTTCCCAAGTCTGAGCACATAATCTTAGGATTTTTAGGGGTAATTTCCCTTCTTTATGAAAAGTGACCATTTGTTCATATCTTCTTTTCCCTATGTCATTAGCAGATTTTAAATGCAAGAATGACTTCTCTTCCATGCCATGATGATTATATTTGTCTAAGAGCTTTCTGTGAAAGCTTACTGAAAGCACAGAAAGGAGAAGAGGAGCAACAGCAGCCTCTGGAAAATGGGGATTCAGATTACAGAAGCAAAGCATCTGGGTCAGCTGGAGGGAGCTAGAGCTGCTGAAGGTCATAACAAAAGAGCTGCAGAAATGCTAAGGAAACCTAAAATGAGGTCTGTCTGAGAGAAAATCAGTTGCAGAGTCTAAATGATCAGCCCATGTCAGGTCTTGCTCAGAAAGCTAATTCAGATTAAGTCATGCAATGTGAATGCGAAGAATTATATTAAAATCATGTCACAGAAAAAGGATTAGATTACTTGAGGAAGATGCTGTATGCCTCATTCCTATTTGACTGTCATTTCAAATCCAGATCAGGGCTGTGCTCCTTAAGACTTGCTAGCATCTCATGGCCCATCTGATCACAGTATGAACCTCTATTTACAGTCATTCAAGCAGTAGAACACAGAATTTCCTCTGGATGGCTGCTCCATGCATGGGCCAGTTCTCATGACCAAGCCTGCTAGTGTGTATGGATAGCATTTTGTCCTAAAATATCATATTAGAAACTGTTCTTCGGGTGGCAATTAATTCAGAGGAGGAATAGCTCTTAGTTTGTCCCACAATAAATTTTGAGAAGACAGAGCATGAAACTGGTTTTGCTTCAGTTTGTTAGTGAGGAAAGGTGCCAGCAGAGAAGCCAAAGACTGACTGGGTAGGGGAGAAAATATCATTCACAGTCCACCAGCAAACCCATTTCCAATGGGCTTACACTGACGACTGAAGACACATTATTTTGCTTGGTCAGATCTTTCACTCAGCTTACCCTATTTTCTCTTTATGCCACTGCTTACCTCTGATCCAGCAGATTTATACATTACATCATTTTGAGAAAGAGGTTGAAAATTTGTTTTGAAAAATATTAGGAGTTGCTTCTTTATTCCCCAGCCTTGTCTTTTTGTATGTGCTGCATGCCCAATCCATCACCAAGTTCTCCTTCTCAGTTATAGAATTGTGGTATTTTATCAAATGTATTTTTATTCTCCCAACTTACATTTCCAGCTGCTCCTTCTGCAGTGTTAATATATATATATTTAAAAACGCAAGGAAGCAAAAATACTACATGATCTATTTGAAGCAAAGCAATGGCTAACTAGGAACTTGAGTTTATTAAAAAATATACATGTTTTGGTTGACTGAGACAGGGCTTTAACCACATATCAGAAAATTCTTTCTGTATGTGTAGTTATGTGACCAACAGAATTACAGGGAAAAAGAGATTGCATTTCTTTGTAGAGTCTTCTTGTGTTTCATCACAGAAATGCACCTGGTTCATCACTGAAGGAATGTTCTTGCTGCATGAAAAGACAGAGTTAGTTATGATGCATTGCTATGCTGTGCTAGTGGTAGCTTTTGTTATGCTGTGCACAGAGCCAAAAACTCTTTCAGTTTGAATGACTTTAATTAAAATTTCAGATAACAAAGACAGAAAAAAATTCCATGTCAGAGAGAGTACAGCACATGTCTGTCTGTCTTCTGCTCAGACTGTTTTAAACTCCCAGAGGGTTATTAGCTTGAAAAGTTAGACACTGGAAAAGTTAGTTGTATTTCCAATGCAAAACCTTTGTCTTGAACATCTTTGTCCCCATCTTTCCAGTTTGGCAAACAGACCTCCATAAACCTTCTTGCCACCTTCTGTGCCTTTATGTATTTATTTGCTGGTCAGTTTTCATTGGGAATTTGATGGCTGAAGTTGAAGACACCCATTCTGGGATATACCCTTTCATTCCCACCCATCACCCATTCATTCACAATTTCCAGGCAAAATCTTTTTGTTTGGGTGAGTGTAGGAGGGTGTGAATTAGTGGAGAAGGCAGAAGGTGAGAGAGTCAAACTAGCTGAGGGAGAAAGGATGCTTGAAATAGTGACTATTTAAAGGGGGGAAAATAAATGTTGAGTTGAAGTGTTTGTTTGAAAAAAGGAGCAGAGAAAAGCAAAAAATGCTTGAACTAAGACAGAAAGAGGGAACAGAAAGCCAATGATCAGACAGAAGGAAAGAATAGACCTGCAGAGGAAAAGTAATAGAAGGGATGAAAGCCTAGAAGAATGGTATTTAAAAGCCCTCAGTATTTTCATGGTGAGAAAGCAATTTGGTTTTATGCCCATGCCTTAGTGAATGAAGTTGGCTGTGGTGCCAATTAGCTTCTGAGAGCTTATAACTTGTCCTCATTTCTCACTGCACTTTTCCTCTTGCCTCAGCTGCAGTTTCATTTCAGGAGCACAGCTGTAAGTCTCTTTTCTCTTGCTGGAATTCTGGGAACCATGATCTTCCATGTCACCAGCGTTTAACTGGACACGCATGAAAAGCTGCAGGGGCCGTCCAAGGCAGGACAGGCAGCAGCTGCCTTTAGACAGAGCTTCTTCAGCACCCACACGTTCCTCAGAGCAGTAACCTGACTGTCAGTGTCCAGCTTCACCTTTGCAACTGCTCACACTTCCTCAAAATAGCATTGTCGCTGTCTGGGGCTTCAGAAAACATTCATTTGGGGGAATGTTTGTTGTTGCTGTCTAGCCCTTTAAGAGGTGGAAATGTACAGTTTTTCAGATGAGTTGGTGTGCTTTCTGTAGCATTTTAAAATGGTGAGGAAGGCATCATTTTTCCTTGAAAGTTGTGGGCATTTTAAGATTAATTTCAGTCGAACTCCATTTAGACACCTGAGTGTTGTTCCCAGAGACCACTCAGAGAAAGGTCCTCCTAAGGCCATAGGACAACAGAAGGACAAGAGAAACAGCGGGTTTGAAATATCTTTTTTGGCACAAGGAATAAAAATGAAATTTTAACCAAAGAAAGGAGAAACCTGAGAAACCTTTCACATTTCCAGCCGAAGAAAGCATAAGAACCCATTTCCAGAACTCCCTGAAAGAAGTGGTGAGCTGACACTGAACCGTGCCATAAATCAAATCTCTCCTGATGGGAGAGGGTGTTTTAAAAGTCCTTGCAAGGAGTTCAAGAGACAAACAGAGACTTTCCTGGAGTTTCACTGCTGCCAGATAGTTGTTTATTAAGTCTTATCAGAGAAACAGAGTCACTAGTGTGACCCAGGCATAACACAGAGCAGAGAATGCAGGAGAAAAGTCTAATTATCAAGATTTACACAGCCTTTTAAAGATAATTTAACCAATGGTTACTAAAAACATATATTATTTTCACTTTCCTACCAATTATTCAATATCACAGGCAGGAACTGCGGAATTCTCTATCCAATCATTCCAAACTACTTTTACTGCAAAATATGGAGTGGTAGAAGAAGAAAAAGAAGGTTTGGAGAACAACAACAATCCTCCATTTTGATGTTTTTTGCTCTCATCTATTTACTACAAAGAGAAGCCCAAAACCTCTAAATTTTTCACCCTGTGACAATCTTACATAGTAGTCTATCACCTAATTCACACCACTGTACTTTCTAGTTTTTGTCTGATCGTAGGCAGTTTTTTCCAAGGTTGGAGGTTAAAATAGTGTTGTTCAGGGGGGTAAGAACCCTTCAAAACAGGCAGAGAAATATTCTCGGCATTTTGGGTTCCTACAGTGAGCTTCACTTTTACTCTGCATTTTCCACAGTGGTGTCTCTCAGCTCTCCCTTTAATATGAAAGCAAGGAACCCTATGACTAATTTCTTTAGCATCAAAAAACTCCCTAATTCCTCATACCCTGTAAAAGTCTGCAGTGGGACAATAGCACAAAAATGTATAATTAAAAAAATAAAAAGGATAAAAGTGTAATAGTTTCCTTGTGCATGAATACTTATGAATACTTCAGTAAGAAACTCTCTGGAGAGCATTTTCATTAACAAGAAGAAAAGTAATAATAATAATGATAGCAAAAAAAGAAGATATACATTTTGCATTTATACAAAGGAATAATTTATCTAGAAATTTGCTTCCTAAAGTGATATTCTTCAAGGGACATGCACTTATCATGTTACATATATATCTAATGGAATCTAGGCAACCATGCTTCAGTTTCATGTATCTGATATTTTTAATAAGCTGTGCAAGAATAAAATCCATCTGTCAATAGCATGAAGATCTTTCAGGGGCAGGTTTTATTAATGTTTTTTCCTGCCAAGGAGCCCTTAGTCACACGAGGAATCCTAGTTAAATGAACAAGAGAGTAGTGTGAAACTTCTGCACCTCTGTAGATAATTACACATAACTTTGGGAAGAAATCTTATCAATGCTGTCTTTGTTCCTTCTCTAACTGAAGGGGGTGGCTGAGCAAAACATTTATAAGTCACATATACAGATTTGTAAACAGTGCCTGAAATTAAGGTTTTAAAGTCACTTGCTATTTGTTTTGATCCAATTTTGGGATGTGCATGGTAAACATGAATGTTAATTAAGTCCTTCTGTTGACTCCAGCTACTAACATAGTATGCATTCTGCTTATCAATAATGAAATGCTTTTCCTTGCACTAGTGGGAAGCTGCCATGTAGTATCAGATTTGCATGGTATAATCCTGAGTCTACATTTTTCCTCTGGCTTTGAGCCCCTTAGAGTTCCCTTAATGATTCAAATGGTCAATATATGTTTTAGATTCTGTGTCCCTTAATTTAATTTTTTAAAATATTATTGTTGTTATTATTACCAGATATATTTCCTTCTTCAATGAGTTCCCCCATTGACAAAAAGAATGAATGTGTCAGGTTTAAGAGAAAATTTCTAAAGTCCATGCTTACAGAATTATTCACATCTCTCTTCACTCCCTCTCACCCTTTCTTTTCTCAGATAGAGGAAAAGTAAACAATCATAAAGTTGATTGCTAAAAACAACAATTACATCAAAATCCTTTGATTGTTTTTATTGTGCAGTAAATTCTTTCATTTTTATGTTTTTTTCAGTGTAAGTCACATTCTGTTCAAAACTAACTGCGAGTTTCTTTCTAGATTGTAACTGTGAGGTATTACACTGGGGATTTATTTCCATTCTGGAGTTTATATACCTGCCTTTTCCTTCATTGATTTGCCTCTCTCATTTCAGGTATACTTATCTCAGCAGAATCATTGACTTAGCTTAAGCCAACCACAACAAGAGTATGCAAAGCTACACACCCACGCAGCAATTTCTGCCGGGCATAGTACGCAAATGACAAATGCTCTTTTGCCTGTTTATGCCAATCACCTATGTTCTTCTCACCAGTTTGAAGGCTATAATCATTTTCCCTTTCATCAGGTAACTTTAACAACCTCTCCACTGCTGCAACAACAATTTAAACACGAATGCTCACCCATCAGTGCTCAGATTCACTTTGCGTGAGCTAGTGCTCAGCTGGAGGAGTGAGTGGGTATGTAAGTCTCAAAGATGATTTTTCTGGTAGCAGTTCTCCTCTGTGAGTCAGATTCTACATGGACTATGAGACACAGATTGAAAACCCCTCCTCTAACTTGGTTCTGTATATCTTCTGTACTTTTCCAGCCTACAGTTGTAGGCAGGCATCATTAGTGTCTACAGAGGATGTCATGACTCCAAATGATGTGAGATAAAGTAGTTAGGAAGAGCATTTGAAAATCAGTTTACTGTCTCTAAAGAGAGTATTCAAATGTTGTGACATCCACTCATCAGCAACTACAAAGGAACTGCAAACGAATATTAGATATTTATCTTGAAAACAAGGTCAAAATTTGCCCCAAATAACAGTTCCTTAACTATGATTTCATGCTTTCTTTTGAAACATCCCTGGCAAGTAATAGGAAACCCGATGAAAACAATGATTTTGCCTTCTTGTGTGCCTAGCCCATACTTATTTTCAAGCCTGGGGACTGCTCACCATCAGAATTTTGTTGCTCAAAGCCATCTTGATCTTGTATTTGAAAAACATTCACAGATGGAGTGAAGAAGACTGTTTCCTGCAGTGAACACTCTTCTCTCTGTGCTACTTTCTCATTTTCTTCATGGTTATTTTTCCTTTTTTGGGGGGGACAAACAGCATTTAGCTGAGTATTACCATAATGTTTTCTAAAAGCACTTTCCATGATTGAAGAGACCACTGCTGGATTCCTCACAAGGCCGCTTGGTAGCACAAGCTAAAAAAAAATAAATGTAAGATAATGAGAGAAATCTGCAAACTGAAATAATTCCCCACGTTAATAAATATTTCAAATCATCCCAGTAATGCTGCAATTTTCTAAGAATACCCAGAACCTTTCATTAATGACCTCTGTAAATGCTTTTTACTGGCTGGAATCGTTCCTCTTAGTCACACTAATAGCAGCATGACAGACAGGCCAATAATGGCATCCTGGGGGCTGCAGCCACTGCAGCTGAGCTGGGGTCTTGCCTTTCGGACTGGAGGGAGCCAAGCCATTCCCCTTGTGATGGCCAGGGGGTGGCTCTCAGCAAAGGATGCCTCTGCCAGGGCTGGTCAGTGAAGGAGTGATGCCACAGGGATGATCCAAAGATGGGGAAAGGTGGGGCAGCCCATCAGCTGCTCTGAATTATGTGGGGGACTGAGCACACCCATGGCCACTTCAGCACCAGGGAAACAGTGGGTGAAGGTTGTAAAAGCCCCTTTCTCCCTGCCTTAGTTGCTGCACCCAGGGATATTGTCCAACATTTATAGCTAGCATTTGCTTTGGTATTAATGTTTCTGCAGCAACATCTCCTAAGAATACAAGGGACTAGGAGCAAAAGTTAGCCATGTAAGAAGGTAAAAAAACCATCCAGATTTTGGTAATCATAACTCAGTCATCATTTTGGTCCCTATATGCAGACAAATATTCTGAACACTTCTCATGGAATATTTCTCAGGCATTTTTCTTGTTATCTGTTAAAAATGTAGGTATGCTCCTGCCCCCATAGAGGCCACTGAGGGGTGGAAACTGTCATCATCTAGCTGGGAAGGAAAAAGCTGCTGCTCTGTTTGATGCTCTGGGTCTGATTCATGTGAAGCAGTTGGAGAGGAAAAGGCCGAGAGCTACAAGAGCAGCCTGAAAAGGCCCCTGCCCGTCCCCAAGGCTGGCTGAGAGCCTGTTGGCAGGGCCTCTTACTCTGTAGGAGCCTCTTACTCTGCCACTGGCACAGAACTCACTGCAGGACCCAGCCTTCTCTGTGCCCCTGGGAACACAATTAATTGGTGTCATTTTTGGAAGTGCCTTGCCCAGTTTTCAATAACAAACTTCCAGGGGAGACTTTGCGACCATCACTGACATTGGGACTAACAAACAGCTCCACCCACAAACAGCCATACTGCCAGCCATTCCCAAGCTACTGTTTCCCAAAGGAAGCAGGCTCTGGGTTAGGTTATGTGCTGTATTGCCCGTGCATGGCTGGTACAGGAGGGGTGTGGTTCTTGGGATCAGCTCTTGAACGGAACCTGAGCATAATCATACTAGGTCGGCAGACTGATGGGGAGCAACAGTGATCTCTGAATCCTCGTTTGAAGCAAAAATGCCTAAGCTCCCTCTGTGTGCCAAACATGATACCATTCCTAACATTTTCTAGCACTATCTCTGTCATGCAGGAAATTATTGACAAACAGCTCCAAGCTATGCAATACAAATCCACCTGGTGTGCACCTCATGCTGTAATGCCTTTCATCCATTCACAGCATCAGTGTCTTTTCAGACAGATACCAAACAGTTGATCCAGGGGCGGTTTGTTTCAGAGGTTTCTGGTATGAACATCTTTTCTTGGTTCCTCAAATGAAAAAAACGTAGATCTATAGCTCAGCATGATCAGTTTTCTTACAGTCCTCAAAATTGCTTAGAAGCAAAGAATTTATAAGACCTAGTGAACTGAGTTGTCCTCCTTGTTCTCCTTAAACATGCACAGTTAAGGGAGAAGCTGAAGGAGCAAAGTAATGAAATAGGACAGGTACACTTGACAGACACGTCAAATATGCCTGACATCAAACTGAGATGAAATCAGCTTTGCCTCTGTATTGCATCTTGAAGGGAGGAAGAGATTTCTGATCTTAAAATGACTGAAGGACATCTTACCCTACACTGAATGACTCGGGCGCTTTAACAAGTACAGACAGGGCAGGGGCCAGCTAAAGCAGTTGGTAAGGAGTGTTAAAGGTGTGCAGAGGTGCAGAGCTCACTCTCCTGGCTAGCATGTGATTCAAAACAAAGGGCCACATCTGCAAATGATCAAACTAATTTCACTGTAACCCACGGACAACACTGGTGTGTTTGCTTACAGGATATGGCCAACTCACTTTCCCACACATTTTTGAGTAATGCACTAGAGACTATCACAGACTACAGCTTCCATTACAGCTTTGACCTAACACTTTACAATATGCCATGTACCCCTTCAAAGAGATGAACAAAAAAGTCAACACAGGCAAAGTTCTGGTTAGCGAGTTTCAAATGTTCCACTTTCGGATATATTATCTAGCAAAACACTAGTAAAGTGTAAAGCCCACTGACGTGCAAAATTAAAGGATTCTTCTTCTTGATTTTGACTCTTTATATTAATGAATTGTTTTTCTTAAAATACTGCCACTGATGAAGATTATGTTACCTTGCAGCAACCCTTGTCTGTAGATTTTATAGAACATTGAACTATAGCAGTCCCTCCACTGGAGAACTCTAAATGTTTAATAAATGCACATAAACTAACCTCAGCACTTACCCAAAGAACAGAAGAATCATTCTGTGTTTCTGGATCCTGAACGTGCCAGAGTCAGTGGAAGGAGCAGCTCTGGTTGTGATTCCTGACTGCCTCCCTTTCCTCTGGAGGAGGGGTTCCTTCCTATTTGTCTTCCAGCATGCTGCTGTGATCCCAGAGACATTTTTCATCAAAAGAGGGATCACCTTCATGTCTAGCATTTCACAGAGCTGAGTGCCTGATCAGTCCAGATTTGGATCAACCTAAAATCATTAAAAAACAGCTTTTTTGAATTGGAATGTTTCCACTGAAAACTACTGGCATTTTCTAAAAACTGATATAATTCACCTCCAAGTGGAATTAATGCTTTAGTACTTAAGACAGATATTTGGACTCAAGCAACTATAAAAAAGCAACTCCTTTTCTTACCACTGCTGAGTAATTAATGCATCTAATTTCTAAATTGATTTCTCTTGAATTACATACAGCTGAGGAAGTCAGCGAGACAAAGAAATTCTGTTTGTTTACAATCAAAAAGTCAAATTGGGATGAGATTGAGAAATCAGATTTCAACACCTCTTCCCCCATCAAATTAGTTGATCCAAATTGTGCTTGCTTGAATTAAGTAAGAAAAATAAATTTGCAACATATAATGGAGTTCCTTAGAAAGTTTTTTATCAATGAAAATATATGTATTTAGGTAAGGGACTACGTGGAAGTAAACTCTCCTAAAGAGTTCTCAGGCCAAATTTACTCATTATTGAAGATGATAAAACTATTTTGCATCAAAGAGTCATGGTGGATGACACCTGTGATGCATAATCATCAGCTTTGAATGAAGCTTTGGACCATGAAGGTAATTTTCAGCAAGCTGATTTCTCAAGGAATAAGGCTGATTCATTCAAGATAAAACTTTTTGTAGGAAAGTGTCAGTTCTGACATTTACTTTTACCCTTAAAAATTTTCAAATGTGATAAAAAAGTTTCAATGAAACTATTTTTCTAATCACAGCATATTTCTATCATGTTTACAGAATTTCCCCATGTTGAAACACTGCCCATGGTTTGAGTAATATAATTATGAAAATTGGTGAAATATTTCAAAGGTTTTGAAACAAAAAATTGGCACAAATTAAATTTCTTTTTAAAATTTCTTTCTTAAAAAGCCAAAAGAAGTAAATAAGCAACCCCCAAAGCCCACCAAACCCCAGGATTTCACCTCTTGGTCCCTAGATAAATTAAGTTCTTTTATTTGCTTGGTTTTTCCTAAAAAATCTGGGTCAATATATCTACATTTAGCACATAAATTCATTTCAAAACACTGACTAATATTTGTACTGTTTCTTTTTTTTTTCCAAAAGACCCTGATTAAGTTGTGAAAGAAACGAATGTCTTGAAGTTCAGCACCATGAGGAAATTACAGATGGTGCATCAAGCCCATGAGAGCCTCACTAACAGAAGGGAATGGGCCTGTAGTTATGAAAACACAAAAAAGGTCTAAAAATTCCAGTGTGAATTCCATAGGCTGTTCTCAGCCCTCCAGCAAAAATTAGCACCAGGGAAATTTCTGCAGTTGAAAGCCTCAAGACCAAGCTCAAGTTCTACTATTAAATGTTAGCATCTGTGCTTATATTGTGTAGTACCTCCAGAAGATCTCTCACTGAATAAATATGATCCATCAATAACAAAGTTATTTTTTATGTTGACCTGCAGCCTCATCTGGGTAATTAGGGGACAAGTTTGTGTTGTTCAACATCTTCTGTTCCAAGGTACCATCAGGTCACTTTCACCCCCTCATGCACACTGGCACATTAAATCCCCCATGAACTAGTTATCATAATTTGCATCTGTCTTCCTGAAGCAAAAAGTGGCCTGGGACATGTTCTTCCATTGTTGTTGATTGGTTTAGCGTCTCTTGGTCCTGAGAATACTAACTTTTAAAATACAGACACGTATATGGCAAGCATAGATGACAGTGACATATATGCTCCTGCTACGACTTTCATTTCCCTTAGCTTAAAAACTAATTTTAGTCACAACTGAGCAGCTCCACTAGCATTGCAGGGGTAAGAAAGACATAACCAAGACTGAAACGATCTTCATTTGTAATTGCCCTTCTCACCCTGGCACCTTATGCAAGTATATTTTGTATTATGAGTATATTTGTATATTTGTATTCTCAGCATGTTTAACAAACAACATCTGCATTCAACTGTTTGCTTTGTTAGAAACAGCAAGACAGCAAACAGCACAACACAAGACCATCCCTGCAGGTGAAAAGGACTTGCCTCTTCCCAAAGGACCTTGATCCAGCTGCAGTATCCTGTTACCTGCATTGATTTTTGAGCTGCTGCCTGGGTTTCAATAGGATCAGATACGATCCTTCCACACTGTCCTTGTGCCAAGGCTTGGTCTGGTGTCCTGAGAGTACAGGTATTCCCCACCTCCCTGGACTGTCCTCAGCAAGACGGATGATCAATGCCTGCACAATGACAGTGCAGTGACAAAATGGCCTCTCTACTCCCTCACTTTCCTTTGGATAATTTGTTACTGTCCTTGTCTGTTTAGTGATGCATTTTATAGTGGCAGCCGATTCTTCCAAGCTTAATAATGCAGCCTAGCTGCTTTCTGACATTATCCCAACATAATCACTATAATTCCTTCTGTTTCCAATATAGGTCAAGTTCTGCCTGATTCAATAAAATACCATTTTTAAGTGAGCATCATTCATCTTAGGGTGCATTTGTCTCTTTCATTTTGGTAATTGGTCTCTATCATTTGTTGTTTGCTCTTTCACATTTTCCTTGCTCCTTAATTATCTAATCACACTATGGATCATTAAAAAGCTGAATCCCTGTTAAATAAGGTGACCATATGCAGAAACTTCTTTGCAGTTTAATTTCCATTCTTTCAGGCTACAGAATTCCTGGAGTTGAACAAAGAAGTGAGTTCTGATTTTCAGTTATGAGCATAGAAAAGAACAGGAAATAAAGGCTCTAGTTGTATTCAAATCTGAAATTGAATAGAAGTGGAAATAATTTTAAAAATAAATGGACTAACAGAGATGGTATAGGGGGCATGGGGACTGGAAATTCAATATTTTATTCTGTGGTGTATGATAACTTTTGGAATGTGGAAAACATCACCAATGTTGGAGAGGGAAACAGACAACTGTAGGTGTAAGGGATTGTACTTCTCTTTATTATTAGATGTATCTGAGCCCCATCTCCAGAATGACAGACATGCAAGTCAAAGAGATTTGCAATGAACAAATAAAAAATAAATACTAGCCGCTTTTTGTGACTGTAAGTGGCTTTAGCCTAGATGGGGCCTCTCAGCCACAGGCAGAGGCTCCTCAGAAGATGAGGGTCCTAAATGTAAAGACTTAGTTTGGAAGAAGCAGTTTTTCAGAAAGTTCCAAATATTTGCAGAAAGGATGCATGATAAAAATTGGCCTGGTCTTCCATATATTTTGGTGGGTAGTAAAAAGCTGCAAAAAGAGGTTGTATTTTGTATCAAAAAATGAAATTTGCTTAAAATAATAAAAGCTAAAATTCTGAATTTAAATTAGTTTATATGTTAAATACTGTATTCTGCTTCTAGTGAAACACTTAATAAAGTCTAAACATAAAATACAAATATATTTAGTACATGTACTGATAAATATAACATATTATTAATATTTTAATGAGTCAGAATTATGTGAATGACAACAATGCAACCTAAACTAAATTATCAAGACAAGACAAACCCAAGCTATTTAAGTCTGTTCTCTATTGAACATGTGAAAAAAATGGCATATTTCTGTGAAATACATGGAGAGGGAAATCTCATTTTTAGGGAAAATGGGTATATAGATGGTTTTGCAGCCACGTTTCCAGCAGACATTTAAAAAAAACACTCTACTTACTGTCTGATGACAATTGAAAGTTCAGCTTATACTGTACAAACAGATGAATACTGAAAGTACTCACAAGTAATTATTATATATTATTTATTCTTACTTGTATGCCCAGTGCTCTTACAGCTACACAGACCCAGCAGAAGGAGTGGTGCCTTCCCAAGAGTGCAGCTGGAAGACTTTGATCTGTGACAAGCTTCCTATTCCTTCCAATAAAATAAATATAGAGCTGAGGTCTACCTCCTTATGTTCTGCTGAGAACTGCCAAATAAAATTAATACAACCCATGTCTGATTTGACATTTTTTGCTGGGTTGGCCTAGAAGAAACTTTTGCCACCCTGAAGAGCAATTCAGGATGATGTGATTTCTTACACTGACTAAGTCTTTGACATGACTTCTTGAGGGATCATGTCTTTTGAAGATAATAACTATTTTATGTAAGTGTGCTGTGATTTGCAAGTGTATCCATGTGGAAAAAAAGGCCAACTCCACACTAGCAGGGACAGCAATTAGGGTTGTGAGTTCCTGAAAGAGCAGCCACTAGCTTTTAGTTGACTTAGAAGATGACTGAAATCAGAATATGAGATGAGGTTGCTGTGCAAGAGGTGATTTTAAAAGTAGTCAAGGAATGATTCAAATAACAAGTGAAGTGGAAACAGAGCTGTCTTAAGGAAAAGAAAGCATTGAACTTTAGATTTTCCCTATCATTTTATTTTCTGCACTCCAATTCATGGAGGCCCAGGAGACTTCATAATTTCTCCAGAGTCTCTGCCTGTAGAGGGGAGCTTCTGCAAGCATAACAGCCTCTTGATCTGGACACAGAGAGAGTCTGACCTCAGGCGCTGGGGGAATTGGAGGCAGACTTTTTCTGCTGTTTCACTGCCATTTGTAATAGTGTGCATGTGACTAGTGCTCCAAGGTATCAAAAAGTTTGTCTACAACACCTGTTAAATATGGAAGCTAGCTGGGTTACCAGATCAGACTCATCCAACACAGATGTATATACATGGGAAGCAGGAAAACTCAGGTTTGCTGGATGCTTTAGCCTGTACCAAACATCTGCCTCGGGTAGACTGTGCTGCCTAGGACTGTCAGGGCTGAGCACACAGCAGCCCAGTCCAGCTGTCCTGCATGGAGCTCTGCTGAGGCCCGAGCATGTCCTGCTGCAGCAGAGCAGACTAGTGCTTCTCACTGCTTAGGGACAAGATCCACTGAGTTGTCTTTGTTGTTCTCACCAGAGGAAAGGGGGAAAATTGCCAGCAAGACACAATAGGTTTCCCTCTTCTAAAATTTTCTGTCTCTGGTGCCCAGAGGACACCACCAGGGGACTGTGAGGGCCATTCATTATCTCTCTGCAAGATGTCCAATGAAGTATTGGGACAAATCAGACACTCTCCAAACCCTGGAGAAACCTGCTGTAATTCTGCATTTTTCTGGAAAACACTGTGGTGTTTGCTTTTGTTTGGAAGAAGCTGCTTCTTTCCACTGTGACCTGTTTATATAAGAGGACAGGATAAACCAAAGATGCTCTTATTTTCTTCGATGCTGGCTCCCTTCCTCCATTTAAGTCTGCTTTGAATACGCCTTTTAAGTCCACTAATGAGTACATTTATCACATTTGCCAAATATTTCTTTTGTAATTCACTGACTTGAAACTGTTCTGGAAACTGCCACATTATACTAAACAATTCTTTTAAGGCGAAGATATCTGGGGTGGGGAGGGAAAAAAGACATTTATTTTCATAGAACTGTTCCTTTTTCTTCAGGCTTTCAAGATTTATTTTTTTTCCTTAGAGCTCAAAGTAACCAAGAGTAACTAACCGAAACTAAATCAATAATTTAATTAAAAATAATAAATGAGGAAAATAAGATTTATCACTAAAAAGGGAGAAACCACCTAGCTTTCATTCTGTCTAGTAACATTTTTAGTAATATAATCAGGCTAAAACAGGTGAATTTAGACATTCTTGGGGTGAACAGGAAAATATAAATATCTCTTTGACCAACGGTCATCTCCTTCTAAGGGACTGAAAAGATTAAACTGTTCAGATTGCATAAAGCAAATGTGTGCATCATAATCCCATAAGGGCAAGAACGGGTAATAATGCTTGGAGCACATGAATTTTCACATGAAATATTCTAAGACAGAGCTGCTGGAAGCCTCTTAAGGCAACAATGGCTATAAATTCGTATATTACATGTAAATAACCTTGCTGTCAACAAACACAGGGAAATTTTTAATCACAATAATTATTTTAATCTTTTCCCAACTTAAAAAATAACAGAAAGGAAACTGGGGACTTGTCTTCTAGTTTTGTATTTGTTGTTAGTGGTACTGTGTGCTCAATACAGGCAGCAGTGCAGTAATCAGAATGAGCCTGTTTATCCTGCCAGCTGCTGACATTCGCCCCGTGCTTCCCCCATCTTCTTAGGCTGCACCTGGGCCCCTCTGATAACTGGTCCCTGGTGTAGTTGCATGCTGAATAGCTACATCATTTCTTCTCTCACCTTTCCATCTCCTCCTGTCTTGACTGAAATGCCACCATTTTCACAATGGTGGCATTTCGATTATTTTCTGTCCTCATCAAGAATTACAATAAATGCTGTTATTCCTCACTGATAATGTCTGCTTGATCCAAATGTGAAAAGAGAGGCTGTATGGTCCACATCTTGGTCATCTCTTACCTCTCACTGCAACTTGGTTCTCTGTAGCTTCCTCTCATACAGCTACCTGTTCTTTCTGAAGAGGAGCTGGGGAAGAGAAAGTCTGCATTGCATATTTTCCTATGAATGTATGCACCCTCGTGGCCTTTTCCATATTTTTGTCTCTGTTTTTGCATGAGATTAAAGCACCTCAGTTCTGAAGTTCTCCACCTCATTATGCTCTAATCAGCAACTATTATCCATGAAAGAGAAACTGATTATTTTTCTGACTAATTCCAGAAAACATCAGTTCGCTATTCAGCATCCATGAAATAGGAAAGCAGAAGGCTAAAAACTAGTAAGAAAGGAGTAGGAAATAGAAAACATCAGTAAGTCTTTGCCAAAGTCTGCAATGCACACACACCTAGAAAACTGCAAGGAGTTTTGATAAATCAGTGTTTAAAAGGATACAGTGAAACTAGAACAAATACAAAATTACATAAAATAATATTTTTAAAATATATAAATTTATGATTGCCACAGAGAAGATGAATGAGGAATAATTATTGACTGTTTTTCACAGTACTGAGAGACATCAAATGTCTCTCAGTACATCTCACAGGACTGAGGGACATCAAATGAAATGATCAGGTGACAGGTTAAAAAAAAGGAAATACTTCACAAGCTGTTTTTAACTTGTGGAATTCATTGCCACAGCATGCTGCAAAGGGTGTTGAGAAAGCTGAAAGTACAAGTTTGCTCAAAAAGGAATTAGAAAAGTGATTCGAAATAAAGCCTACTAAGACCATCAGACAGAAAGATATAGTTACATTTGTTTGTGAAAATTCCTAAACATTATCATTCTTATTTTCTTTCCTTCCCTCTTGCTGGGACTCCTTTTCTTCTCCTCTTCCCCTCCTACAGGCCACTATTCCTACTGCAATCCTCCCCATCCTTCACCTCTTTATAGGAATTCCTGGGTACTGATTTGTCCTGAAAACACATCATGGTAAGACTTATACTTTTAGTGTATATGTCATGACCTGAACTGAAACATCAACTGGTTTTCTGAAGGTTTCATCATTTTTTAACATTTGCACACTGGTAAGAATGCCTCCAGGGATGAAGAAATGTGACTGTATCTTCCAGCTTCATAATATCATGCCTACATCTCGCTTTCTTGTAGCAGCAGAGATCAATATGAAAACAAAAATAGGAGAAAGAAATAAGAGATGGATGGGTGCCCTCTGCATTCAGCATTGATCAAGAGAATGAGTTTTGCTTCTGAGTTAATGCAGAACAGGTATGACAATGATGGAGATTTCTGAAATCCTGATCAGAAGAGCTTTCATGGAAAGGAGGCTCCATGCTCATGCCAGAGAGGGATGCTTCTGATGGAGGGTGCAAAAATATGGCCCAACATCTATCTGGTGACAGGACAATCATGTGGCAACTGAGCGTGGCACCTGGCACTCTCTGTCAAGCAGCCTGACACACCCATCACCCAGTGACAGCACTGATCTCTTAATTAACGTCATGGGCGTACATCTAGCCACTCCGAGCCAGCTGCCACTGCTGGAACAAACCATCCAGCCAGCAGCTGGCTCTCTGCTGTGTCTGAAGTGTCTTTCTGCAAGAATGTGGCAGAGCCTTTGTGAAAGGAAAAGGGGAACAGATAAAGTGGATCTTGTCAAGGTCTCACGGGATCCAGGCTGCGAGCCTGGTGAGCCTGCATTTTTGTGCTGCTTCCCATTCTGTGCACAAGGCAGAGGAGAGCACTGACAAATGGAGGCTTCTCCAACATGCTCAGTACATATTTTATGGCCAGATAAGGCTAATAGGACTGAATATTATTGAATCACTCTTACCACCCCAGATTATCTGGCCTAACCTATTGATTGATCTCAGTACCTGTTGCAAACATGTATCCTCATGAACAAGCAACCATTCATTGATGTGGCAAATTATAAATATGTTTATGTGATGAAGAAGTAGGCAGATTTTCCTTAATATATGAATACATTGGTGCCAGACTCTTTTCAGTGGTGCCCTGCGACAGGGTGAGGAGCAATGGCCATAAACTAAAACTCAAGAAGTTTCACCTCAACATGAGGAAGAACTTCTTCACATTGAGGGTGGCAGAGCAATGGAACAGGCTGCCCAGAGAGCTTGTGGAGTCTCTGTCTCTGGAGACATTCAAAACCCACCTGGAAGTGTTCCTGTGTCACCTGCTCAAGGTGACCCTGCCTTGACAGAGGGGTGGGACCGGATGATCTCCAGAGGTGCCTTCTAACCCTAACTATTCTGTGATTCTGTGATTTTCCACAGTTACAGAAATTAATATACATGCCCTTATTCCTAAAGAAGTACATATATACAGTCAGCTATTTTGTCCATAGTCTTTACTTATTATTTTTTCTCAGTGGAACCAATGTCTCTTTACTTAAACAACCGGACAAAAGGTGCCCAGTACTGAACACATCTGTTTAACAAGCTTTGTAAGATAAATCTTGCAGAATATATATTTGGAAGTACATTTCCAAGACAGCTAAATGCTCAAGTTTTTCTTTTAGCTTTCAGTGTGCTTTTGTGTATTTCAAGATCAAGGAGATTTATGGGATTTGAGCTTGCTGAACTAGAAGAAAGGGGACAGTGTTACAGCCAACAGCTGATGATTTGACCTCTGCTCATCTTTGTAGAGTCTCTGCTTGGAAAAAGAGGAGTTGAAATTAAACAAAGATGGCTAAAAAGTATAAATCCAGCTACTTTCATCATACAATATATTTGGGGCTACAAAATTACTGAACATTCAAAAATAACCCTAGTAAGTGTCCTTGGAAAATAATTGTATCAAATTATTAATCTACATTTAATAAATTGGTTTGACTTGTACTGCAGCTGCCTGCAGCAAATACCTACTTTACAAAGAAGTTTAAGACTCCAGAGTAATGTAATTTACATACCAGTCTTTAAGTACTGCTAAGACTAATTGTCTTTGGGAGAGGGGTATAATACTGTCAGTGTGTTCCCGAGGTATCACCTTGTTAGTAGGTGCTGAAGTGGTTGAAGATATCCAGGATGCCAAAGTGGATGGGAAGTTTTCCCGGAGAAGACAATTGTCAGACACCTAGTAGCAGTAACTGAGGATGGGACAAAATTATGGACCCGATTTTGCCTTCTTTCTAGAAGGCAATGACCTGGGTTACATAGGAAAATGGAGCCCCAGGAATGACAGGTACAGAGTTACCCAGGGACATTCCTTTGTGTTTCAATGGCTATTCAGACCATGCCTGTAAGCACAGTACAGCTTGAGAAGGAAGGCTGAGTTTACAGAGCAACGTGATTTCCCCTCTTTAATGGGTAAGGAATCACAGTCAGAAGAGAATGTTCCCACTGCAATTGTAGCAACCCACTAATAAGGATGACCAGAGGGGAAATCACGCCATGCAATATTTTTTTTTAAGGGTAATTACTATAAATCCAAAAACTTACAAGATATTTTCGTGTCATCTAAGTCAGTCAGTTCATGATTCCTCATTGCTCCACAAACACACCAGGGAGTGATATTGATTGGTAATATTTTTCTATATTTTGAGCATGGCAGGGGGAAGAGGATTTAAAAATAACTCCAACAAAACAAAACAGAAAGAGCAAGCCACCACGAGGAAAGACTCCTAAAATCAAATATCCTACCAGGGAAACCTTACAAGGAAGATTAAGTCCATGAGCCTGTGCTTAGTTGAATTAGTGGCAAAAACCCATACTGGTCTGGATGAGACAGGTGGGCCAAATGGGAGACAAAATAATTCAGGGCTGTGTGTAAAGGAAATGCAGGGAACCAGTGTGTCCTCAGCCTACAGTCAGCAAAGGAAGCTCTCATCCATGACAGCAGATTTCCCAGACAATAGCTGTGCAAAATGGAGAAGATGAAGGAAAATGAAGCTGTGGTATAAATCAGGAGAATAACACCATATTTCCTCAGGTTGTTTGTGCAATCTCCTCTAGGGACTTATCTTATACATAAAACACTTTGAAAAGGCAGGTGGCCCAGGTGAGGAAAAGTTAAGCAGACACTGCAGTGCACAAATGAACAGTTTGACAGCGAGCAGACGGAATATTTTGTGTAATACCTATCTTAAGCTTCAATAACTCAACTGGCATTCAGAAGTGTTTCTCTTCTTTCTCTTTCTTTTATACTAGACTCCATGTTACAGAGTAACTTTGAAGGAGTAATAATTAGGTACCAGACAAATATCAATGTCCCTCCAAAATTTAGTAAAATTCCCTCCAAAATTTAGTAAAGCCTTTACCCACTGTGGTTTTTCATCTACTTCATGAAATTAAGCAACTAGGACATGACACATGAAGCACTGACAGATTTATAGCCATAGCTGAATTTCCATGAAGATTCTGCTGCTTTAAGAATACACAGCTTTGCCAAAAAAAACAATCTCAGGAAAAAAGTGGTCTCCTAGCAGGACTTTTTTTGCATATATATAAAAAAGAAAATGAAAAAAGTTGTGTTTTCTTTGTCCCTTTTTGGAGAAAACAATGGGGAAGGCTGATACCCTGATGACATAAAAGGTGCCTATTTCAATCCAGGCCAATGTGCTCTGCCTGATTTTTGTAGATTTCTGATAGCTGGACAATGCCCTGATGGAAAAACCATGGTAAATCTCCAGACAAACTACAACTTGAGTGTTTGACGGTGACAAAGTACAATAATAAGTACAAAGACAGAATTGATCTCTACAAGTAGTCTCTGATTATTCAAGAAGAGCAACTCCCAAGCAAAGCCACTAGGAGATGTTCCAAGATCTGAGAAATGGACTGCTCTGCCGTGAAGCCTCAGTGAGCAGGAAGTAGCTCCCCACCATGGGACGACTGAGATACAACAAGAAAGAGTGGCTTTCTAGCTCATATGTTGGATTTAACCTCTAGGTTGGTACTGTCAGGAAGAAGACAATGCAGTACCTGAGGCATTGCTGGCAGCTCTCTGCAATGGCGATCCATTCAGTGATCCACCATGTAGCAGTGACACGGCACACATGGAAGAGTGGCCTTCCAGCTTGAGGTTGCTGCATCTGGTCACCAGCACTGCTTTAATGCCTCTCAGACTACATAGTTTCCCTGCAAAAAAAAAAGGGGTCAGAGTAGGATTCCATCATATAACAATGTTCTCACATTTTCTTAAGTCAGCTGGAACAGGCGTTTTAAACAAAATGTTAGGCTTCTTTTGAAATCTAATCAACCCAACACACAACAAGGTCGCCGAACGATGAAGAAACAAGGGAGTTTGCCAGGGCATGCCCATCTGAATGAAAGTGACAGTCATTCACCAAACTAAGCTACACAAATGCCGAAGGGAGAACATAAATCTGACACAAAAGCCAATTTGCATTATTTCTTTTGGTTTTGTAAAATTATTTTCAGCGTCACTTGGAGGGAACTTCTAAAAATGCATTTCAATTAATAATTTTCTCCATCTTGCAGTACCAAAAAATCTGATTTTTATCTTGACAACACTCTTTGGAAATGTTCCTCTTTTGAATCGCAACTGCAAATCTGGAGAAAAACTGGCATGCAAATAAGCCATTTCTGACAGAAGATCACAAACATTTTTTTTCCAGATGTCTTTTAAATATCCTATTTCTAACAACATTACAAGCTATTTAGAGACCTCAGCTTCTGGAATTGGTAGCTTTCAGTGGTGCATCTCAGAATAGAAATTCCGAGTGTGCTGAGCCAGCAGCCAGTTCCATGCCCTGAAAGGACCACTTGATGGGCCAAATCCTGAGAGCTGGGAAGTGTTTGTACATTTCATTCACTGCTGCAGCTGTTCAATTACCCTCAAGATCAAAACCCACTTATTTTGTGATGGCTGAACATTCACCCTTTGCTTGGAAAAAGAAAATATCTCCCATGGTGGGGGCAGATGTCAAACAGAAGGTATTTTTGAGATTAACAATTATTTTTGTTAATGAAAATAGACTGTCACTCTTCTTCACTGCTCCCTCACACATTTTCAGTATTGCCCCCTTTTATGATCAAAATTTGACTTCTGAAAGCCTCCTTTTGCTACAGCTAATTGGGACCTGATCTACTTCCTGTTTGCACTAATTGAACAGAGTGGGTAAACTCTCCTAATTTAATGGTGACTAACAGACATCTGCCACAGTCTATGACTAATATTACTCTGCTTTTGTGGGACGATGTGATTCCATTTCAGATCTTTAAGTGATTCAAATCACCCTATCCAGAAGATATTTTGCCTTTTCAGCCTTTTTTTTTCCTCTCTGGAAGGAAACTGGATCCCATAAAAATGTGATGAAGGGGGCTGCTCTTAACCAAAACATAAATTAATCTGTTTGGTGTCTGATGAAATGCAACAGAACATAAGTCTAATCTCACTTTGCCAACCTGTACTGCTTTGCAAGGACTACCCGTTTCAATAGGTTTAAAATTGTCTGTCAAGTTACGAGAAGGTTTAGCACAGGTTATCAATGGGTTGGAGCCTATTTAGATAACGCTAATCAATGCATCTTGGCAACTGCAAATCCTGGTGGCTTTAAAGGGCATATTACAAAAACATGCTAGAAACCAGAATGCATTTCCCTGTAGAAAATGAAAGTGATGGTAGATGACAAAGATTAGCAACTTGAGGAACTGGTTTTGGGCATTATGGCTCATCTACCTACTCATGGATTATGTTTTCTGTCTCCAAGAAGAGGCCTTCATAATGTTAGTGTATACTTGGGGCCTCTTTTCAATAACATCATATCCTAATTTTATTATATTATTATTCTAAACATTAATGGTTTAATAATAATAGTATACATATGGTAATTTAAAATAAATATTTAATTATTAAATATTTATTATAGAAGATGAATGTTTGCACTATTTAATGATTTTATCACTTTACTTCTGAGTTGGAAAGGTAAATTAACAAGCTGATACGCGGAAAGAATGAACACATTCTGCAGCTGGAGAACCCTCCAGTTTGAGCTGCAATGGGAAGACGACAGTGTAATCTGTGGAGCAAATAGAATATGGCTGTACCCATGCACTCAGGCAGGCAGACACCTGACTTGGCAGCTGAGGCATCCTTCAAGAAAGATCTCAAGAAAGAGAACTTGGGAATCTGCAGACCAGTGGTGGTAAAGCAAGGATGGCCATGGCAAAGCAAATGCTATGCAAGACAGCAAACTGGGAACCAGCCTGGCTGGGATCCCATTCTCTAGTCACCTCCTTCATGTGTTGCCACAACACAGCTTTCCCTGAAAATCCTATTATGTTTTTACCGAGCTAATGAACAAATATAGGATAAGATCTGAAATTGTAATTTGCAGCAAACAGGTTTCCAGATGGTAGAAATACAGGTAGGTTTGCATGTATGATTTGCATGATAAGGAGTGTTCTCACAGACCTGACTGTGAGTTGTAGGTCACAAGGAGCAAAGTTCCTATCTCTAACTGGGCATCAAGCCCTGCAAACTTAATAATCCCGTAGCGTGTTTTAATAGAATTAACTAGCTAAACAAAGAGCTTCCAGATGGTACCACACTACCAGTCCCAGGGACTTTCTAGGTTCAACTCCCATATTGATCAAAAGTGAAACTTGATCTACACTGCAGGGCACACAGGCTGTTGTAGAGCATTGCCTTAAGGACTGCAGCCTTTAACAGGGCTCCCCTGAGGCTCTGCCTTACTGGCTCAGGTCTTACTGTGAAGTGCGTGCGTGGGGTCAGCCCTTCTAAAAGTCCATTTCAAAACTGCATGCTTTTCAATGGAAAAGTAAGTGCAGCCCTACAGCACTCTGATTTTTGAGTGACAGCACAGCTCTGTGCTTCTAGCCTACTGCACTTAGCTTCTGCTTCACACCCATACCAGAGAGGAAGGAAGGGCTTTTGCAGACCATTGCAGGACACCCTATGGACCCTCCATAAATTATTGATTAAATAGCTGATTTTCCATGCATGCATGAGAAACACACCTTATCTTTCCCTTTGGAGCTTAGGTGAGACTTGTTCATAATACAGCTTTTGCTAAAAATGTACTGGGCATGCATGAAACACGATTTCCAAGGGCTCTTAATCTGAAAATCAAGTGTTCATCACTGAAGCACTGAAATTTCTCTCCTAGATTTTAAATTGCAGTCCACTTTTGCTTCAGTATTAGAAGAATCAAAAAATCACCTCTCCCTCTCATGTTATAAGAAAAAAACCATACTTGTTCCATATCTCTCATTTGAAAAGAGCAGCTTGCTTTTTCCCTTGATTTTTGGGTCAAGATCATACTTGGGAAATGTTAAACATCAAACCAAGAAATACAGGGTTCAAACAATACAAAGCAGTTGGAAAACAGAAAGCAAAAAGGAAATACCTAGACAAGCATTTTTATTGTACCCAACTTGCCACATGCTGTAAATACTTCACGAATTTAAAAGAAAGACAACAACCCACATATATTATCAATGTTACTTCCAACAGGAGAGTTGCAGGGAGGATGAGAAAGAGCTCCACAACAACCTGCATAGAGCACTATATTATGCAGGGCAGAACAGTGGCAAAGCAATCCCTACTGAGCTGCCTTTCCCTGTGCCGTGCAGCAAGACATGTAACAGAAGCCTCTGTGGAAGGGTGTGCAGAGCACTGTAACAGGACAGGTTGTGGTCATATAGATTTCGACCCTGCAAAGTAGGGACATCAAATGGTGATGTGCTTGAGAACCAGCCTGAGCCATGAGCTCTCCCAGGGATGGGGCAGTCCCTCCCTACCCTCTTCCCAAGGGCTTGGGAGGAAACAGTCCACTGGCTCCAATTCATTATTGTTTTCAGTCTTGATGAAGATTTTTCCCCAAGTTCGTCTGTTCCTCTGAGGCCATGCAATAATGGAAGAGGGAACTGAAGCCTATTGGCCTAACACTGGATAAACAACTCAACTGACTCTACAGACTCCTTTTAGCGAGGCACTGAGATGGAAGACAGTTTGAAATTCAGATTCCAGGGTGCACTTTCAGAACAAGTGATTAGAAAAGAATAATTTTGTAATCTAATTAGATATTATTCCATCTCAGTGTATTTGTGCTATGGAAGGCACACACCAGGGCTTAGTTCTACAAACTCCATGAAATCAATAGGAAGTGAAGAAGCTGAGACAGAAATGTCAATATTCTGTTGGATCTAGGCCAAGGCTTGACAGTGTAAATATGGTGAAAGATGGCACAAGATCCTTCCACAAAGAGATAACTATGAAAAATAAGTTACTGAGAAGTGAGAAACAAGAGATTTCCCACTATCATAGTCTTAACCATGAAGCTTTTCACGGTCAGGAGGAGTGTACCAAAGGCATCTTTTCTGTTGCAATAAACCCAGAAAACTTAAAGGAAAAAAACACCAAACATTTTCTCTGTAGACAAATTAAAAGTGAATCCACAGGTTACCATGGCTACAAAAGTCCATTTACTCTAGTAGTGTTTTCTAGCAGCTAAACACAAGTTTAAGTGATTAAGGAGAAAACACAGCTATGTTTATAACATTCCATTAGGTTTACATAATTAGATCTTTCAACTGCAAACCACCACTGGTGATGGTTTTCTTGACTGTTCATAAAAGCCCAGTGGACTGATGTAACCATTTTTAGAACCATCCATTGTATTTCTGCACCTCTGCAATCATTTGGGATCAAATGACTACTAGCATGTCATACATGGCAATTTTCACAATCCAGAACACTCCTTTTGGGTTACAGTAATCCAGTTGGCAGCTTCTGTGGATGGTTGGAGGGGTACACAAGAAAAGCTAATTCTTCGACCATAAGGCAAGCCAAAACCTTAGGCATGCAGCCCTGTGTGGGAGCCTCTACAGTCCTGCCTCCTAAAAGTAATCTTCCCATACACGCATGAGAGACTAAAGCCGTTTCTCTGCTTGTGGGACAGGCAGAAGAGGGACTTGTCATTTTATACACTAAGCTGAAAGAGGAGAAATTTCCATCAAAATAAACTGCATGTGTGTCTATGGCAGCAGACTCCGTCATTAAAATGTCATGTTGGATTGGTAGGTGAAAGGATCAGTCCCATCTCTCTCCATCAATGCAGTGATCTCCTCCCAGAGCTCTCATGTCCATCACTCTCTTAAAAAAATGAAAACTGAAGTTTTGGCCATTAGGAGGGAGGGTCCTGGCAGTGTGCATCAGCCAGCTGTGATGGGAGCCTGTTTTTGGCACAAAGCATGCAAGAGTTGGGAGACATTGTCTTTGCTGCAACCCACGGACAGAGAGGGCTCTGTGGGTTTCTTCAGTCTCTGGACTGCTCCCATGAGTTCTTTTACTGGGAGCCCATTCTGATAAACTTCTCTTTCTGTCCTGGGCTTTGGAGCAGTCCTTGTAGCTGTTGTGTTTCACAGAAAAGAAGCAGCAAATTGAAGACATTTGAGTGTCCATGGACACTTTCATAGAAGCTGGGTGCTGAGGTGAATTCTACATCACCTGGATGGACACCTCCATCCTTCCAAAAAATCAAAAGTGTATTTCAATGTCCCTATACAAAGAACCTGTCAACATATTTGAAGTGGCTTTTTTTCAGTCTTAACCATTGTGTGAGAAGATCAACAAAGGGCATCCCTATTTTTTTGTTTCGTGAGAACAGCATATAAAACAGACAACATTCGTGAAGAAGAGTCTGTGGTTTTCTACATGCCATCCCAGCAAACTGGATTCATGATGTTCAAGCTGGTCACTCACTACCAGCAAGAAAAGTCATGCCTTCCCATCACGGTACTCTGAAGACACAGGGTGGCAAAGATAGATTAAAATGATACCTTGGCCTACAGAGCTCTGATTTCTGGTGACCAGTGAGATGAAAGGAAGCCAGTGCAATGCTCAACTGACAGGCTACATCGGCAGAGATTGCAACTAAAAAAAAAAAAAATCCGTTTGTATATCAACTTAGTAATTTTTTAATATCATCAATAAGACACTTGACATTTTTGAAAGTAGAAATGCAACTTAAATCTCAGCCTTCAAAATACACTGGGCTTTCCTGTTTACTTAAAGATGCACAGAAGATGGATTCTTTTCTCTGGATTTGCCTGTATACATTATATAGAACTTTAAAGTTTTAATGAAGCCATTGCAATTTAAAAAAAACTGAATAGGATGTAAGATTAATCTTTTAAATACCTACACAATCCAGCTTTTATAATTTTCCATGTTGTGCTATAGTCCTTGAGAATCATCAGAAGGCCATTAATCTTCCTTTTTTAAAGACAGAAACATTCAGTGTTATAAAATTTGTTAAATCTGTAGTACTAACAGATCTTCAGACCAACCTAAACTGAAAGTTTGCATCAAAAAATGCAAACAATATGCCCCCCCCCCCCCCAGTTCCATACGATCAGTCCACAGAACCCGATTACTGTTCATTTTGAAAGCACTGCTGTGAAAGGGTAGGCTCGATAGCTGCTATTGCTGTTGACAAGGGAGTGAAGGACTGTCGTCCTAATGAGTGTTTGTACAGTAACCAGCACAGCGGTATGCCAAATCACAAATAATAAACCCTGATCAGAGATTTCAAACATTCCTGTAACATCAGACAGACCATTCTGACTGCTGCACAACCAGGGACATCAGCTGCTGTATGAAATCCTTAGATTACTCCAGGGATACTTCTGAGTCATGTTTAACTAACCCGGTCACGGCACGGGTGTTTTCACTTGCCTCGTTTTTCTTGTGCCACGATATTGCTTTTAAATCAGCGGCAATTTTGGAAGAATGGTTACTTCACATAAGAAACCAAACCATGCACTGGAGGCGCTGAGCCCCACACCCTGAAGAGAGCCGGACAGGCAGGAGCGCGTGTATGTCCCACGGCCAGTGCAAAGCCTGCACGGAGCCCAAGCCGGGTGGTAGGGCCTGCCAAGTGCCAGGTGTCCCACAGCCCTGTGCTCCAGCACCTTCCCCACTTTCCTTCAAGGGCTGCCCCGGCGCTGGAGCTCTGTGTCCTACTAGGGGGCAGCGACACGAGGGCCCCCCCTGCTCACGCTGTCCTCCATGACGAGCTGTGTGGCCCCGGCCACGCTGTCGGGGCTCGGACCCACCGGGTTAACACCTCGGCGCCTTTCTCCTCCCAGTCCGCGGGAGCCCTTCACCCTCTCCCCGCACGGCGGGCGGTACTGAGGGACCCGCAGGCACCGAGGCCAGCGCTCCTGCCTCCGCCTGTGCCGCTCCAGCACCGCGGCAGGGAACAGCTCCGGCAGGGATCGGGGGCCGGGAGCTGGAGCGCTGCTGGGGGCAAGGACCCCCCTCCCGGCGTCGGAAGGCAGCGGCAGCCCCACGGCAGCCGGCGCTGTGATTTTAAATGGGCGGAGCGGCGGCGAGCGGCGGGGCGGGCGGTGGGCGGCCCGCGCTGGCTCGCGGCGCCCATATAACCCCACCTCCCGAGCGCGGAGTGCCGCGGCAATTGGCTGGATGTGGTACTTGGAGATGTTGAGCTGGCTCCTTCCCCCCATGTCCCTGCACACACACAGGGGCGGGTGGTGCGGGCGGGAGCGGGAGGCAGGGCTCAGCCCCGGTGGCGGCGGCGGCGGGGCTTCCCCTCCTCGCTGCCTGCCCGCTGCCGTGCCCGAGCCGCTCCTGCTGCTGGGCTGCTGCCTGCGGCCGCAGGACCCGGCCGAGCCGGGCGGAGGGGAGCGCGGGCGGCTGCTGGCGGCGGCGGAGATGATGGCGGAGGGCGGCGGCGGGCCGGCGCGCAGGAAGGCACTATCGCTGCTGGAGGCGGCCCGATCCCGCTACGAGAGCCTGCAGATCTCCGACGACGTCTTCGGGGAGTCGGGCCAGGACAGCAGTGGGAACCCCTTCTACAGCACCTCGGCCGACTCCCGCTCCGCCGCCTCTTCCCAGGACGAGGAGGACGACGAGGAAGACGAGGGGCGCCCGGGGGTGCCGAGCCCGCGGGGCAGGGCGGCCCGGCGCCGCGCTCCCCGGGCGGCGGCCACCCCGGCGGAGCGGCGGCGGCAGCGGCAGGTCTGCGGCGGCAGCGCCGTCCCAGGCGGCCCCGGCCCTATGGAGGAGGAGGAGGAGGAAGCGGAGAAGGGGGGCTGGACCCGGTCGCTGCGAGACGTCCCACCCCCTCATTTCAAGGATGGCAGCGGTACGAGGAGAGCGGGCTGCCGGGGCCGGGGGCGGCGGGTTCGGGCGGCCGTGGGGATGCCGGCGGGGGTGCCCGGAGCGCGGCCCCCACGCTCGGGTCGCGGCGCAGCCACGAGAGGGAAACCCCTACACGGGCTCAGTTGCCGCTTGGGCTGCTGCCCGGCGCCGGGCCTCACGGGCGGGGGCACGGCAGGTGCCTCTTGGCAGGCCCCTTCCCGGGAGCGGCCCGGCTGTCTGGCCGCAGGTGCCCAGGGCCGGGCGCGCCGGTGCCGGAGAGCCCGGCCGCGGCGGTGAGCGGGAGGGCGAGGAGAGGCCGCGTGTGCTTAGTCACAGGCATCCCCTCCCCAGCGGGGAGCAAGGTTCCCCATGGAATGAGGACAGGCGCTGCCCCGAACAGGGTGGGTGCCTAGGCCCCCGCCGTGGCTCCGCTCCGGTGTGCGGCTGGCTCCTCGTCCCCACTCATAGGTGGGGAAAGCCGCTGGTCAGGGCACTGCGGGTCACCTGCCCTGCGCTGTGCAGTAGGGCTCTGGGATTGGGACTGGGATTCCCCCTGGCTGCAAGGTTTCCTGTGCAGCCGTCCCTAAACTTAACCCTCCTTGTGTGGCTTTTGGCCAGAGCGCGTACCAAGAGAGTGGTGAAATGACACAGCGCGACCTACAGCAGCAGTGCGCTGCACGGAGATCTCCACGGAATGGCTTGTGTAGCAAGTTGCACCATTGGTTTGCCGAGGGAGCCATTATAACATATATCTGCAGGCCTCGACAGCCAAGTTGACTGTGTAGCAGATCAGCAAGGCATTGCAAAAAAAGATTAATGGTTATGAAAAGCTGGGATGTGAAATTCAACATGTGCATCTCAGACTAGGATGGGATGATTGCTGTCAACTGAGTGGGCAGTTTGCCTGTCCTAAGGTTGCTTCTCTTTGCTTTTTTTCAGTAGTGTTTAATTCCTTCATTTGGCTGCTAAAAGTAAATGGCCAAGAATGCTGCTGCACTCGGTGTAGTGTGCTGAAATTTGTGCAGTGGGGCAGGCAGAAACCTATCTGAGGAAGCAGCTTGGGATGGTTGGGGAGGAAGGTGGAGCTAGCACTGAAGCCCAGAGAAAGTTCAGTTCTGCTTCTGACAAATGTCCAGATAGAAGCTGTGTTTGCTTCTAGAAATATCTGAACCTTGTAAAATGTTTAAAAATCGCTGTTATGTGCCTCTATAAAGAACTCCTGAGTTTTATTGAAGGTTCTTATTCATAAACATATCTAAGATGACATTCTGGACTATAAGCTTCATGATGTGATGGTATTTCAGCATTGGTTCTCGTCTAATTTCTCTGCCTTTGATAGCTTATTTCATCATATCATTACTTTATAGTAATACCCTTTTTAATACAGAACTGGGATTAGTGCTTTAATACTGGTTTGGAAAGGAATTGAGTTGATGAACTGTTAATTCAGGAATTCATATTTCCTTTGATATAAAGGAGTCTGATTAATGGTTGACAGGGACAATGCAGATGTCTCTTGAGGAAGGTGTATGGATATTGCTGTGAATATTTCCTTCCACTAATAGATGCAGAAGAGGATACTTCTGCCCTTTCATTCTGTTGATTGTGATGATGATGATAGATGCTGCATGCTCTTCATAGAATGGTAATTTGGTTTGGCTAAGTTCAGGTAATGTAGTGATTTGATATGTGGGAAACATTTGCCATCTGTGATATTTTTATTTTTGACTACTCAAATTCCAAGCTATGGAAACTACTGCATTGTATTTAACTAAGCTCTTATAAATCTAGTTTGTAGATTGACTGACTTTAGGCAGGTATCATCATCGGAGTCATGCTAAACATACTTGTGCTGGCACCATTGTTGCTTCATGGGACAGCATTCTGACCCAAAAGTTTGTATCTATACCTGCTGAGGAAGAGGTCTTCACTGAGCTCCCTTGCAGTGACAGCTTGTCTTTCACTCCCTTATGGAGTACAGCAAGAAATACAGGGTTAGACAGAGCACTAAGAAAACTGTATTCTTGGTTCAAATGTATTGGATGTAAGATCCTTTCTCTCTAGGTTCTGAGATTAAAAGGAGTAGGTTTACATGACACTGAGATAAAAATTACCTTTGGTTAGCACCAAAACTTCAGAGTGTGGCATTTTGGTCAAAATCTCAAGGTTTGGTTAGGGGCAGGTACTTGACATCATCTGATGTCAGAAGACAAATGTCTCATGAGACTTCAGCCTCATTGATGCTGGAGATAAATTCTTGAATCAGACTAGGATCAAACCTACTGTCAAGCTCTTTGGTTTGGGAGACTGCTCCTTCATGAAAGGAATTGTGTGGAGGAGGAAAAGGTTTGAGTTAGTTAATGAGAATAAGCTAGAGCTCCCAAGAGGAAGAATAAAGAGCCACTTATAAAGCTTGTGGTCTTTTTAACTACAAGTAGAAAATACTATTGCTTCCCTTTTTTCTTTTGAATAAATTACTTATTACTACTTTTCCCTTCCCAGCCTCAATATTGAACTTACGTCTTTAAAAAGTATTGTACCCATCCCTAGAATTAATCTTGAGCACAGACAGGCTGATACTTCATCCCAGAAATACACTCAAGACCCAGATGTGCTGGGGGCTGCTGGCAGTGTGTTAGATGGTTGAGTATGTCCTCAGTCTGCAGTCAGTCACCGCATGTATGCATGGTGATGCCTGCCTTGCTTGTGTGGCAGGTTCTGACAAACTGGGAAAGGTCTGGCTTGACTTATGTGTGAGGAGATAAGTGCATTGCTATGCAACATGGTGCTGTTTGTGTCCCAGATTTTTGTTTTCTGCCCCTTCTTCAGGGATCTCCAGTTCCTGTTGTTCCTGTTCCATATAATAAAAATAGTGGGTGCTTAGATTCCCTGGGGGGAAAAAAAAAACCAACGTTAATAGCTTTAGCTGACTTCCTTTGTTGAAATCCAAAATAGCTGTTAACTTTAACATAGAGGTTAGAACAGATGGCTTGCTGGCACTTTGTGTTACTTCCTGTTAAACTATTTTGCAAATCACTCTTTTAGTTGGTGAGAAAATTCCCAACCATATGATTTGATACCCTCATTTATAAACTGGTAACTTGCGGCACTGTGTAGTTCTAATTAAATCAGGTTGAGGAAACAAGTGTCTGCCACAAATATTAAAGCAGTAATGTAAGTTCTGAGGTACTGGGATGTGAGTAATGGATAGGAGGTCTTGGGGAAGTTGCTGAAATGCCTTTCCTTCACAAAGAGCACCTGGCTACAGCAGGTCCATGGGTAGGTCAACATCTGTGTTTAAAAGGATGATGTCATCCATGGTCAAATGCTGGTCAAAAGCTTTTTGACCTAGTTGTAGAGTGTGGAAAGAATAAGAGAACAAATTGCTGCTAGGATAGGGAAAGAATAATTGAAAAGGAGAGAGAGAGCAAGCAACTACTATTACAAGCCAGTATGTGCCAGTAACTCAACATAAGCCCTTCATTTTTGGTTGCTCCTGCCTCAGACTTGATAGATGTGCTCTTCCTTTCTTTAGGAGTGGGGTGGCTCTGAATGGTGCTTTCCCTTGTTAGCTCAGTAATGTAGCCAGCAACTGTTCTGTGATATATTGAGGCACTATTGCTTCTGCTCTTGGTTCGTTTGGGGTCTTTGGAGGTGCGAATATCCTGGTATTGCTGCAGCTTGATGTTCCTGATTTGGGGTAGCTGGCATTTTCTTCCTAGGATCCAATGCGTCCTATATCAGTGTAGTTCAGCAACCAGAAAATTTGACCTCAGATGTAAGAGCACTTCTTACTGTTAGGATGCTATGTTATGGTTATGTTTTGGGGTGGCAGCAATAGCAGGGAAATGTAAGCAAAAGTTAATGTTGAAGTCTTCAAAGATATGGGCAGTTAGTGCTACTGTTTCCTTCATTTTCTATGCCCTCCCAAACCCTATTCTTGAGCCTAGACCTAAGGACAAAATATTAAGAATGTTCCTTGCTGAAAGAGCATAGCAGGTCCTCTTTGAGTTGCATTTAGACAGTGAAAATATCTTTTATGGATTTCCAGAGTGTTTCTCTGAAACACTTAATGTGCCGTAAGTTGCCATCTTTGAAGAACATGCTGCTGTATAACAGCATGCTCTCAGGAAGAAGCTGCTAGGACCATGTTTAGCAATCTTGTTGCCTTGAAGAAGTTTAAGCAAATATTTAAAGTAATTTTTAGTATTTTCTGTTCCCAAGAGTGTGGACAGGCAGATGGGAAGGCAGCATTCCAGCAGCAGGGAGTCTGGAAGAAGAGCTCTTGGGTCAGGCTGGGCCGTAAAAGAGGGCCATATACATGCTACCACCTAACAGTGCAGGAGCTCTTGGGTCAAGTTCAATAATAGAATCTGAAGACTTTAGGCTTACTAGATTGATGTCAATATTTAAAGATGCTAGAGTAACAAAAGTATGAAAGCTACTTAGTCACTTATGTCAGATTCTGCTTCAGAAATATCTGGCCCAAATTTTCTAGCTGTAAGTGGATAAAGTGATGTTGATATGATTTGTTCTTATTTATGTCATCAGAGGACTTAGCTGCTTTTGACTTTCATAACCATGGACAATATTGGGAAAAATGTGTATTTATATATCTGTTCTTGCATTCTAGGTAGAAATTACTTATAATGACAGTATCACAACACTTTCAGGAAGATATGATCAATACATCTCAAAGACGTACATTACTACTTTGCAAAGCCTTTATAGGATGACTTAAAGTCTTGAAGTTTTGCTAAATAAGTGAATTGTGCAAAGGCTTAGTATCTCATACATATTACAAAATCTAGATGTGCTTTTCAGGAGGTTTTAATGGCTTTAGAGCACATTTTCCTGCTTCCATCGTCACTGAAGAGAACAAAGTGCATATGACAGCCTTATTGATTAAAAAATTTAGTGCACCTTAGCTATCTGTGTTCCCTTGCCTCTTTTGCCCATACCTCTGCCTTAAACATGCATTTGAGGAACAACCTAGTATTTAGATAGACTTTACAGGGGAAAAAAAACCACTGGTTTTTTTCTGCTTTTATAAAAAGAATCTGTTTTGGTCAGTACTCGAGACAAGTCTATAAGCACTGCAGATTAAGGTCTTCTCCATAGACTCTATCTAGCCTTTTACAGAGAAAAAGCATATTTGCTCCTAGATCTGTTACTGCATAAAATGAATCTTTTCTCCTTGCAGCTATTGATGGGGTCATTTAAAGTAGATCAGTTCCTACAGCTACTCATGTCCTTTAGTCAACATCTCAAAAACAGTACAGCAAACAGTTTCCATGTCTGCATACCTTTTAAGTCAGCCTAGAGAGGAAATCAGCCTCTCTGTTCAGTCTAATGAGGATGCTAATGGTGGAGTTGACTTGCAAACTCTGTATTGACTGCTAGGTCACAGGAGGTTGTCCTGGATGCCATAGACTTAAAAGAAACTGGAAATGCCTCTTAGACGTTCATGTTCATATAAGGGTTTTGCTTCCCTCCTGTGCTCAAGCTTCAGAATTTTTGGAGTAGATGGATTTAGCAGTTTGGAAATACGAGATATTTCCCAAAGGGAAGGTAATCATGGATATAGTTACACATCCTGACTAGAGGTCAGTGGGGTATAATCACTGAAATATCTCATTCTTTCAAGTACTGCCAAAAATTGGGCATGTTACTAGAAAACAGAACAGATGGACTCAAAAGGAATGCATGGCTAGAACAAATGCATGAGGATACTATCATTTGACGTCTTACTTTCTTGTAGCAAGCCATCGTTTCTAGGAGCTTATCCAAGCTCCCCCTTCATATTCTTAAAAGAACAGGATGTTAACCAGTCACCGGCCCTGGGTGAAAATGAATGAACTCATACCTGAGTAGGTCATTTAAAAATTAAGCCAGTTCCTTGATTGACAGACTGCAGGAAAACAGGCTTGGAAAGCTCCACAGCTGATTTTGTCTCTAAGTTACTCCTGGACTATTTTCTTATTTTCTATGAAAACAACTGGTATTCATGTAACATGGTAGAAAACATGCTTTTGATTCTGCTTTCTTGGATATCATGAGGGATTCACACGACCTGTATGGACAAACCACACATAGTGTTAAGGACAAAGAACAAAACCAAGCAACTTCTATTCAGCAAGCAATAAAAAGCTGTAACTATGCAGCTGCAAACTGGGCAAGTTGAAGTGTAGTTGATGAGGCACATTGTAAGGATGCCAAAATCATGTTGGAGAGGGATACACAGGAGACACAGAAGAAGAATACTGTGTATGTATCTGTATGGATGGGGGCAATTAGCTGTGTGTTGGACAGGAAGATTATTGGACTGACATAAAAGATACAGCAAGCCCATCAGTGGGCACAAATGAAGGTGTTATTTCTAGTGAAGAAAAAGCAGAAAAAGACCTAAAGCAGCTGCTGTTATAGCTGTGATTCATTTCTGATTACATATGGCAGGGAGGTGGGTGTGTATGAAAGATTAAATTCAAGCAAAAATGAGAATATCTTTTTTAGTTACAAAATTCACTGTTGTGGAAAGTCTGACTATCCAGTGCATGTAGTCATCTCTGCTTTTTTTGGAAAGGTAGATGCTGGTTAACTTCTGAGTGGGGAGCACCTGTAGTTGTGCAGTGCTAGGGGTCAGTGTGTAGCTGTGGGCGTGGCTGTTCCCATTGATGTCATGGTGCTGCCTGCTGCCAGATGCACCCTGTTGACAGAGGGCTTGGACAATGGTAATCTTGTCAGTTCGTGCCCAGGGACACTGCTTGGAAGAGGCTACATGTATTGAAACTCACACATGTGTGCACTTACACATTCAGAATCATAGAATCATTAAGGTTGGAAAAGACATTTAAGATCATCAAGTCCAAATGTCAACCCAGCACCACCACAATGTTCATGACTAAGCCACGTTCTCAAGTGCCATATTCATAGGTGTTTTGAACACTTACAAGGATGGTGGCTCCACCGCTTCCCTGGGCCATCTATTCCAATGCTTTCAAACACTTTCGGTGAAAAAAAAATTTCTTATATCCAATCCAAACCTCCCCTGGCACTACTTGAGGCTGTTTCTTCTTGTCCTGTCACTTGTTACTTGAGAGAAGAAGCCAACCCTGTCAGGTAGTTGTAGAGAGCAGTACTGTCCGCCTTGAGCCTCCTTTTCTCCAGGCTAGACAACCCCAGCTCTCTCAGACTGTGTCTCATAAGACTTGTGCTCCAGGCACTTCACCGACTCCACTGTTCTTTTCTGGACTCCCTCCAGAACCTCGATGTCTTTCTTGTTGTCAGGAGCATAAAATTGAACACAGGATTGAGGGGCAGCCTTGCCAGTGCCAAGTACAATCACTGCCCTGGTCCTGCTTGCCACACTATGGCTGATACAGGCCGGGATGCCACTGGACTTCTTGTCCACCCCTGCTCACACTGGCTTATGTTCAGCTGCTGTTGATCAGCACCCCTTTTCTTCTGGAGAAAGGATGCAGGATAGATTTCCAGCCACTCTGCCCCCAGCCTGTAGGACTGCATGGGGTTGTTGTGACCCAAGGGCAGGACCCAGCACTTTGCTTTCATGAACCTCACACAGTTGGCCTCAGCCCATGGATCCAGCCTGTCCAGATCCCTCTGCAGAGCCTTCCTACCCTCCAGCAGAACAACACTCCCACCCTTCTTGGTGTCATCTGTGAACTTGCTGAGGGTGCACTCAATCCCCTCATCCAGGTTATCAGTGAAGATACTGAACAGGCCTGGCTCCAGTACTGAGTCCCAGGGAACACCATTCCCTGGCCCTGTCATTCAGCCAGGTTTCTCCCCAGCAAAGAGTACAGGCATCCACACCATTGGAAGACAATTTCTCCAGGAGAATGCAGTGGGAAACAGTTGTAAAGGATTTACTAAATCTAGGTAGATTACATCCAGAGCCTTTCTCTCATTTACTAAGCACATCACCTCGTGATACGAGGAGATCAGGTTGGTCAAGCAGGACCTGCTTTTCATAAATCCATGTGGCTTATGGCATTTGGAATATGGGGTCTAGTTTTCCTTATTCTGCCCCAGTACAGGGTAAATAGATCAAGTGGACTACAACACAAGAGGTGGCCAGCCCTCCCCAGAGGGCAGGGTGGCGGTTCATAAACCTTTTGCTGCAGCAGCCAACTGAAAATGAACCACCTTGGGTTTGGGGTAAGGGATTCCCAGGATGATCTTGAAAAATGTAAGATGCTCTTACATCTATCTCGCTCGATATGTTGCATTATGGATATAAATACATATGTGGATATAAATTCTTTTTTAGCTTTTCAAAGGGCTTCTAGCTTTCTGGACTGTATTCTTGAAAAGGCTCACTAGATGAGAAGACCTTCTTAAACTGAACACTTTCTCATTTTTTGGCCATTATAGTTCTTCCTTACTCATAAACTGGTCCTTTTATGTAGTTAGTGGTTGTTTTGAGATGAAGAAAAAGACAATGTTTGAAGGTTTATACATGGAGATCTGCATTAGTTCCCTGTTGTCACTGACTCTGAGATGAAAAGAAATTACGCTGCGAGACTAGGAGTGCGGTTGAGTGATCTGTAGCTATTTTCATGGTGCTAACATTGTTGCAAGTAGTTTCAGTTCTTTCTTTTAAGGGTATGGCTTTAAGTGTATCACAAACCTGTCCCATTGGGAAAAGAGTGATGGGGTTTTAGAGTAAATGACATCTTAGTCTTTCCACTTGATGAGGTTGTAGTTGATGAATAAAGAATGACCTCTCAAAAAAGGCCTTTCTTCATCTGCTTCTGTACTACAGGGTAATGACTCACACTTAAAATGACATCAGAGATGGTCTAAGAGATTGTCCAATCTCTACAGCAGCCCCCTGCCGTTGGGCCCCTGGGCGTTTGTCAAAGCAGGGCTTGGCAGCCAGGGCTGTCCTGCCACCCCAGCCAGGAGAGTTGCAGCCGAGGACCCTGAGGCAGCCCTGGGCACTGGGGGGACAGGCTGAGGCTGGGTCAGGATGTGGGTGTGTGGGTGGGCCCGTGGCAGGACAGGGCTGTGCCAAGCTGGAGCCTGGCCCTGCTGGGGTGGGGGCTGATGGCTCTGGGTGGCTGATGTGGAGCCCTGGGCCAGGAGGGTCAGGCATGGTGGTGATCGTGGGGCACTGGCAGCAGCTCCTTGAAACAAGCTCCTTGGCAAAAGCCATGAGTTTCTGTAATGGCTCTTCCACAAAAAAGTGTTCAGAAGGAATTTGTCAGTGCTCAGCTGAACCATTGTTTCAGCCCACTTCCCAGTAGCTGTGGTTCACTGCACCCTATCCCTACAGCCCAGGCTGTTGGTAGACAGCCCTCCTGTCAGCCATGGAGAGCCTGGCTGCTGCCACAGAGTGACTGGGAGGTAGTGCTGTCTTGTCATTACCTTTGTTTCATGGGTGCCCTGCAAGTTCTTTTGGTTCAGATTACCTTCAGTGTATATGTCTTGTGTATGAAACAAACCCTGTGGGGGTTTTGGTGCACAGAGCAGTTGTGTGAAGTTAGGAGTTAGCTGGTCCTTGTGGAGGCCCACCATGGTCACTGTGTTCCATGACAGACTTACTGCCTTGTTTTCTGCAGTGAATTGGAGGCAAGCGATGGAGGTTGGAACCATCTCCACAGTACTGGCTCTGAGTTTCACTTTGTGCTTTGTGTTACACTACATCTGTTGCAACAAATCTTACAGACATTAAAATATGTAGCAGGGTGAAGCAGACAGATGCAGAAATATCTGATTGGATAAATATCATCTAATCCCCAAGGTATTCTCACTAAAATTGTCGTTAGTGAAAATGCCTGTTTGTCTCCGTTTGAATTGGATAGGTCTGGCCCAGCATCTCCAAAAATGTGTAGCATAAAGATCTGTCAAAAGCTTAAATGTTCTGATGGTACATTTTTACTTTTATTTTTATTTAATTTCATTTAATTTTATTTTTTATTTTAATTTAATAAGAACTTGAAAGCGCATTCCTGAATGGAGCTGGACTTCTCAAATTTGTTTATTAAACCTTTAGATAATGTGAAGTTGGGAGTGATTCCATGTACACTGAAGAGCAAGCTGAGAATTTCCAAGGTTCTTGATAGCCTGAAATAGTCTGGTGCAGGGAACACAATGGCATGGTGCAAGAGGGAAAAGCTTAGTGTGAAGGCAGCACTGACTAACAGCAGAAGTGGAAAATGGAAGAACTGTCTGGGTGGAAAAGGAACTGGTGGTTGAAGCTGAACACCAGACAAGTGCGACTCAGTGTCATACTGTTGTGAAAAGGCAAACATCCAAACAGAGTGTACAAGACTTGAAATGAGACCGTTTTGCCACTTAGGAGAGAGAGTCTGGGTTGCCAGCCCAGGTGAGAAGCACGTAATTAAATATGAAGATAAAGGACAGAACCGGAAAATCTACTAACTTGGCTGCCTTTTAGTATTCCGGTTTTAAGCCAAAGGGCCATATGGGTAAGTAAAAGAGCTATTGTAGGAAAGGGAATTATCTGCCTTACCTGCTCTGAAAACTAAATATGAGGAATAATGGGTATAAATTGATGGATAATTTAATCAGACATGATAGAAACTCTCAGACAGTGCAGTGGTGCAGAAGACAAATGTGTCACTGAAAACCTAAGAACAAGTGTCATTAACCTGTTACATCTGTTGTAACAGACTGACACCCAGTATGTGTGCTGAATGGGGATAGAGGCCTTGGACTGAAGGACTTCCTGAGGTTCCTTCCAGCACTCTTTTCCTGTGTTTTAGATTGGTTAAGATAAAGTAGCAAGCTGCTTAGTGGCAAGTTAAATGTTGGAGTGTTATGCAAAGGACTTGCTACTTTCATCTCCCATGTCAACTTTTGGAGCAGGGAGAAGGCTGTGCAGCTTGTGGGAAAGAGCTGTGTGCTCTTAGAAGGCTGCCTGATCTGTTAGGGTGAAACTCCCTCCTTCCCTTTGTCCCGGAAAGTGGCCCAGGCACACTTGATGGTTACTTAGGGTGTTGTTTCCACACTCACTTCTATGGTAATGAGTTGTGTCCATGAATCTTGTATCTCTACTCAAATGACTTACTCTGAGACTCCTTTATGTTCAAAGCACTAATCTGCTTATGTTAGGGACATCTGATATGAAACTACCCAAATACTTGTGAGATTAGTGGTGCTACACTCTGGAGGCAGTGCATCATCCAGTGGTGCCTGGGTTTGTACTTGCCTTTGTTCATGACACTTTTTGAGGTATAAAGAGCTTCCTTGCAACTGAATCCCAACACAATGCTCTGTAGGTGTTAAGGATGGATACATGGAGGAAGATGAGCGCAGGTCTGGAAGAGGCCCAGCTAAGTCATAGTGCAGACACTTGCAATAACTGATAATCATGTAACAGGTGTCCTGGCAAGAAAGAACAACAGAATGCCTACTCCATGATTTTTCAGTTTGTGGACTGGGTATCCGAAGGTTGTTTTTTCACTTTCTTTGTGAGCATTGCAATATTGTTTCATCTTCAAAGACTACTTTTTGGCACTTAGGTTTTCTTTTTTTCTGATATTTACCTCAAGTATATTTAAAGAGATTTGCTGTTTAGTTTTCTTGTGTTTTTTTCTCTTGCTCTTTTTTCCCTCTTTTTTCTTTTTCTGTCTTTTTTTTCCTCCTAGGCTAAAAATAAGAAAGTGTCATATTTCTTCACAATCTTTCCTTGCAAGAATACACCCCTACTTCTAGTAGTAGTTCTCTGCCTTTTCCAGTGTAGGATCAACTCTTTGTTGACAAATTGCACAGGTGTCCAAGTAAGGTCTTACAGTTCCTTGTTCAACGGTACTAATGCATCACTATCTCCACTAAAGATAACCTGCTTTATGCTACCCAAAAAATGACTGTTCTGGAAGTCAGTTGTGTATCACTTTTCTGCAGAATAAGAGATTGTGTCTGATAATTAGAGAAAAAACTTTCAATATGGGTTTTTGAGATTTATTTTGGCCAATAAATTCAGATACTATCTAGTGGGATGATCAGCCCAGTATTTTCTGATAGTGTTTTGAGCATAAAATTGGTTCTAGTTCCATGTCCTGGTAAAAAACAAAATAATGTCTTTCCCAAAGTCACCTCCCTTCATCCAGACAATTTCTTTCTCAGTCAAGGATCTGGGTAAGGAGGACACATTAATACTCTTACTTATCTATGCTGCTGCCAATTAACAAGTATCTAGCTTGAAACAGAACAGATAAATTCAACTTTCCTGTAAGTAACATCTTAGAAGCTTACCCACTGAAAATGATTTTAAGGTGACCTGTCTATGATACAAATGTCTGCATTTGTCTTGATGTCTTTAATTAGTCTTTCCTTCAAAATCTATTCAGTGTTTAATGAGTATTGGGATCAGAGCAACAAGCTAAAGTCACCAAGGCTCTTACTTCTTTTTGGCAGTCTTTGTTTTCCCAGCTTAACATCTTACCTTGAACTTGGATTCACTTAGGTTCTTCCTATGGGGCTTCTATTTGAGTATTTGAAGATTAGAAACAAAAATATATACTAAATGGCAAGATTCAAAATTTTTTGTCTTTGTCACAGGTATTGCAGTTTCTGGTGTCCTGTCCTCAGACTCTTGAAACTTACTCTGCTATAAACCTCATTAATTGCCTTGAGAATGAAGCCAAAATCCTTGCCCTAACAGCTGAAACACGCCTAGGTTGTCATGAATCTCTGTGTCATGAAAATTGCTCTGGCTTCACTTCCTCCTTCTTCCCCTTCATCCCCCTTTTATTTTACTGAAGAGCATTTTCGATCTTTCTGTACAAGACATGGCTGTTTTGGGTTAAGTGTGAGTACACACACTTCTGTGGGTGTGAGTACAGCCAGCAGTATCAGAACCGATAATCCCACTAGACTCAGGTAAATTCAAAATACATTGAAGGATGTTAAGTTCAAATAGTAGTGCAGGCACCTAACTGCTTTCTGGGACAGATGGTGGGTGTAAAGTATTCAGCTATGGATATTTTTGAATCGGTACCGTCAAAGTACCAATTGAATATAAAATGGTTCTAGAAGTATGAAATGGACTTGACACTGTTAATGCTGTTGTTGAGATTGTGCCAGTTTGCAACTCTCTTTTCACTTTTTTTTTTTTTTTTTTTGGCTGCTGGCTATCTCTCCCTGAATCAATAAAAGAAGCTAAGTGAGCAAGTGAGCATCAGTTTTTTTCTAAAAGCAGCCATTTGTATCATATGATGAAGCAGAAATGCTTGATAGCATTTTATGGACATATATTGCAGTAGAGTGAGCGAGGTGTTAAAATAAAACCCGTGCCTTTTCTTCAGGTCTTTTGCTGAAAGGTTGACTCAGAAGGGAGGGGTCTGAGTATTGACCTGGAGCAGCTTGACATAGAGCAGCGCACTGCCAATTGTTCGAAGGTCAGCTTTCTTCCTAAGATAAAAGGGCAGTGGAATTCTTTTTTTTTTTTAAGCTGAAATGGGCAGCTAAAGGGAGACTCCTTCAGCACAATACTTTAATCAGAAAAGGAACAAGAAATAAGTATAACAAAAGCTGCTCAAAACTTTACTTTCAAGCTTTCAGTTTCTACTGAATCCTTTTAATCTGTACTATAACCTCTTTCTAACCTGCCCTTCTGTGCTACAGCATTTAGTTTCTCTAATTGTATTTTGCTTCCTAGAATCTTCTCCTGTCATAAAAATGACGTTACTCTTATATCTTAATATTCCAATACTTCACATTTTAACATCTTGTTCTTAGTCATTATGAAACTTCCTTTTTTTTTATTCTCTGGGCTCTGCTGGATGCCATGGCTCCATTGTTCCTATTAAAATTGTAGGTAGTCAGGGGCGAGAGTTCATCAAATTTTGCTTCTTAGTAAGTCAGGCTTTGTGTGATTTTGCTCTGCCCCATGTGCCCAAGTCCATTCTTGTGGGAGGAGAAGGTAAAGGTCTTCCAGATACCGAATTCTCACCTAACTTACGGGAAGATAGCTGATAGGATGACAGCCTTTTGAATTGCCCTTGCTGAAAGATGGCTTGCTTGAGTACAATCCTTATTGTACAGCACATTTGCAGTGAGAAGAGCCTGTAGGCTCCAACAGCATCTCCTGTGATGAAAAAGCAGGTTGGTGTTGAGAAGTGAGGTCATATGAAGCAAGTCTCTGCCTGTTCTTGCCTCACACAGTGTATCATAAAGGTAACAGCTGGTACTTCGAACATACCAAAATTATGGCCAGGTGCTCCTGACCACATTGCTCACCCAGCCTGGTGTAGCGGATGTTCCAGATCTGCCTTTGTGGGAGATACGAAATGTGAACTGTCACACCCACCACAACATCAAACGTAGCATTAAAAAGCTGGGAGGAATGCTGTATGCAGCTCAACAAAATTTGAGTTCAGATCTAATAGTGATGTTTATTTATGGGTTTGGTTATCCCATGATTATTCAATCTTTTTGGATGAAGGTTGCACTTCAGGAGTGTCAACTGCCCCCGCATGGAGTTTTGAATTAGCGTTTTATTTTGTCTGAGTTTTGAATGCATCTGTGCTCCTGCTGCCTAACAGAAGAGACCAGTGCAGTTCTACAGGCTAATGCACTGAGTAACAGGCCCAATTCTTTATAGCAAGGATTTAAGGAATAGTCTCCCTTCTCCCTCACCTGTATTGGCAGGAGTGGGAATTGCGTCTCCTGTCTGGTTCTTCCCTCACTTTGCGAAGTGTACCCTGTAGTCCCTCGTCTGCCAGACATTGGTTCTAGAGGCAGGAGGATGTGACCAAAATCAAGCAATAATTTCTATAAAGAAAGCAAAATATTATGGTTTTTATAAACAGTTTTGGTGTAGCTATTGCTTTTCTTTTCGTCTTTGAGACTAGCTGAACTCAATGTTCTGCCTGCTCGTGGAGCTTAAATGCTTCCTAAAGAAAGGAGACACAAAGATTTCTTTTAAGTTTTGCTTTCTCTGACTACTGCTGTAGAGAGTCATTGTTAGTTGCCTTGTTTGTAATTTAGAAGAGGGAGGAGAAAGGAAGCAAGCTTTTAAACTGAAGTAAAAAAAAAAAGATTTTTTTCTAAGCAGAGTTTTAAGCACCTCATTTGCTGTGTCTTCAAGGACTGTGTACTATACTTGCCAATACTTACTGTTTTGCAGTTATTTCTGTGTTTTATTATGGACTGTGTCACTTGATATTGTAATACTTATACCACTAAGTCATTTGTTTGGAGCATTCCTAGGCTAGAAGAAATATGTTTAATCTCACTTCAAAAACATGCACATCAGTGTAGTGTTGCAGTGATACCTAAGAATAATTTAGTCACTGTAACTTAAGGTTAAGTATCTGCCTCAAATGCTTTCTGCTGGGCTGGAGCTGAAAAGACCCTAGAAGAGGTTACTGTTGTCAAACTGTAGCCTCGAAAATTTCTTAAAAGAGATCCCTTTTGAAGTTTATTGAAAGTACAACCTGTTTGCTTCATATCCTGACAACAACAGAAAGTTTGGTATCAGCTCTGAGTGGTAGGAACAACATGAAATCCCCTGATCAAAAGGAAAAATCCATGCTTCCTGAAGAACATGGTTTCCAATTTGCTTGCTAAGGTTTGTGAAGAGTGACCAAAATCTGTAGCGGTCATAAGGCCTAGGAGGAAGGACAAAGGGGCTGCAGGATAGACTGCAGAGAATTTTCACAGTCAAAAGACATTCCCCTTTTTTCCTACCACTGCACATATTGCAACCCCAGTCTTGCTTTTAGGATTAATAATTTGCGTGGCTGACTGCAAAATGAATGTCTGCTCTGGAAACCTATTTCTGCTAGAGAAAAACACAAGGCTCTTACACGTCCTTTTGATTTGTGAGTGACACAAATTGAAATTCAAAGGGAAGTGTCAAGGGATGTAAATATAGGGCATTATTCTTTGAATCCAGAAATGCATGTAAGCATGTACATAGGTGGTACTACTTTAATGATACATGACATATGACTTGAATGAGATGTATTTCTTTAGTGGCATGAAAAGTGTTATACCAATGCCGAAGGACCTCTCACTGATACCACCACTCCCCTGTTCTTACAAGAAGACAGTTTTCTAGGAGGACAAAGGGAAATGACTCCTTTTTATATTGGTATAAAACCTATGAGTAGATCTGCTGAAGCTTGTAGGATTTGAGCACACATTCAGCTCTCTGCTAAAGAGAACGTGAACTGTATCTGCTAGGCTGCTTTAGTCCTGAATGCAGTTACTGGAGAACTCGAGGGCAGTGTTCCCCAATCATTTTTGATCATTCACCCCTATCAGTCGAAGCTTTTTCAACAGAAAATCTCAATCCATGTATATTTATTTATAGATTATATATTTGCACTTCTGTACTAATATACTATGTACATTATAAAGCATACACAAAACCATAATTAAAACCAGGATGAGATAAAGACAAAACTAACACTATTTAATTTTTTTACTTTGTTAACAATACAGAAAAATGTTTTCTTCCAGCACCCCAGTAGATTGTCTTGTGCAGCACCCCATGTTGGAAAGCGCTGTGCTAAGTTCATGTATGACCAAGCAGATGGTGCCTGGATCTCGGCAAGGAGGACTGTGGTCATTTGTGTCCAGCCAAACTGCTTCAGTCCAGGCCCAGAAAGAGAATTTTTGTAAAGTGGTTTGAATCTCCCTGCCAGGGATGCTACCAGACCCAGATGTAGCTGTGATGAAAAGCCGTATGTTCACCTGCTTTCTCTGTATTCTCTCTCCTCCCCAAATAAATAACACTCTGATTTGCCTAGTAGGCTCGGGGTTTTGATCACACCAGAGTAATAATCTGAAGGCTTCCCCGTGCCCCTCCCAGCAAAACATCAATGGGGGTTATAGCATTTCAGACCTAGTAGAATTTGGACCTTAAGGGCAGCATGTAATAAATTCTTGATACAGAAGGTAGACTGCTACCTATTCAGGGCCATTCACAGTGAGCAGGAAAGGAGCTCCATCAACGATGATGGAAGAAGCTGATGGAGTTTCACAGTAGGTCTTTTACTTTTCTTAATTTTATTTTATGAGGCAGCCAACATAAAGAATGAATGGAAATAAATGTTGTTTAAATGAGAGCTCTGTGAACATAGCAACAAATGGCTGAGGAACTGGAAGGGCCATGTAAAGGAGCAAATCCATCTATAGTGTAAAACCAGCTTTAGCAGTTAGGTCCAGAAAGCATAGGAAGTGGGAGGCTCCCTGTGGAGATGTATGTTCTTCTATATTTGCCTTACTTTTTCTGCTCACAGAGCCAAGAGAGCAGTGCAAGACAGCAGTGAAAACTGGAGGCTCTCAGATACCCCTTTCCGTGGGGGATTCCATACTCAAAGAGTGCTTAAAAACCAAATCAGAAAATGAAAGAAGTTTTGGAAACAGATAAGCATACTTGATACTGGAGCTGCAATGCTGTTACCCTGAGTGGAGCAGCACCATGTGCTGATTTCTCCCAGAAAGCAAGTTGACACTAGGATTTCTGATGGATGAACTCTGGCTGAGGCATCATCTCAGTAAGGGCATGAAGGAAGATCTCAGCTTTCTATAAAACACAATGGTAAAGAGGCAGAGATGCTTGGATGTCAGTAACAATGAAAGGAAAAAGAATTTTGCCTTGTGAGAACAGTGACTTGCTTAAATAACTCTCAGTTGTTATGTAAGTGGAGACTGTAAGACATCTAGAGAATTGAATTTTCCTTGTAGAAAACGTTGTGGTACTGGATAAACACCAGTGTACCTCACACAGATGTTGGGCACTTCCTTGCCAATGGGGAGTGTCCAAGGCAAGAAAGCAACTTGTAAGAGCAGCTCTATGTGAATTGTTACACATCTGCTGTGTAATTCAGTTGATTTTGATGGCCTGGCTGACTGGGCTGTACGGAAGATTCCATTTCTGCCTTTTGCACACTTACAGAAATGTGTATGTCTCCTTACTGGTGTTTTGATTTTAAGCCCATAGATTTGAATCCATACTTTAAGATTTTGAATGCCTCTTCCATTATGTTGAAAATGGTTGAGGAAGGTGTAGGTGTGGCATGCTCATACCTGTAGATTGTACGAAAAGAGCAGGGAATACAAGTTCCAACACTTTCATGTAACATTACACTGTCTTCAAAATGAAAGAGAAGAGCAGCAGACCTCCCTCCCCAGTGGTTACGGCATTTGATCTGTATTTACCTGCTAATTAGGTATTCCTTGACAAAAGGAGAAAGTGTGACTGTAGATGCCAATACTGTGTTAATTCACATGAGTCAGTGCTTGGGAGCAAGGGAGAGAAGTGGAACAGGACCCAGAGGGGGTTGGAACATCTAATTTTGCTTTTTGAACAGCCACAGGCTGGCCAAGCATAGGTGCAGATCTTTATTCTGTGACTTACAGCTGAACACCATACAGATGGACACACTGCTAACCAGTGCTGGCCCAGCTGCTTGTGCTGTCTGACAGCTATTCCTTGTCTCAGAACATGTGACCTTGGAAACAGCAGTTGTAGACTTGAAAAATTCATACTAACATATGCCTCATCTCATCACTTCAGTGAATTGCCAGTGGAATGGGAAACTGAGGTATGACACTGTCTCAAATATGCAGGAGGAAGGGTGGGGAAAGTAGCAGAAAAGTGGACCCTAGGGAAGGTTGAGGTCAGATAAGAGTGAGCAGTTGGGGATGGCTGAGAATTTGCAGAATGGAGCAAAGGAGAGCAGGCCATAGGTCCTAGTGACAGCCTGAGACATGATACACCAGAAAAACTGATGATATGGTTAGCTGGAGATAGTAGAGCGTATCAGTCACAGAGTCAAATATTCAGGGAGGCTGACTTTCAGTTCCTGAACTCAGGAAATAATTGCTATAGCTTGATGGGCAGACAGTTTGGAAGGGAAGTACCACTTCTCTCTGAGCAGCAGTCAAAAGCCACAAGCCCTTCTTTAAATGAAAACTTTTCTGGTTACTTGTCACCAAGTAAATACACTCCATCATATTAAATTGTAAGCCAGCCTGATATGAAAACAGCAGCTTACATATTTTCACTTTAAGAAAATTAGTCTGAAAGTATATAAGAGCATGCAGGACAGGACATGGGGCTAGGGTTTACACAGCAAAAAAACCTGTAATGGAAACTTCCATATTACTAGGTTAGTAAAACTTTACCTTAAGCATGCAAATTGACTTTGCCTAGGGGCTCTGATCGGTCATTGGCTTTTGTTCCAGGCAGATTTTTTCAAATTGTGAAGGATTTTGCTCTGGTATAGTCATCTAAAGATCTGTTCTGAACCCTGCTGTGAAGACTGCATGCTTCTATAAGAAGAAGGCTATAGCTAGCAAATGTGAAGCTCCAGTCACTGAGGTCTCCAGCTATAAATGTCCTAATCTGTGGTTACAGAGTGGGAAGCTGTTACTTCTGTTATGATAATGCCCAGAAGCTTCTGTAGAAATCCGTAATGTGAAGTGCTTGACACTTTGCAAACAGAAGGACACGCTTTGCAGTAGTTATTCCTGTGTTCCTAATTTAAATTTACCCTGCAGGTGCATCCTGTATCATTATACCTGCAGATTCAAAAAACTGGTGTTTGAGTGTGGGATTTTTTATACCAGAGAGATTTATTTGCTTTGTCTTCCACTCCACTACTTAGTATGACCCAGATTTCATCACCAACAACCTTTTTTTTTTTTTTAATGTGAACACACCATGAACTTCTTTGACAATCTCTGCTGTTTGAAATCTCTGTTGCTGCTAGGTCCATCATGAGAAATACAACCTACTTTCTCCTTTTATAATCTAAAGTATGTTGTTAGAGTGATTCATTCTTATGAGATCTTTCAGCTTTTACTGGTTCGTATGTTGGCAGTCCCCAAGAAGCCTGGACAAGTTGACCTCTAAGTGTAGCTGTGATCTGGTGTTCTGGGTGGCTACTAGGAAGCAATGCCTGTCTGGTGACCTCCAGTCTTTTCTCTGCCTGATCTCAAAATACAGCACACTAAGCCTGTGTTTGAAGAGGTGGACACTGGCTCCAGAGTGACAAAGCATCTCGCCTGAAAGGCTGTGGGGGAAAAGTACACAATGCTTTTCTCTGCAAACCTAGTTCCGTGGGTTGGTTCCTGCTCCGCACAGCACGGCGTGGGCTGTGGTGGGAGCTGGCTGCCCGGAGCCAAGCAGTTCCGCAGGCTGCGCGCAGGAGCTGAGCAGAGGTTGCGGGAGTGGTGCTGTGTTGCTGAGGGACTGCTGCTGAGGGTGAGCGGTGCTGTGCCACTGAGGATCCCACTCGGACTTTATGCACTGTTTAGCTCCGAGTTGTGTTTCTGGCTTGCTCTCTGCAGATGCAACTCCCTGAAAACTTTCCCCTGGGGTACAGTGGCTTGTAAATACATTTGTGTCACCCTGAAGTTAACACAGGCAGTACAAGTAATAAATCCCATATTTTTCACAAGTGACTGTCTTTTTTTTTCCACTCTTGATTGTTGAAGAAGTGTACTGACTTCTTAAAACTGGCAAGTTGTGGGTTTATAAGAGTTATTAGGAAGCCTAAGCACTTGCAATGCTGTGGAGTGTGTCATGTATCCTGCATGTGGTAAGAGGATTAGGGATGTTGATGTACATGGTGTATAGAAGTCATTTATTGAACTTTCCGGCTGCTTGCCTGTTTGAGTTGAGATGTTCAGACAGCCTGCAGCACTGGTCACTTCTTAGGGCAGGCAGAACAAGGATGGAAAAAACCAGTCTAACAACAGGGGCAGGACTAGAAGAGCAAAAAGAAACAAAAAGCACACAAAGTGATACTGTGCATGTGTAAAGGAGTCCTGACCCTAGTAAGGATTGAAAATACATGACCTCCACTTTGCATCTTAGGTGTCCTAAGAAAACATTAAGACTTTCATCTGCCTCTAAGCCTAATGCACCAGCAGAGAACATGTGGCTTGTCCCAAGATTTTTAAGGGTATTCGGGAGGAACATGGAGAATATAAAGTGAGGGAATTACAAGTTTAAAAGCAGGTGTGTAAGTGCAGATGCAATATGGAGTGATGAGAGCTCCTTTGCCTCCTAGTCTGTGGTGATGACAGTAGAGAAAACTTTTCTTACTGGGCAGTTGATGAAACTCACCTACAAATGCAAGTGCACACTTTTCTACAGAGAGCAGTAAAATCCAAGGGAGGCTGGTACAACCTAAAACAGGTTTGAAAAAGCCTGAGTATTGTCCCCCTGCAGCTCCTGTCACCAGCCTCTTTGGCAGATTCCAGTTTTTGAGCTCTTCTAGCAGAGCTGCAGCATCACCCTGCTCATCACCCTCTCCCAAGTGGGTGCTGCAGTAGGTGCTTACTTCTGTTTGTGAGAAGTAGCACTGAATACTTTGGGGACTATGTGCTTACCCTAACAACTACTCTCTGTCTTCTCCAGGAAGAGCCTGTTGCTGCTGGGAAGCAATTGCAGAGACCAGTACTGTAGCTACCTTAGCTCATGTGGGATGGAGATGAATCATTAGGAAGTTCTGTACTGAAATTAATGTTAGCATGTGATAAGGTTATCTCTAATGCTTTAGTGAACTGTCTGGATTTCTGGTTGCTATATTCTTTTTTTTATTCTTTTTTTTCCTTTTTTTTTTTTCTAATAACTAATATTTGAACAAACCTGAAAGCCGTTTCTTTGTGAGACTTGCTCAAAAACTGGAGGTTCATTTTTAAATGGCTTGTGTGTGTTGTGTGTAAATGGCAGGAGTTGATGTGAAGGCTTTCAGCATCTCATTAGTTGGGTCATTTGCTTATTGACTTCTATTTACAAAAGATAAAGTAAATATTCTGATGGTTTGCTTGGAAAACATAACAGGCTGTTTTTCCTCCTTCAAACACAAAAGCCCTACCTTTCAAGGCAGGGTTCTCACATCCAATATTGCTGATGCTTATACAGGTGGATTTTTATTTCAAATTTCTGGAAAGGAGCAAGTTGCATGTGGGTAGTGGTATTTGTGAACAGTGTGCACTAGAACAGACCAGGAGCCTGGGACAGAAAGATGGGGTGGTGGGATTGCACCTGCAAGAGTTGCCTGTGCAGAGGAGGGGTCCCCCCATGGAACCATCCCAAAGCAGTCTTTTGGGATAGAGTTATGTAGGTCACCCTGCTGGTAGTGGAAGTTGTGCTGACATAAAACTATCCATGCTGCTTTGTACAGTTATTTCATAAATGTGCACAGCTGTGCCTACAGACAGATGTGTAGCTACTATGTGATCTACTAAAAGCTGTATTACAGATAGTGTATGAAGTCAGCATATTGATGGTTGTCTCTAATCTGCTAAATATGCCCAGTGTCATCTGGGCTGCCAGGAGCAGTGCAGTAAAATGCTAATAGAAAACTACAGTGGCAAAAGAGTGCAATGGACTATTGCCATGGAAGCTGCTGCAGCAGGAATTCCCCTGAGGAGGAGTATATGCAGTCCCACAGCTAAATAATGTGCAAAGAATTATGTAAACTGACACAATATGGTACTGCTTCAGCATTGACTCTTCTGCTTTAAGGTCTTTGGCTTTTGGAAATTATTTTAACCATAAGACCTTGTACCAGTGTTTTGGGAGGTTCTGTTGGGTGTTGGGAAAATGGTGATTGGCAGGTTGCAAGATCTCACCACAGAAATTAAGTGTATAATTAAAGGTGTCAACATCAACTGCAGTGGGCTTTTTATTCTTTGTACTTGTCACAGCTTGAAAACTTTGTAGCTTTAAAACATGGTGGCAAACACAAAGAAATACTCTCTTAATTAAACAATTTTTTGCCATGGCTTAAATCTACAGCAAGGCACACTTCCATGGAAGACTGCCACAACATGTCTGGCATGTTCTCATTTTCAGACCAGTGCTGTTGGTGGTACAACATACATTTAGTCAATGGGAAAGGTGTAAGACCTGCATGATTGGTCTCTTGAAAATGCCCCGAAATTTAATTGTTCTTCTACAGTGTCTTATCACACAAGGTAATTTACTGAGTGACAGTCAAAATTATTTACCCTTGGTATCCCAGTCTCGATGCCCCACTGAAGTTCTTCACCTTTTCCAGGCTGAACTGCCAGCACACAGTATGGAGGAGGAATGGACAGGGTGCCTTGGTTATCACCCCGGTCTTTGCAAGGTCAGTCACCATCACATCAGGGGAGGAGACTGTCTTGTGTTTGGTGAAACAGGTGCATTACTTGTCCCTGACCTATGCCAGCTTGCCCTGCTACACTTAATGCTCAAGGGTTTTGCTATAATACTTAAAAAAACTGAATGAGAGTCTGGATCCAGTACACAGCATGGAAACAAGCTAAATTGCAGGAATTTCCTTAGTTTGCTAAATACTTCATTAATTTTACTGGTTAATTTAAATTTTACTATTTTATTTACTAAATAAGTTCTTTATTTAATTTATCATTAACTCAGTGCTGCTTGCTGTGGAGGCCAGGGACTCTTAGGACCAGAGTCAGCATGGAGCAGCTCTGTGCTGATTTTCAGTCCACTTTCATATGTCCTTGGATTGCTTCTAGACACAGTTCTTAGTGCTCTCTATGGATAGAAGTCAGACTGCAGTCTGTGGATCGCTTTATTGCTGACGCTCTGAAGAAAACAATCCTTTTTAATGCCGGGGAGGGAAGAGAAAGTGGCCTTTCACTGAAGCTGTTTGGAACAATTTTTTGACTACGGTTATTATGTGCAGGCGTGGAGGCATTGTCAAAGGCTTATTTATAAGGTTGGAAGAGTGCAGTCAAATCTTTGCTAAATAGCTTGGAATAAACTTACTGAAACTAAATGTAGAGCAGAAGTACGGCCACTTAGCGCCTGTGCAAGGGTATAAAGTAAGTTTCTGTGAAGGTGACCTTGCAAAAACTTACCCAGAAGCCTGGGCTGCTGAGAGCGAGCCCTTATAGTCTAAGAAGAGACCATCTTTGGAAGGACTGTGTCCAGTTTCTTCTTTCTAAACCAAGAGTGTCTGCTTGGGAGTTGTTGGCTTTTTTTAACTGCCTCCTCCTAGGCTGGCTCTCAGCTCCAAGCAATGCCACAGTATGGATCATGTTTTCATCATTTATGTTGAATTCTTCTGCAAGGCAGTCATTAAAGGAAACTAAGATTTGTTTACCAAAATAACAGATGCAGACATCTACTTGCCCAAAATACTGGTCAGAACCACAGCTGGTATAAATTAGGATGATGCCTTTGGCTTAGCAAAGGACACCTGTCACTGAGGCTTTGGTAGCTTTTTCTAATGAAGATGAATAAAAACATGCAGCATAATATCCTAAAGACCTGGATATTTGCTGCCCAATTCCTACAGGAGAGCGGTCTCTGAAATAAACTTCAGAAAAGAAGTGGTACGTGAACTTAGTTCAAGCTGTCTTGACAGGCTTGTCGTAAGGCCGTCAAACTCGCTATGGTTTGAGGATGGTCTGATGTACATTTCCAGGCCATTAAGAATAGAGCTGAAATGAAAACGGATATTCTGGCAAGCCAGATAAGCTCCAATGCTTCCAGAGGTTACATGAGGAAACTTAGTGTAAACAGAAATTCTGAAAAATCTCACTTGGGAAATATTAAAACATCATTTTTTGTTTCCTTGCCTTTTTAAAAATCTCTTTGTATTGCTCTCTACACATTGAAAAAGGTGAGAAATTGTTTTAACTGTCTTTCATATTTTATGAATTGACACCTTCCATGAAGACATCATGATTTTTTTGATGGATGTATATTTTCTGACAAAAGGCTTTTGTCAGCATTTTTTGATCTTCTCTAAATAAGACCCAAAAATCATGTTGTGCACTTTTGCAAAGGTAACTTGTCAGGAATATAAGAGTCTCTAACTGCTTAGACTTAGGAAAAGGGAATTAATTGGCTTTTCAAACCCTGGTTTTTGAAGGCTGTACCATATGTTGGAGGAGAAGGTACTTCCCAGCGGCCAAAAAAAGTAGTTTCTGGATTGATTTTTTGTAGGTAGGTATCTGTATATAATACAGTTCATGTGCTATTCTCATGGGTGGCTATAAATTGTTAGATTTCTCCTCAAGACAATAAAATTACTTCTAAATTCTTGAACTGATACTTCTACCACTCCTGTTCCTGATTTGGGAGTACTGTTTGCCAAACTGTTAATGAAGTTGCATTAATTCCAAAGTCAGCCACGATTGGCTCTGCACAAGGTTTGGTTACAAACCACATAATTTGGGTTATCATACATATGGTGACACCTGGGCCTGTCAGCATAATGGGATATTTTATCATGGACCTCGATTGCACTTTGAATGAGAACAGAGTCGTTTGCACTGCAGAGCAAAAGAACTTTCTTTGACTGCATTTTCTTCTTACATATCTGATTTATCCTGCCCAAAATGACTGACCTTCTTAAGATTTGGATGCTATATTGTAAGCACTGATAGGTTACAGTATGTTTTGAAACTTTCAATCTTTTGCCAATTTATTCTTAGTTTGTGTTTCAAACTTCATTCTGAGTCTGTGAACTCTGAGCTACTAAATTACAGGTTGGTGATCAGAACAGAAAAAATGGGAAAGGATGCATGAACCTGTTAAAAATGCTCTCAAATTACTTAATTCTGCAAACCAGTTAAGTAAGGAAAAAGCATTTAATTTACTTGGAGTTCTTTTTTTTTTTTTCCTAATGTGTTGCTCAGTGAGGAGTACTAGAAAGGGAATGAAGCAGGGGGAAGAATGTGACCGGTGGGGATCCATCCAAGAGAGAAAACCAGAGATTGTAGGAGGACATGCAGAGGCTGCCTGAAGTTCCACCTGAACTTTTTCTTAAATCTTTCTGGGTGTTCTGCAGTGGATATATTTGCTGAGAAGTTGAGTGTGCAGCCTGCTCTCTTGCTAGCCATCAGAGCCAGCGAGACAGCTGCAGTTTGCCCTGAGCCGAGTTGAGCCAAAATGGGCTCTGCAATGCACACTCTCCTGAGGGCGAGGTGCCAGCCTCTTGCCTCTGCTTCACAATCGGATCCCCAGTACGGACACACAAATGGCTGTTCCTGCTTAGTTTTTTTTCATTTATTTTGAGTCTATTCTTACAAATGGAAATGTCTCTCTGTGGGAGACATTCCCTCTGAGTGCAAAATAGAAAATGGAACCAACTAGTCAAAACAGCAGTAATGACTTGCAAGGCGGTTGCTGTGGAGAGCACGTGCAAGTTTTTTCTGGCAGACAGGGTGAGAAGGAAGAAGAGCTTGTGTGTGTATGTTGTACCATAATGGAAGTTGTTTGTTATTTTCCACATCCTACAAGGTCACTCAGAGCAAGCCCAAAGTTCTGCTGCTGGCATCTGTGCTGCCCAGTCAGAACTTCACTCAGTAGAGCTCTGTCCCTGTCCTGACTGTGCATGGAATACTGGATCTGGCTGCATGTTTGGACACTCCAAGAGTGCTTTTGCGCTCTGTCTCTGCAATTTGTATTGGAAGCCCTGATTGGCTTTTAAAGCAAAAAACCCTGTGAAAGTAAATATATTCTCCATGCAAACACTCTATAGCAGAGGAGAGAGAACAATCTGAATTTTACATACCAGTCCTAATTGTGTAATCATTCTGAGAATGGACAACTGGGCAAAGCCATTCTCTCATCTGAGTGAGTAAAGCTTTGAAAGGTAAACAGTGTATGTATGAAGCACTGAACACTTTTCGTATCAGTATTTTCTGGGTAAGTGCCATTTAAGTCAATGTAAAAATCCTTAAAAAGTACAAATTAGCTATTTAAGTTCTTTATGCAGACAGTTGGCTCTCTCTATGGGATATATTTGTGTACTTAGAAAGTAATATTTAAATATTTTAGGCTGGTCATTAACTATGCAAAACTCAATTCATGTTAAGAATTCAGTTCTTTTCCTACTGAAATTCGATGTTGCTCTTGTTATATTGTGTATCAGTAAATTATGAATCAGTTGTGCTCACTTTGCTAATAAAGGCTGTTTTTTAAGACAATGAGATTATACAGGAGCTTTCATAATTTTATTTAATCAACAATTATGTTGGTGTTTGAGTCAGAAAGTGATTCAGCTTGCTTTTTTAGAGCTGTGTGGGTTCTGTATGACCAATGAGATACAAAGCTTGCATATTTATTTCAGGAAGGAGAGGAGGTAGCAGGTTCTCTGTGGCTGGAGGAGGACTATTGGGTAAGAAAGAATTGCCAATTCCAGTATACCTGTCAGGTTTCCATAATCACTTACCAAGGTAAACTTATGCAAATACTGAAAATTTCTTTACACCAAAATTATATTTTTGTGCTTCTGACTGCTCTCACCTCCATAACGATGGAGTCCAGTGTGTACCTGTTGTCCATATCCACAAGTCTCAAGACAAACCTATTTCACTTTGTATGACATAATGCTTTATGAATTCTTGTTTGCTGTAGACAAGATTTAAAATATTACCCCTACTCCCAGCTTCTGCTTCTGAAGACAAGAATTTAAAAACTGTCTCTGTGTGCTACCTGGAAGGTTGCCTGAGCACTGGAGTTGAGTTCAATAGCTACTCAAGATTTCATATATAACTAGGAATACACTCTGTCCATGTGTTGTTATCAGAAAACCATACCTGCTGTAGAGTAGAGCATCTTTTGTGAGCTGTAACAGTCAAGCCAGTGCTAGCAAAAATAAACTTCCTGATCAAAAGAAGTAAACTTTTTGTTAAATGGCTTTATTATTGCACTAGCAGTTAGGGTTAAGTAAATATATCTATTCTAGCCCCATAGTTTCCACTTGATAATGGAAACCTTTTATCATTTAAACTGAAATTTTCTCTTCTGTCCTTACCAAAACATGGTTTGTGTGGGGCTCTTTCCTCTGGCCTTACAATAGAGGAATGTGCTTTCAATTGAAAGTTTCTCAATCTCACAAATTAAAACTGGAAAGTAATCTTTAAATAGATGTTTTTTTCCCAGTGCACTTATAAAAAAATCCAGTTTTGTTTGGGTTTTTGGCATTCTTTGCAATCTGAAGGTTTACTGTTTCAAAGTCTTGATGCTATTTTTGCTGTCCTTTCAGTAGCTTGAGTTCACCCAAACTTTAAGGCTTAAGAGCAAGTCCAACCACAGTATTTGCATAATTCCTTGTAGTTCTGTTTCATGGAAAATTTCTGCAAGCTGTAGTTATTGCTGTAACTAGGAATGCAAACTGAGATACAGGGGCCTGGAGAATGCGACATGACCAACATGGTTGTGGATCTTTGCAGAGCCTGGTTGTGGAATGGTCAGTCTCATGCTCTGATCTAGCTGGGAGAGCTGAAGCTGAGATCCAAGCAGCCTTGTTGTGCGAGAAAGACTTGCTCTTGTTAGGCAGAACTCCAAATGAGAAGCTGTATGCTGTTTCCTTTTGATTAGGAAGAGTGTTTCAGACAGTCCCAAGGCTGAAGGCTGCTGGACTAAGGTGCAGTATTTCTTGGATCCAACTCTTAGTTTGGGATTATACTTGTGACAGTCTTTATCACAGGGGTGTAGAGCTGCTTTTAAGCGCTCCCCTGTGTGCTGGGTTTGGAGAGGCTGCTCCTCAGGGTATTGGTTTTCACTGCTTCTGTAGAATAGAGAGTGTCCCCTGCCCTTACCTGGTGACTAAAACACTACCACGAGGTGCAAGCATGAAAACTACTAGTTTTAGAATGGAGCTTGGTTAGTTTGTGGGCGGGATTAGAGGAGAGGGGGCTCTAAAGACTGGTGTCTGCATCCCTGTTATTGCGGGTTTGACGTTCCTAATTTGGCTTAATGTCATCTGGTGTCTGACTGGCTAACCTTGTAACACTGAGCCCTTAGAGTCTCCTTTCTGGGTTTTTTTTGCCCTCCTCTTATGGAATAGTTGAAACTGGCAGAGAAGGTGCAAGATGAGTGAAATGCTAGAGTAATGACAGCATGGGACTGCAAGGCTTATTACATTATGGGAGGAAGAGGACCACTGCTTGCATTGTAGTGCTAAAAATATTCCCTGTGACGTGAGACAGTGACACTAGCCACATGGTAACTGTGACTTGTTCTGGTAATGTGCTTCCTTGGGGATGTCAGAGTGCAGGATAAAACTCCAGTGTGGTGGCAGAGACACAAAACTCAAAAACACATAGACATGACCTGTATGTGATTCTGTGTGGAGCAGAGGCAGATTTGAAAGTCATAGAATTTATGACAATGAACTAGGCAGGAATTAGAGGTACAAGAGAAATGGTAGGATCAGGTTCTAGAGCCTAGGAATCATGTCATCTGGAATGAGGGCAGCACTGTCTTTGGAGGACTCACACTGTCCTTCTGGGCTGTTTGGAGGGAGGTACTGCTTTGACACACATAGGGACAAATAAAAGACAATCCAGAAAAAGGCCAAAACAGCTGCTGAGGATAAAAGTTGCAGATAATGTGTAAGTGGAGAAATAAAATACATGCTTGTCTCACAGGCCTGCATGCTGCAAACTAATGAGTGTGCAGAGCAGAGGAAGAAACTTTTCAGAGTGTATAGTATCATATAGGAGGAAGAATATGGGGGCGGGAGGGGAAGTTTCCTGATGAAGTCTGTCAGACAGTGGGTACGTGCCATCATTTGCATTAGAAAAATTAATCATGCTTTTAATTTCTGGTGTTGGACATGCCTTGTGGTGATCAGGAGTGTGCCTATCTTCCCTTCTCACTTTTATCCTAGGTCCAACACGAAAAATGCCCCTGACTGCCAGTGCCATGGACTTTTTTCAGCTCTTTGTCCCTGACAATGTACTAAAGAATATGGTGGTCCAAACCAACATGTATGCCAAGAAATACCAGGAGAGGTTTGGTAGTGATGATGCCTGGATTGACGTCACCTTGACAGAAATGAAGGCCTTTTTAGGCTATATGATATCAACCAGTATCCACCACTGTGAGTCTGTTCTCAGCATCTGGAGCAGTGGCTTCTACAGCAACAAGAGCATTGCACTTATCATGACACAATCACGGTTTGAGAAGATTCTGAAGTACTTCCACATTGTGGCCTTCCGCTCGAGCCAGACAACGCATAGCCTCTACAAAATTCAGCCTTTTCTGGACTCTCTGCAGAATGGCTTTGACTCTGCTTTCAGACCTTCACAAGCCCAGGTAAGAATTAATCTGTTGGCAGGGAACATCTGACCTGTGTGCTCTGGTTGTCTCACTGTGACAAAAAGTGCACAGCACAGCTGCCTGGGGAAAGAGCTGGGGCTTCACAGTGTGAAGCTCTGCTGTGGTGCCTCCATGAAACAAGAGAGAAAGCAGCACTGTCCTGTGCGAGTGCTCATCAGTGTCTGTCAGTGCAGGCACCAAGCCTGTTTCAGTGGAAATGGTGCTCTCTGAGCTGGAGCTGTTTGCTTTAGTGGCCTAAAAACACCTGGAGTCTTCTCAGTGAGGCTGGCACCAGTAGGTTTTGCTGTCCTGGGGATGGGAGGTTGCAGGTTGTGCAAGGGCAGAAAAGGCAGAGCTGGTGCTGCTGGGCTGGAGGGAAGACCAGTAGCTGCTCCCACTGCAGACTGAGTTGAATGGAGGAGTTGAGTTTGCTGAGTGACTGTCCCTGACCTTAGCGATGGGTGCTTGTTTTATGGTCCAGTAACACAGCTGCTTCCTCACAACTGGAAAGGGGTACAGGTGAAAATCTTTTAATATTCATCATACTCTATTTAAACTTTGTTCAAAATAAATGATCTGCTTTTGAAGCTGTTGCTACTGGTCGTGTTCAGAACTCTGGAAAGAAAAAAGAGTAAGCATGAAATATGTTACTACTTGACATAACTTTTCAATCAATTCTCTGTTTCCAGAATATAAATATTTCACTTAGGCATTTGGAAAGGGTGTTGTGCCCATAGTCCTCTTTTTCTTCCTGTTTCCCTTCTGAAGCATCACATTTTTGCCTTCTGCACAAAATTAATGAAGACATAGATGCATCACATCCATTGAAGTGTGCCTAAAATAAATGGCGAGTGATTACAGTTTGTTCTATTTTATTGACAATAAAAATCATACCTATATAACTCATGAGAACACAGCTGCCTAAAAAGCTGTTAAGGTGGAGAAGGGAGGAGTGTTCTCACTAAGCCATGCAAAGTGTGTTTCCATTAAGACAAAACAGGCAGTGAGAAACACAAAATTGTTGGGACTGAGCTCTTACTAAGGTATGAAATCTAGTCCTTATGGCTGCTGAGTTCAATGGGCAGAAGATAAAGGCTTCAGAAATGTGATCACTCTGTCTAATGTGAATGCTTATAATGGTGTGCTGTGGCACACACTCTGAGTGCAAGTCCATTAAAGGGATATACATTGCATGTATATCCCTTCTCCCATTCCCCATCCTGAGCAAGGCTTGAGAACTGAATTGACAAAATCACAGCACCCTGTTTGCAGTGGCAAAACATCTAAATCTTCACAAGCAAAACACATTCTTATTCTGAGCTTGGTAAGGGGATGCTACTTAAAAAAAATAGGGGGGAAGAAGTAGACACAGCCCAATTCTCTTCCCTCCCCCTCCACTTCTCTGCTCCTTTGTCAGTGTTTACATCAGTGATTTCTATGCGGCATGTTTCAGTGATTTTGCATGGAACAAAAAGCACTAAAATACAGCTTCAAAAATAACCCTGTGAGAAAGAATAAGGTTTTGAATCTGTTGTTAAAAATACCTTAGTGTACCTCTGGTAGCCTACTGTTCCAGGCCTCCTCCTGAAAGGAGCCTTGTGCGTAACATCCTCCTGAGTGCCATCAGTCAGGGCTGAACACTACCTGTCTCAAGAGATGAGGACCCCATCTGCTCAAAACAGGAGGAAAGAACTCTCCCTGCAAATTGTCTTGAGTGCAGACTGCAGTAAACATCAAACCCAGAATGCCCAGTGAAAAATACCAGAAATAATTGAAAATAATAACCCAGTTGCACAGAAACAAATTAAAAGATGAGGGGAAAGAGCCATTTAGATGGGCTTTTGGAAGTTCTGCCTGTGAAAGCCAGTTGGAAAGGGGGGGCCAGGTTTCTGTAGTCAGGGATACCTGAAATCCCAAGTTCAAACTGGATTTGTTGCTTGATGTACATCTGTATCTTAAACATGAGACTTGTGGTACCTGGGTGGCTTGTGGCTGACCCATGAGCTTTATGCTCCCTTCTTGTAAGTGGCATCAAACAGCTGAATCACAGCTCCTGTTGGATGCAGCAGGGCTGTTCGGGCTTATGGGTAGGCTCGTTACTGACTTTCTTCCTCTGGCAGTGTGGACTCACAGAACACGGATTAGGAAGATGCCATATTTAATTCACCCCTATGGACCAAGCAGGGACAATCTGCATCCAGCAGGCGGTACATCTGCCATTACAGTTATTTCTTTTATAGATCTGATCTTTTCTTTTTGGAGAGCTAGAAAAGATTCTTCAAGTGGAACTTCTGTCAGAAAATACTTAGGGTTTTTTTTTCTCATCTGTGACCCCTCCCCCTGCCCAAATTTGCCTGTAAAAATAACACCACAGTTGCTATGAAAGGGAGAAAGAACTATGCCAATATACCAAACCAGAGAAAACAATCTAGTGAATTATAACTATTTTGCTAAATATACTGAGCAAACAAAAGGAAATAATTACTCTCCAGCTTATGAAGGATTTGAAAGCCCAGAACATTTTGTGTATCAGCAGTGCTAGCTGTAGTTTCTGAAGTTAAAAAAATGGTGTTCTGACCTAGATCGGTAAAAAAAAAAAGACAGGAATATTCTCTGCATCTTATCCCTCCTCAGCATCATCTGTATAAATAAGCACTGCCTCTACCTGAGCAACAAGAGGTGGAGGTTTGGGTCTGTTCTTGGAAGCAGTGTTGTTTCTTCGCTACTTAGCTTTGTAGCTGTGCTACTGTCTGCAACCCTGAAGGCAGGGAGGATGCCCTGCCTGCGCTCAGGAGGTATAGAGCGACAAATTCAAGGGTACTCACCTGCCAAGGATATGCACTGAATTCCAGAAACCTGAGGAGTTCAGTGAAAATAACATCACTGCTCAAATACCCTTCTGTGCCTGCTGAGCATTTATATGCTTGTCAGCAGGATGTGACTAGACAGCATTGCTGTGACTGGCTGCCCCTGACTGGTGTGGGAGAGGTCAGGAGCATAACTCCAGGTACTCTCTGCTTCCCTCTGCCTCTAAAGTACCTTCTCTTTGGTGTCTTGGAACCAAACAATTTTGCATCTGCCCAGTGGAATGTCAGCTGGGAACAGTTGTCTTCTTATCTCCAGCAGGAGTGAACCCCCTGACAAAAAGACAGATGTAAGTCCAATCTCTTGCTCCAAGGGCACAGTGTTAAACTTTGGCCAATTACTAGGCAACTTGTTTGTGTTTCACTCTTGGTGGTATCGTAGGGTACAGCTAGGCAGTTTCAACATAGCTCTTACAAACCAGCTCACAGCTTTAGATGGCAGCCTCTTTGAAAACACAGAGGGACAAAAACAGGCTGGTCAACTTGCTTTTGTGTCCTCATGATTAAATATTCATTTGATATTGGGTATTTCCAAATTATAAGATCTTAGTCGTGTTTTACCTCTGTATTTCAGACTTCCTGTTCTCAAAATTATTCTTTAGGAGTTAAGGGTGCTGGTCCCAAACCAGAACCATTCTGTCTTAGGGCTTCTTTGAGTGTGACACAAATACATAAATATTGAGAGAACACTGGCCAAGTATAAGACATCGAGCAAGAGAAAGACAGACAGAGGAGCAATAAGGGTATTGAGCAGCAAGGTAAATTTCTGATGTCCTGTAACTCTTGGCCAGTTGATCCTTTGGTGAAGCCAGATTTTAGGGAGAGTTTGGCAACAGAAAATGATGGAACTTCATTGGTATTTTTAAATTACCTAATGGCAATGGAGTGCTGTAAGTACTGGCTTCTTGTTTTTAAGAGGATTGATTGGGCAGAGGAGCGTGGAATCATGGCTCCATTGGAGGTCGGAGTTAACCTTTGAATGATGGCAAAGAGGATCTGTAAAATGTGGATAGGCCAATCAGGACTTTGAAAATGAGAAGAGAAAGAATCTGTCTGATATAGTGGAGAAAAACTATCAGAGAGAAGTAAAGTGATGTGGTCAGTGTGATAGACTTGGAAAATGGCTTTCCAGCAGTAGTCTGTAGGACAAGATTGCCTTATGCTGAGTAGAAGTAAAACTGTTGCAGGATGGTTGTGGGTTTTGGATGTAAACTTGTCTGGGTGGGTGGGTTGTTACTCTAAAATGAGTGCCATTTTAGAGCTCTTACTCAGAAAGCATGGAAAATGCAGGCATTGCCTAGCTGAGAAGATTTTGCAAGTAGGAGGTAAAGACTGACATTCAGATTCACTAGCCAGTGATATCTGCAGCAGGAGGACAGGGACGTCTGCAATGACCAAAAAAGGAGATACTAAGGGTTTCTTAAGAGAAGGGAGATGCTCTCAAATGCAGCGTAATGTAATCAGAACTGACAGCTAGATATGCAAGCAGAGATGTCAGACACCAGCAAGAGAATTTAGATTAGACAGGAGGAGCTTTGGAGCAAAGAGGCAGAAGCATGAGCTGGAGGAATGACTGTGTGCATAAAGGTGCAGTTACCCGGGGACTCTGCAACTGGGTGGTACCCGCCAAAAGCCAGAGACAAGGCAAGCTGAGGGAGCTTCTCCAGGAGACAGGCTGAAGAGACAGCCTGTGTTGTGGATGGCCATGGATCTAAGGGGCAGATGTCTCATGGATAAGTTGATTCATTATCTAAGTGTATGGAGTCCAGAAATTCCATGTACAAAAGGCATAGTGATTCGGGGATTTGTCTACAAGCCTGTTTGGGCTCTGGTGAAAGCAGGATGGGTGGAATTCTGGCATGGAAAAAGCATTGGAAATGATCTAAAATGGAGAAGAAAGAAAGGCACTCCTGGCAGTGGCTATCTGTTTTGTTCTGTGAGTGAAAGATATTGTGTGATGGAGCAGTTGATAGAGTCCCATCTTGGAGTCCTGCCTCTGCAACATTTGGAGTGCAAATACATGTTGAGGGGAAAGCAAATGTGTGTGAAAAAGAGTGAAAGTTTGGCAGGTCGATGTCGCAGGGATAAGGATTACTATAAGGAAAAAGGAAAGGAAAAGAAAAGGAAAAGGAAATTAAAGAAAAGGAAATGAAAGGAAAGGAGAAGAGAAGAGAAGAGAAGAGAAGAGAAGAGAAGAGAAGAGAAGAGAAGAGAAGAGAAAAAGAGAAAGCAGTGTGATGGCAGTGGGGGAGCAAAGCAACTAGATGAGGAGCTTCTTAGACCCCGAGAGAAAAGAATGGGGATGGTTTCTATGAAGAAATCCACAAGCTATCTTGCATCAAAGGAAGTCAGAATAGGAAGAGGGCAGCACTTGGAACTGAGAAAAAGATTGTGAAGAGGCGGCCAGGAATATGTGTAGGAGTCAATTAAGCCTGAAAGTAGATTTTTATCAAGGAAGATGAGAAGCAGGAAAGAATATGCCATGGAGGCAGTAAGCTCAGTCCTGTAAAAGCGTATATTGCAGCAACAGCAAGAATGGGGAATAGGGAGGGAGGAAATACCACTTTGCATGAGGATTTGGCAAATAGATGGATTTGAGATACAGGAACAGCAAGAAGACTGAGAATGCAGGAGGGTGAACAAACTAATAGGGTGGGCCAGTAGCACCAGGGCTAACTTTTGTCCTAAAAACACCATGTCAGTGCCAGGAGCAACAAATTGCTTGCTTTGAAAACAAGGTGGGGATCAGCTGTTCCACCAGCAGGCACGGCCCGTACAGTGCCCCGTTTGCAAAGTTCTTTACAGCTGTTGAAGCAGTGGTTGCATTTGGAGGGGTGACAACACTTGTCCCCCACTCTCTGAAGGAAGCAGGAAGAACAAGCTCCAGGGTTTTCAGTTCATTTTCCTTGCCTGTCCACATTTTTTCTTTGCAGCAGCAGCAAACAGCCCTAGTCTGTTCACATTTTTATTCCCTCTTCACAGAAGTTGAGTAGGAACTTACAGAGAAATTATTTACATTCAGTACAGGGGAACAAAGGAGGGGAAGCTCTGGTTACTAGGGGAAGGCAGGGCTGAGCATGGGCAGGGAGAAAAGGAAGATGGAGAGAGGTTTTAAATATTCAGATTTGCTTTCTAAATGTAAGGCTGACAGGCCTTACTGTGTCATAGGAGGCAGAAAGAGTGTGAAGGGTAAACAGGACGCAGTAGAGCTGCTGTGAGGAGAGTTGATGCTGTGGTGCAGAGGGAAAGGAGCTAATGACAGAGGGTAAAAGATGTCCTAAGGTGATGCTTATACAGTCTTTTCTTTCTGCTGCTCTCCATCCTACAGCAGGGGAGATTATAACTGTGGAACCACACCACTCAGTGGGATCTGGCAGGTAAGAGAGCCTTTCCAGAAGCTGAGAAATTCTTAACTGTGTATCCAACCCTATCCCAAAGGATGTGCTCCTTCCCTCTGCACATGAGAGGCAGAAAGGCAAAAGTGAATGAGGGCACGTTTAATATTTGCAAAATACTGTCAGAATCCTCTGAGGCGGAAGTGGGAAATGCCCCAGATGGTCTTTAGATAGGAAGGGCTGTGTTCTGTGTGGACCTTGAGAGAGGAAGATTTGGCTTCAGGGCAGCTGCAGCTGGAAGAACAAATATCTTTGTGTGCAGCTCTCCTTGCTCACATCTGTGTTTTGGTATATAATTTGAACATTTCACAAGAGTGCTTTCAGATGGTCCTGTGAATGTTTCATGAGTTGTTAAGTGGAGTGTGTATAAATGACAGTGTGCAGCCATCACTGTGTGGGGAGGGCATGGGTGCCTATTTTGGGCTGACAGAGTGATGTTCAGCAAACATCTTGTATTCATGAGGCCGGCAGCTGTTCATCTCTGCTGCTTAACTGCTCACCCACCACATCTCTCCTACGAGCATCGCTCCCAGGTTTAGTGCAGCTTTGTTCTCATTTCTGCCACTGACTGCATGGATGTGCACAAAAGTAGCACACGTGCAGGCGTGGAAATGCTTCATCTGAGGATGGGAGCCTCTTCATACCTGTATCTGAGCCCGCTTCCTGGAGGGATGGTCACTGGAAAAGAATAGACTCCTTTAGATTATAACGCATCTGACTATTTTGCACATCTTTACAAGGGTATGAATTATGGCCTGCTGGGACTGCCTTCCCCTCGTGTACAAGGAGGGGAGCCTGCAGTGACTTGCTCTGATTTAGATGTACATGTCTGAATTTGGTCAGCATTTATCAGCTGTGACCTTTCAACAGTTAGCAAGTCTTTGTACTTTCACAAGTGGCTTGCTAGGCAACTTACACATCATGCAGTCAGGTATGTGTATGTTATGCACAGCTGCCTGTGAGCTGTGGGCATCTGCTAGTACTTTTCTGTAGGTGAGTTCCACAGTGTGATACCTAACAGTTTTGCTGGTGAATTAATGGAGAGAAGTGTAACGAAACAGTTACAAGAACCACTTACAGCATCTGGATGCAGAATGCAGAAACTGCTTCACTTTCACAGGTCTTCGTTACTTGCTCCAGTCTGCCTTACCTTTTTCTATTCCTGCCTCTGGTGCTTTATACTTGTCTCCTTTTGTCAAATTTTTCAGCTCCTGAGGCAAGAGAGACTTCCCTGAAGCTGCTGCTGCTGCTGCTGCCAGGAAAAATATTTTCTGTCTCTTCACCACCTCTTTAAATGGCAGCATTTTTCTCCCTTAACTTCTCTTTCTCTTTATTATGTGTTTTCCTTTGCTGTAACCAAGGAACATACTTTACAACATATTGTAGGGGATGTTTGGGTGGAAGACATTCTGCCAAACAAGATGAAGCTTATGATGAAGCTTGGAGAAGGATGCTGCCAACAATCCACTCTCCCTGCCCCATCCCCTGCATCGTTTTGGAGGGATGCTGAACTGTAGCTGATACTAAGAAATGAGAGCTGTGCCTTGCAATGTTTCCAAACCACATGTAGAGCAGCTATCCATAAGGGAGTGTGCTTGGCCAGGCTTTGGTTTTTGTTGGGTGGTAGCATCAAACAGAAGTGAGTTTGCTTCTTTGTTTGGAGTGATGCACACAAGCACAGTGCAAGGGTTGTATTTCCTTGAAAGAAGTTAAAGCACCTTTTTTTTAGCAATCTTGTATTCTTCTATTTCTTTCCCTGCCTCTTTTCTTGCCACTTGCAGGTACTACATGAGCCCCTGATTGATGAGGATCCAGTTTTCATTGCTACCTGCACAGAGAGGGAGCTGCGCAAGAGGAAAAAGAGGAAATTCAGTCTTTGGGTTCGGCAGTGCTCGTCCACTGGTTTCATCTGCCAGGTGGGTTTTACCTCTTCAAATGTCATGATTCAGTTCCAGCAGGCCCTTAAATGTATTGCAGGACCAAGGGTAACAGTCACTTCTCTTCGTTACCCTGCTGGGGGCTACAATCTGCGTGCAGGAGGCCTCTGACTCCTGCGGATACGAGACCCAACGGACAGTGATGACAAGTTCCTGATACTTTGTTTGCTGTATGATTTAACTGAGAGTTTCTGTCTCTGATAATGTCCATCTGGCTGCCAGCCCTCAGCTAATTACATTGAAATGCAGTTAAAAGGTCTGTCTGTTTGTATATCCTAAGTTTATCTGAATGTCTGAGTACTGTGACTTATGTCATTTTTTTATGAATCAGCTTTTCTCTCTCCCTAAGTATGACACTGCAACTGTGATAGCCAACGGTGTCCAATAGACTAAATCAATACGGTATCAAGATGTCAATTTTTCTGTGAGAAATATATTTGTGGGGGTTCCTATTACCTATCTTTTCACACATCTACCTCTCTATCAAAGAAATAAAATCTGGTGTGACTTCAAGGTGAGATGTAAGCTGGAGTGAGAGATATGTTGAAGGGTTTGTTTTTATTATCATAAGGCATTGGGAACTTCTTTTCAAATTCTCAGCTTCCTCAATTGCTGATGTATTTTGAGAGCCCTTGAAAAATCTGGTCATTTATGTTGTTACTTAGAGATGAAGGGGCAGATGTTTTCTAATATTTCTTTTTCCCAAGAGCTCCTGTGAGAAGGTTGTCCCCCGCATGTTCCAGAGTGGTGGTTCAGAGGTAGGATGTGCACACTGCTTGCTCAAACTGAATGCATGTCAGAACAGGGCCTGTGGATTTGCTGCAGTTGAACATTTGTTCAGAGCAGAATTTAGTTGGTGAATCATTATGACTGTTTGACTAGCTGTGCAGGAAAAGAGGCTCACTGGGAACAGAGGTTTGTGTTTTCAGCAATGCTCTTCACTCTGAGAAGAAACTTAGGATCCTACATCTTCCATCTAAATTTTAAAGCAGCTGTTTTCTCTGATACAAAATAGATTCACCTTGTGAAGCATCCTTGGAAGTTTCTGCTCTCAAGGCTCTTAGAAAGTCATTTGCTATATAGAGGCAGTGTCTTTGATCTCCAAGGAGAACTTCACCAGTCCCACACGCAGTTTATTACTGAAGCGTATTGGGTACAGCGAGCACAAAGTCTGCTCATCTCTCTTGCCATGCTCCCCCCAGCCAACTGCCACAAAACTAATAAGTCTTCAGACAAACCAGAGGTTTCAGATTCTGAGCTATAATTATGTTGCACCTCCCGTCCTGTCCACTGAGAGACTAAATTAATGGAATGTCAAATTAAACAGAATAGATGCTCAGCACCACCCTAATCCTCCCACTCCCTTAATGAATTAGATACTCATGCTTCGCTTGCATCCGGATGACGTCCAGGATTATCTTGCCAGCTGCCTTCTATATTCATTCCATGACTTGGCTGTCGTTATCAACGTGCTGAAATGACTGGGTTGAAAGGGACTTTAGGGAACCGTGAAAAAGAATATGCCTTCATGCTAAAATGGAAAAACCTAATCTGGGGAGGATGGGCATCTTCAATTATGATATGCTTGAAATGCTATGTTCATTTATGTGTCATGCTTACAAGTGGTCTTGCAGAATCCAAAGCACTTTTTCAGTGGTTATTTGGTTTATTTAGGGTTTTAAAACAGAGGTTTTGTTTCTTTCCCTATGTTTAGCAAATGGAGAGAATTGATCTAAACCAGAAGAAAATCCAGTGTTTTCCCTTCATGTACACATTTTCCTTTCCATCTCTTGTGAAGCTGCCATCGTGAAGAAAAGACTTGTTGTCTGATAGTTAAGGACTGACCTGTCTATCGCCTGCCAACCATTGGAAAAACCTTGCAGCACTTACTTCAAAACATGTAGACATTCTGTAATACTGTCCAGGTGAATTCCCTCCCTCACTGCTTCCATGTGATGGCATTGAGGTCCTTTTATTCAAGATAAAATAGGACAATCAACACTTCATAAATCAGCATAATTCAGTTTCAAAAATCTGAATAATATGTATTTATAAAAAGGTGAGCCAGCCCAGACGGAAGAGAGGACGGAGCTATGTATGACTGGTTTTCAGGAGTGGAAGGAACCTCAAGAAGATTGTGATGCTCCTGGCCAAAAACAAGGTCCTCCAATCCTGAATCATAAGCCTGATGTTAAAAAAAATCTCCATTTGAGGAAACACCTTAGTTTTCCCAGTGTGCTGCTTTTCCTACAATGAAAGGGATTGGTTGGTTTGTTTTCCTAATGTAGAATGGATATGCCACATGATGAGTTACTTTGTGAACTCAGCTCACAGGTCAGCTGTTAATGTTAGGAGTTTCAGCTGTTTGTCTGCTCAAATTCCTGTTCCTGCTTGTTCTGTGAACAAAACTCTGAATCACATTTTTGGGTATGAGTAAACACTTCTGTTTGATGGCTCATCATTTACTTTTTTTAAGGAAATGGTGTTTGGTTAAAAATCTAGCCCAATAAGCCATTCATGGAACAGAAGTGGCATAAAACCCAAGTGCTGCTTGTGGACATAAGGTGCATAGGCTTATATATTCATAATAGAAACAATGTATGAATATTAGACTACTTTTCTGTCTTCTGTACTCCAGATAACTTGACTGCACCCTGACAGTTAAGTCTTTGTTTTAAGATGGATGCACAATTTCAGATTATATCTCTGCTTCAGAAAATCTCAAGCAGAGCATCTCGTTGCAGTGAATAGCTTTGTTGCTGAGCATCTCTTCACGGTCAGCTGGCCAAGTGGGAACATGCAGGAAGGACACATCATTCAAACAATGTAAATACACGTCTGCCGCAGTTGGGAACACGAACAAAACCTCTCAGAGAGTTCAGAAGGGCTTCAGGAGATCTGACTTTGGCAAAGTGGATGGCAAAACTGCCCTGATACTGTTGCCTTTTTCATCTGCTCTTGACGCTGGACATCAAGGTGGCAGCAGCTGCTGGGGGAGAGGGCTTGGGCCTTCTAATTTCTTTCTTTCTAATTCAGGGAGGACAACAAACACAGCTTGCAGGACTTCAGGTGTCCCTCTCTGTTCCATCTTCTCTTTGCTTTTCTTGTTTCTTTCCAATCTATTTCCCTATATACTGCTTAGCACTTCTATTTCCCTACTTAACACCGAGACACTTTTAAAACCAATATTTTAATGTCTTGATTGCAGTTTAAATTATTGAAGTAGATTAGAAATCTTTCTTAGACTATTTGCTTAGCGTATATTTAAATATTAAGTCATACTATGTAAATCAAAACTCCAGCTGTGTCAGTTTTTTTGTCAGTTCTTATTTCTTTTTCTCTGAAAATCTGGAATAGTTGATTATAAAAATTGTTCATGAATATGATTGGTAGGGCTCTTTCTTATTTTAGATATAGCAATATAGCTCATCAAAAAATGATGAAGAGAATTCCCAAATACCTTATCAGGGCTATTTATTTTGTCCTGGTGGGACATATCATGTGCTCTCTGCATTTCTTGTGTGGCTCAAAAGGAATGAGCATGGTTATGAGTAACTAAGTGATGCCTAGTCCTTGCATAGCTCCTCCTGCACAAGAAGGTGTTCTGATCATTTGCAGGTGAAGAAAGCACAGGGTTCTGGTGAACCCCAGCACATGGAGAGCTGACAGAATAAGGTATTCCCATAGTGCCTCATCCTGAAGCGCAGACCCATAGTCCAAATGTAACCCTAAGACAGTCCCTGACCCACAGAGCCATCAATCAACAAGATGGAAGGCAGTAGCAGATGGTAAAGAGCACTACAAAGAGACAATCAGACAATATTAATCACTCTGGTAGGCAGTAATAGAATTAGCTCATCAACGTAATTATTTGCTTAAAAAAGCGGGTATCATGGTGAGGAAGAAATTACTTCATGCATGCATATATACTTTCCTAGTCATTGAGATAAATTTTATTTTCTGAGGCTATACTGGACACTTTTCACTTCCCACACCTCCTCCCTGCCCCCCAAAATATATGGGCTCTGCACTTGCTTTTATTCCCTGGCAGAAAATTCTTGCAATAATGCATTTCATTTTCATTAATATCCCTGTGCAATGTTACTCAGATTTATGAAGTCCTTTAGGTCCTTGTGCTGGGACTGACTTTGAGTTTCCACCTTCCACTGCTTCCCATGAAGTGATGAGTCAGAACAGGGTAAGGAAAACTACTGTGTTTCAGCAGCTTGAGTCTTGGTCCTGAAGAAACAGCAGTTTGCATGATAGCCGCGTTTAAAGAGTGAAACCTGGAGCGGGGTGGCCCCTGCCTGAGAGGGTAAGAAAGGGCTCTCTCCCCAAAGAGCAGCAGTCTCACTGAGGGGAGATGTCTGAGGTTGCTCCACAGATCATTGGCAGAGCTCTCAGTGACAGGAAAAAAACCCCGAACAGTGTAAACACCATGCTTCTACAGTAAATGCTGTAGTTAATTTTAGACAGGGTAGCTACAGCTAGCTTAAATACATAACCCTATTGACTTTACAGAGTAAGAACTTCCAGAATTTAGAGAAACTGAGGTTGTGCCCCAAAGAATTTATAATTTTACAACACACCACATAAGTGCATTCAGTCAATGGGAAAGGGAGGGGTAAAAAAACCTGGAGTCAGTTTTGTTTTCAAGGTCAGAGTTGCAGAAGAATTAGCCATCTGTGCACTTGTTTAATAAGCTGCTCAGAAATGTTGGTGTTTCGGCCTGTTTAAGTTCTGTTTAGAGATTAGTCTGAGCCCTTGCATTTCTTTAAACCATGTCCTGATAATTCCTCTATTGCTGGAACAGTTGCATCTGGAACACACAGATGTAGCAGGTGCTTTGAGGAGGTTCTCAAGGTCAGGCTTTGTCTGGGAGGGGATCCCAGGAAATCTGATCACCTTCATTTGTCAATCACTGGTGGCTGGAAAATCCTATCTACTTTCTTCCTCTGGCTTCCATCTGGCTCCAGCTTTTTAATGCATGTGGTTCTGTAGTGTCAGCATGTGAGAATCCCAGATCTCAGTTGAAAGTCAGTTATCCTCTTGCTCACCAGTGTTAAATGGAAAGGTATTCTTGCAGATGTGTGTTGGGCCAGACCTATTCATTTTTATGGAGTTTACAATCTTTCCATGTTTCTAAATGAATAGGAAAACCAGACCTAAATGTGATCTAATGCAAAGATCTCTGTCAGAGTTTGCATACAGTCTTAGTGTCTATTTTCAGGTGTGAATGAAAGTTATTTTTTAGTTCCCATCTGAGCTGCTTGGAGTTTATGACAATAAAACTACCTGTGTAGTTGTGTCCTTTCTGCAGCTGTTCTCACTCAGTGAAACTCTGCCTGGGGAAGCAGACTAAAAGCACCAGAGCCTCCTCTCTTATGCACTTCATAGGTTTGCCATAGGAGTGCCCCTCATGGATCCCATCCCTTTGTGCTGGGTGTGGAGAGCAGAACAAAAATCTTTGCCCTAGAAAGTTTGGGATCTAAGTGCAAGAAGGAGGCTTAAGCTTCCCACAGCAAATCTCTTTAGTTCAGACACATTTTGGCTGCCCAGAGAACTGTGGAAGCAGGCTGAGTGCAGCAGTGTTTCTTGGCTAATGCACATGGCAGAAATCTGGGACTAACACACTACTAGGTACCAGTATACACCCTACTCCTGGTGAGCCTGCACAGGCCAGGCTGTCATCAGCCTTGTGGTTCCTCCTTAGAAATGAACTGGGTCCTCAATGTCAGTGTTTTGTCATCTCTTGGGTTTATCTTAAGATTTTATGCCCTTTTTATGTAAGTATTTTCCTCCTTGAGCTGCTATGTGTTATCCTCTCAACAGTTACAGCATTTCTGATAGTTTATACTGTTCTTGCCTTGCGTCACTTATATACCTTCTCACTTACACCTCCTCACTTACACACCTTCTCACAGCTCAACAATAATTTTCATAGAAAATCTGAGCCAATGTTGTGCAATTATGTGGCACCAGAGTGAAGCCTCAGTCATGGACCTGAGCTGGGCTACACAGAGGGAGCCTGGAAAAGCAGCATTAAGAAGCAGCAGGACCGATGCATTGATTAGCAATTGCCTTGTGGGGATTGCATCCTTTCTCGGAAAGGTTTTGAAGAGCAAAAGGAAAGAGGTCTGCTGAGATGGTGGTGATTTCCAACCAGTCAGAAGGGCAGCATGGAAAAGTGCAAATGTGGGCTTGTTTGACACTGGTTGTTGGATGCTTGGCTTCACAGGGCAAATGCGGGGAGGAGTCACTATACTGACATGGTATAGGAAGAGATCAACAGGGAAGCCTAAACCATGAAGGCCTGTCTCTGTTTTCCAGCCCCATTTCCATTTGATGCTGCAAAGAAGAGGGAACTGGCAGAAGGCTGACGTGGTCAAAGCAAAGGATTAGACAAGTGATCCAAGGGGTGGAGCACTGTCTGGATGTCAAAATACATTTCAGCAAGGCCAAAGAAAAGAAGGATGATTGCAGTAATTGGGAGGAAAGCCAGGCAGTTCTTAGGTATTTGAAAGAATAGGAAATGATTTATGTGGAGCTGTTAGCGATAATGAGTCTGCCTGGCCTAGATGTGGCTGCCTGGGAGAAGGTACAGAGCAAAATCTGCATTCGTTGGTCCATGAGTTGTTGGTCCGCCATGCAGGTAAGATGTTGTAGTACCCACAGTGACAAAGAAACAACAAGAAATCATGGAAAGAAAAGCAAAGAGCTTTAAGCCATATGACTTGCATTGTCAACTCTGCCAGCATCTTTTTGCCAGTCTCACAAAGATCTTTTTAGAAACTTTGAAGAACATGTGCAGGTAAAACAGACTTTTGTCAGTCCTCAGCACAGAGATGTTAGCTGCATCTGTGTGTGTTCATGCAGATTGAAATCATTCAAAAGAAAATGCAGAGGGAGAAAAGAAGGGGACCGAGTAAAGAACTTTGTAAGGAACACCAGGAACTACCTGGGAGCAGGTTGGGAAAACTGCATGTTCTTGCATACCCTTTAGAAAGCAGACTTTAGAGTAGCAGGAAGAAAATGAAGAGAGACTCAAACAAATGAAAAGATCTGGTCTTGGTAAGAGCACCACCACTGGTGCCAACATCTGCTGGAAAAGAGCTGCCTGGGAAGAGATCATTAAAGAAGGAGGGAGTATGATGTGCAGCAGGTTTAGGGTGAAACTGGAGAGGAGAATCTCCCAACAGTGTTGGTAATGGCAACAGTTAGAGGTAGGGTTTAAGATGAGAGGGGATTGAGGCAGGATCTAGAAAGTAGTGCTAGGAATGTGCAGTTGTGGGTTGGCTGTAGAAAAAAATAAAGTTATTTTTTCAATAGCTATTGAGGATCGAAAAATTATGACTACTTTACTTTGTTCTCTTGCTTTTATAACTGTGTCATCTAAAAACATGGCTTCTGTTTTGTGGTTGTTTAGGATCTGCCCTTTGTGAAACATTTTTGCACAATATATCTTTCAAAATCTTCCTTCTGTTTATTACTACCTCTGCCCTTTTTTTTCTTCCAAATGTCATCTATTTCATTTGAGAATTGTACCCTGGGGTGCTTCAATTATGTATGAAGGTGGAATATTTGGGATGTGCTATTCACAAGTGCTTTCAATATGCCATCTGAGCTTTGAATATGAGCAGAATCACCAATATTTCTGTTTCTAGGGCACATTCTCTTAAATGTGCAGTCAAGATGTAGCTTTTGTTCCTAAGCATTCCATTTTTTACTCAGTTTCTGTGAGACCTTATGAACTTTCCACAAGAAGGTAATGAAAACATACTGGATTCAAAGTATCTGGTGCAGTAGGGCAGCCACAGATAGAGAGATGGCAGAATTGCGTGTGTCACTGTTCTGAGAAACAACAGATATTCAACAAATAATTGACGAATGAATACAGAGAGCACTGCATGTTAAATGTCTTCAGCCCACAGTCACCTCCCAAGACAGCTGCTGTCACATCTACACAGGTTATCCCAATTAGTGCTGTAGATCAAATGTACCAGTAGCCATTAGAAAAGATACAGTGAGAGAGATCTCTGCAGATATTCAAGAAGCACTGGTTTGGCTGTCATGCACAGAAGCAGAGGATGTTTGGTGCCAGCATCTCCCATCTGTTATCCAGCAACAGTGGTTGAGCCTGTACTTCTGATGATATTTTGCTGTTGGTGCATATGGAAAGGGCACAAAACTCTAATGTCCCAGGACAAAACAGAAGGTCTAGTGAATGGTTTAACAAACATTTTGGGGGAGCAGTTTCTGACTGTGCATGTGAAGGTCTAACAGCCAATCTGGCAATGTGTGCTGTTTCTGCAGATTCCTGACTCTTAAATACCACTTCTAATGCATTACAGAAAGGGAGGGAATGCTGTGGGCTTCAGTAGGGAGGATCTTAATGGGTTGAGGTAGAATGAAATAAGCTGGATGGGGAAAATAAAGGTCATATGGGATCCTAGGTATTTGCAAAAATATTTGAAGCTATGCGTTTGCCAGTTACCTGTACACAGCCACTTTATGCCTTCACAGCAGCCTTAATGCCTTCCAACATTGTGCTGCTGTCACCCGTCATCCCAATAGAGCTGGGCACGATAAAGCTTTGAATGATGCTTCTCCAAAACAAGAAACACTGTGCCAAGAACAAAGGCTGTTGTTGGATAGGCAACGAAGTGCCCAAGGAGAGAAAAAAAAGGGGTTATATTTAACATTGGAGGAGGAAAGGTTCAGCAGTGGGTATGAACATTTGAGTAAAGGGCGCTGGGAAAGTGAACAGAGCAAGGGGGGTTGAGATTCAAAGCCAAGTGCACAGGGAATTCTGCTAACCAAACCTCTGAAGTGTGTAGCATCCTCATATGAAAGTAGTGCTACCTCAGTGGACAGGTGCCTGGTGGGCATGCTATTAAAAGTAGCTGCTTCCAGACACAAAGCAGCCCACAGTGAGGGACCAGCAGTGCCAGAGGACTGTCCCTTGGAGGGGCAGCACTCTACAAGGAACACGGAGTGAGCATGGAGCAGGAGAGATTCTAAGATTTACTGGATTCGGGGAGGTAAGGTGTAAGACACTTTTATAGACTTAGAGAGATTCCTGCTTTGTTTTCAGCTCATCTGCTGATCCAAGGTCAAAACTAATCTGTCTGCATCTTCTGTCTCCACTGCCCTGTCTGTAGATTTTGAGGATTTGATCTGTGGTCTCTGTGCTGACATACTAGTAACCTAATCTTAATTTTGTTGCCAATAATCATGAAATACCTTTGCTGTAAATTTGGAACAATCTGTTCTTTGAATGCATTCCACTGGCTCTCTGGAGCTCTGATTAATAACCTAAATGACTTATCATAATTAGCTAGTCCTCAGCCTTAGAATTGGAGAAGTTTGACAGCTTTCAAAAACAAGTGGAGCAGAATCAGGGAGTCTGCAAACATTGCTGCTTTTGTCCTCATCTGGAAGCTGTTTCTATCAATAAAAGGGGTTTTAATTTTTTTTTTGTGATAAATGATGTATTTAAGACTTCCATTTAATATACACTCTACTTTTTGTAATTAGTGTGCATTTTTCCTTGCACCAACTTTGTTTTCAGCATGTCAGTTCCTTCAAAATTATGTCTAATTTCCCAGAAATTTCGTGTGTAACACACACTGTTGAGGTCTCTTCATGATGAATGAATTGCTAGGGATTATTACACAGAATACCAGTGCTGGGGCATGCACCATCTAAAATAGGGAGAAGCTGTTTAATTGAATTTTGTCCTTCTCCAAGATCACTGAGTTACAAATTACTGGGAGCACTACTGCAAACATGAGCATTTTTGTTCTCTGAGGATTGCTATGAATTTTCATTTGTAACAGTGTCCGTTGGTAAGAGAAATAAGCGATACAGAAAAGTAATACTGTATGTTTTGCATGGTTGAACTCCCAAACAAATTTAACGAAGTTGTTGTGGATACATCACTCCAAAAAACCAAGGTAAAATTACATCTTCATGCCCCTGAATACTGAACAAGTTTCAGCTTTTTCTTTGACAGGAAATATTTTCTGTAATTCATAAAAGTTTTGAGTATTTCAGAGCCAAAGTCACAAAGGCAGGCCAGGGCAAGTTTTTCTGAAAATTTGCATTTGTTTGTGTATTAAATCTTTGCAAGTTCCATGGTGTTACAGTAGTGTTTGATTAACTGAGTACAGTGTTTGCTTCTTCCCATTTCTCTTTCCAGCAGGTTATTTCTGCTAGCTCTTAGAACAAGATGAGGGTTGGATGCTTAGTTGGCTTATTAAGTGTTGAACTTGGGTGAAAGTTGTGCTTGTAAAATACTGTCAGTGAAATAAAATAGAAGGCTTGTGTACAAACTAAGGGTTACACGTTTTCTTCCTCTACATGGTTCAAGCTGTTTTGGTGGGTTGTATCCAAATCAGCATCTACATAAAGGATGTAAGTGTTAGCACTGTGCCTGGAGAGTTTGATGAGGGTGTTCTGGCTGGTTGGGAGTGCATTTTGCTCATTTATGGAGGTGCACACACACTTGTGTCACAGCCCGATGGTTACTGCCAACCTGAATCTGAATATTAGTGCAGAGAAGGCTAATGGGCCATTTCCTTCTGGTCATCGTACACTGGCCTTTCTTGAAACTGAAGTTCCCATGCTCTCCTTTTGCTGGCAGCAGTGAAGCCTATGCAGATTCAGTACAACATGTAATCCCAGTTATGGCTGGAGTCTTTTCCTGCCAAACAAACAATGTTCAAACTGCACAACAATGACAGGAGCCTCAGAAGTGAGGTGAAGGATGCTGTATTTACTGGTAGCTGTGCCAGCTAACCTGAGTTGGTTTAAAAGCAACAGCCCCTTGAAAGGACCTTTAATTAGCATTTTATAACAAGTATCTGCTGCTTTCTCAGCTTGTCTCAAGTTGAGCTGTGCAGGTATGTCGGGAACTGCATCTGCTCGCTCTGGGTTCTTTATAACCTTCTGACTTTTCTTACCATTTCTCATTTAAGATTTATGTCCATCTCAAAGAAGGGAGTGGTGCTGATGGGCTGGATGCTTTGAAGAACAAACCACAGCTTCACAGTATGGTGGCCAAAAGCCTTTGTCAGAACGCCTCTGGGAAGAACTACATCATCTTCACAGGCCCAAGCATTACCAGCCTGAATCTCTTTGAAGAATTTGAGAAGCAAGGTGTGTATCTGGTGACTCACTGGGTTTTAATGGTGACAGACCTAGGGGCCTCCTGCCACTGAATTAAAAAAACTTCCAAAAGTCTTCACTGATACTTCAATTCCTTGTATAGATCAATTGTTTATCTCTAAGAAAACTTCTCATTCATGAGAAGGTACTATGCAGAAGATGTTCTAAGTTGCTGTTTCTATCTTCCTTTTTAAAGATTCAAAATGAGGGTGCAAAAACAATTTAAATACGGTTATTTAAAGAGCTTCCTTTTGTTCTTTGACTTAGAAGTGTGAGGTCAAATCTCCTATGTGACCTGGGGGACATTTCAAGGAATTTCCTGTCTGCCTGTGATTTTTCTGTTCCTCTTGTGAAAGATGAAGGATGGGATGAATCCTCAGAGATGCGCCTTAGAAGTCTTTTTTTGGTTTAATATCTGTTAAAGATGTGTTTTCTCTAGAGGACATTTTATGCCTTTGCAAAAGCTCTAGGGAAGTTTGCTTTGTTGTGTTTTCGGGGGTTTTTTGCTTTTATCAACATACCACTCTCCATTAGCAAAAACCCACTTCCAGCAGAATGTCCATTGATACAGCTCTCCCAAGCAAGTCTCTTGCTAGTGCAAAGAGCAATCCCAGGTCATCCTTTCTGTCAAATGCCCCCTCACCTTGAGCGTGGTAGAGCCACATGTTGCTTTGCTTTCAGCCATGCTGAGGACTCGTAACTCCCCCTCAATTACAGGATCCTGCACTCTTGCCAGTCAGTTCTAAATAATTTCATGTAACTCTGGTCTCGTTCTTCAGTCAGCACAGCCCTTCAGAGTGATGTGGTGCATAGAATAGATCCTTCCCAGCAGTGAGCATGGAGGCTGCCATTACGCGTCACAGCTACAAGGCCATTTGCTGACACACCACTGCTGTCCTAGTCGGGGTCTTTTTTGTCATTGCAGAAAACTAACCCACGTAAACCATTATATTAATGAAACACTGCCCAAAGCAGGAGGAAAGTGTGGGAATTGAGACAATATGTTGATTCTCATTTAAAATGAGAATGTCAGTGAGCTGCACCACTGCTGTAGTTTAGCACTACAGATGGTGCTGGCACTGAGAGCTGCATCTGTTGAACTCCATGCAGGACTTGTCTCCTACATTAATTTAGGCAAGCTGGAAGCTCACTGGCTACAGTGGAATAGCTGCATATTCTCATAAAAGAGCCATGGTTTCCCAAATGCTGTGAACAGCCAAATGGGTAAGGAGTCAGGTGTATTTATAGTGCACTGGAGTTTTTCCTCTGAGCAGAGACTGATCTTTGCTAGATGGCTTTTCACAGCTGATTATAAGCATTAAATTTGTAAGACTACCAAACCAATGATGCAAAATGTGAGTTTAAAAGAATGTAGAGGATAACACATGTGCTCTTAGTACCTGAGGTGAAATGTTAAGGTTTAAATGTAAAGACTGACAACTTGACTGAGTTCATCCTTTACGCTTAGCTAGAGAAGGATAAAGATGATCTGGCATGATCCATTTGGTTAGTAACCCTGGTTGAAAAAGATACATGGCTACTAAACCAGTTGAGTGTTTATACTTGCAGATAATTCAAATTGTTCACAGGGTTGAATTATTCATAGGCTTTACCCTGCACAGATCATTCAAATTAATGGTTTCTAGCAGGTAAGAAATTCAGTAATATCTTTTTAAAACATGTAATTTTGACTTACTGTCTGATCAAATATGCTAATGCAATACTGAGATTTCAGTTTGGTTCATGATTTGTTATGTAGCTTCTTGAGATTTTATAATCTCTGACGGTTGCCTCCAAAATTAAATTTCATATCTGGTACATACTATCACCTTGCTAGGGGTGAAGCTATGAGGTAGGTGGGGGGTGGACACTAAGAGAGCAGGTTTATTGACTTTGCAAAACAGCATGGCGCTCCTACATAAAGAAGATCATGGGGAGAAAAGTGTTTCTGTTTAATAAGGCAATGGGATTGTCTGCATTTGCCATGAGCTACTAGGGGCTAGCTCAGGTTTTGCAGGGAGAGGTTGAGCTGAAAGGACTGTGAGACATGGAGAGGTGAGATGTCAAGCTGTGGTGAAGTCAGTAAGAGCCTTGGAGGAGATAGTGTTTATTGACTGCTGCAAAGCAGATAGCGTACTACCAGCACCTGCTGGGAACCTACTGCATTAGCAGTACATTTGGAGAGAGGCAAGCAAAGAAACCTGGACTTGACAGAGAGATCTCTTCTGGTGTACCACAGAGTCTCCTTCAGCAATGAAGTCAATGTTGGGATTTTTTGATGTGTGGCTTAGCCAGCTAAACCTGAACAGACCTATACCATGGCCACAAAGTGTCATGAGAGCCTGTTCAAAAGCATCTATGCTCAGGTGCTCATAGCAGTTTAAGACCCATTCTTAAACTGATAAATTTACCTTTTTATGTTCAAGAAAATTTAATTTGTGGGCTAGAGCAGGACCAGCAGTAGAAAGATCCCATTGAGAGCTGAAAACAAAAAGAAATTGGTATTGATCTTAACTGCTTTATTTTGTTTGGGGGTTTCATGACTATCAACAGAGAAATACGGAAAGATTTAAATAAGTTCATGCGTGGAAGCCATAAACTTACTGGGAACAAAAAAGTTTAAAGGGAACTAAAGGGAATTCTGGAAAATCTGGAAAGTCACCCACTAAAACTCTATCAGTTCCTTTCAAAATTCTTGTTGAAGAGGACCTGGGGTCTTGGTAGCCAGTGTACTGAACCTGAGTCAGCAGCATGCCAAGCTGGTTAAGACTGTCCTGGGCTGTGTCAACAGGAGTGTAGCCTGTAGATCAAGGGAGGTGATTACAGCCTCCTACAATTTTAGACAACAGGCCCTCAGTACAAGAATACTCTGTATACAAATATAGTCTGCCATGGGGAGGGAACTGTTCTTGTTCAGGTTGAGAAGAGGCTATGGGGGCATGCAACAGCAGCCTTACTCTACCCTGTCATGAGAATGGAGCTGGCTCTTTACAGTGGTGCATTGTGGAAGGACAAAAACCAACAGATGTAGGCTGAAACAAAAGATGTTCAGACTAGATGCAGGATTTTTCCTGAGGGCAGTGAAGGAGGATGCCCAGACAGGTGGTGCAGTCTCTGTCCTTGGAAGTTTTCAAGCCCAGATGGCCTAAAGCCCTGAGCAGCACTGTCTGGCCTCAGAGCTGACCCTGCTCTGACAGGGGATGGGACTAGAGACCTCCTGAGTTGTTTTTCAGCCTGAACTAGGCTTTAATCAATAGAATCCTGTGATCCTATAAAAAATTTTGTGGAATCTTAACTATCATTCACTTTTCCTCACCCTAGCCCACACATGCATTATTGTTAAAAACACGATGCTCTTTATTGGGAGCCTGTGGTGTAGCACCTTCACTGTACCACAGCAGACAATGATGTGCCTTGTAATACAAAGGGATGTCGGTGAACATAATTCTAAGGCTTATATGAGGATACCAAGAACTGAGAAAACTTCAGAAAATAAGATAGAACACTTTGATCTTTTTCAAAATCAAAACCCTGAATAGATCTCTTTTTTATTTTTCAGAGGACATATAAAGAATTTCTTTCTCTGGCCTCTGAATAGAACTGGAAACCTGCACTGAAATGCCCCAGATTCTCTGTTCTGTGAGCAGACAGCTATCACTGCTATTTGCTGTGACATTCATTCATAGTGCACATCCCTTTTTCCCTCTCTAAGCATTAGTATTGTCCTTTATACAGGATAAAACCTCCTAAAGCCCTGTGTTTCATGCTTGCCTTAAACATGATCCCTGAAAGTCCCTTCTGCATGTTGTGAACCAGCAGGAGCAGCTGGCTCTGCTCTGCAGAGGGGCTGGTGTTGGCAAAGCTGCAAGAGCTGCCAGCCTGGTTGACCATGGCATTCCCACAAGGTTTGCAGGATCCTGCAATTCCAGCACAATGACCAAAGCAAGCTCACTTCTCCCCACAACAGCCGCCTCGCCCCCTCCCCCGCCCCGTTTCCTGGCTCTGACTTGACCCAGTGTTTCATGCAGAATACGTGATTGCAGAATGTGTATTTTTGCCTGAATTAGCTCGAGCCTGATGGCCTTTGCAAACTGTGCTAGCGAAGATGTGGTGAAACAGGCTTCAGCACAAGCTGTCTGGAGGCTGGAGACTCTGGGAATGAGTTTTGGGTGACTACACTACATTTCCTCTTCTTTGCTAAACTACCTTAGGTGTATTCGTTTATATTGCACCTACAGTTTAAGAAGACCAGTGAACAAGCTGTTTCCACTGACTCCTGTGTGTGTAGCAAACACCTGTTGTGATTCTGATTTAATTACACACAAAAACTTCATTGAGCCAGATGGGTGTAATTTTTATTGCTTCTATTGCTATAGTAACTGGGTGGTTTTAAAAACCTCTACAGTAGATTAAGGGTGTCATCCATGATGAGAGATGCTAGTAAATCTGCAGAAGTGCTGCACTTTTCTAGGCTGTACAGCAGGAAGGCAACATGTTGTGTTCCTTAGAGAGAAAATGGTTCCCATTATTCTGCATGAGGAGTGGAACATCTGCTGGAAGCTTTCTGCAGGCTTATTGCTACAATAAAAGGAAAGGCTACAACTAATTATTATGGGATCTCAGAGATGGCTGTTGCTGTTTTGAAGCTCTAGCACAACAATGTAGTTATTAGCTTGGTTTTATTCCATTGCAGCCTCCTGGAAAATGTATCACATTTCAATGAATAATAAACTCTGGGTGGCTAAGAAAAATCTTCACAGGTTTGCTTGTTATCAAAGCAGGAAGATCTTAATATTCGCTAGAAGAAAGCTTTATGAAAGTTTGCTATGTTAATGGCAAAGTTTTCAGCTACATGACCTACACAGTTTGGGTACCTCTTAGCAACAGAAGAAATTTTTAAAAAGAAAAAATAAAAAATCAGCTTTCCACTGGAGGTGCAGTTCCCTCTATAGTGATTGTAAGCCTGTTACCATCAGGCTTTTCTCATTGTCTTTTGTGGAAGGAACTTATGGATTTCCAGGGACTGATTAATTCATTAGAAATAACCAGTGGAGTACAGGTTTCCCCCTTGAGAATGAAGTTTTCCCATTACTGTGTCGGTTGACCCTTCTTCTCCCATCAGTGGCTGAAATTTCTGATGGAAGAGCCGTAGCTCCTTGTAGATCTGCCCACAGCAACTGGACCAATGCATGAGTATATGAAATTAATTTATTAGTATTCCTGTAGTGTCTGTGAGCTGTTGAGGGGATGCTCAGCATGCCAGTCACTATATGAACCAAGGACAAAGGCTGCACCTGCACTCAAGAGCTTAGGTGCTTCCAGAAAGACAGAGACAGAAGAGCCACTTAAACGGAAACCCAAGAACAGAGGTAACATGTTTAGGGGAGGCCAGACACTGCATTCTGGCTTTGCATTTTCACTGTAAGGATATCATGCAAAATTCAGCACGATGAAAAATTTGATCAAGCAGACTTAGCTGACAGATGAGCTTTAAACCCCCACAAGATGTGCACAGATGTCAGCTGCTTCCATGCCCACTGGTTTTTTCCACTCAGATGGGTTAACACAAAACTAAGGGAGACCATGGAATTTTCCATCCAAGATTTCTTTGAGTCACAGAAAAATTGGATTGAGAAGATCTACTTCTCTTGGACTAACAGAAACAGGCTGCTGCTATTTCACAGGCTCATGAAAAATTCAAGCATTGTTATTAGTGTTGTTTCCAAACCTTGTTTGTGCCCACCTGGCTGTATTGAGATGCGTTTTGTGGTGTTAGATTTTATTCATTGCCTCTTTCACATATGAAAAGGCCAAGAGGCTCTGAGCAGCACACTGTCTCCTGCAGAGCCTCTGGTGTCTGTGCAGGACAAGATCAGTGCTCGCTCAGGTAGGGCACTGTGTGGTTTTTCTCCTTGCCCTAAAATCAGTTTTCAGTGAACTTGTATTTCTATCTTCTCCATCCTTCTGGCATACGCATTTTTTAAATCAACCAGTGGTTTCAGTGGTTTTTAGTTGCTTAAGCAGCATTTCCTTAGCAGATGATGCATGTGCAAGGAATATTGAGCTAAAAATGAAGAATGTGGCAGCACAGTGAAACAGTAGATTAAACTAATGTGTCTAAAAGCATCACAGGAGTCATGTAGGAGAATTTATTTTGGTTAACATCAGAGATGCTATAGCTTTCCCTACCTCCCTATTCCCTCCACAATTTATTCTTTTAGTTAAACATCAAAGACTCTCTTGGATCATAAATTCTGATTTGTCCCATAATGCATATCACCACTGGGAGGTTTTTGAGACCAATTTTAAACATGTTGTAATGTTAAACACAGATCGTAGGTGTTATAGCTTGGAAAATACCCAGGATTATTTTTCCTGTTGTTTCATCATGATGGTGCAGGAGGCGTCAGTATATTTCAACAAGAGAGCAGACTTTCTGCACTTGTCTGTTTCCAGAGACATTCATGTAGGACACAAATCTTTGGTATTACAAAATAAAACCGGTTGGCTGCCATATCTGTTGGACTAGAAGATTGTAGGGCAAGTTCTTTCAGAGGTCATTCAGGCTTGCTCTGCTGGTTTTGCTGTCTGGGTCCATGCAATGGCTTGCTGATAGGGGATGTGTTTGTTCACTTGCAGAGATTTACTGCTGTGGGTTGCTGAGCACCAGGAAGAGTGACTGCACAGGCCTACCTCCATCCATGCTGAACAATTCTGAAACTCCACAGTCCAGAGGACAGTACAGAATAAGAATGAAGGGAAACATGTCATTGATCTGCTGGTACAATAAAGGGCACTTTCGTTTTCTGACCAACGCCTATTCTCCAGTTCAACAAGGTAAGCAATATTCCTAGTTCTCATCTCCAAAGTGCACATGCTTTATATCACAAGCCAAAATGAGTCACTGAGATTGATATTAAGCCTGAACAAAGAGCTTGATTGTAACTGATCATACATACTAGATAAACAGTAGCTGTAGTGATTACTTCCCTTTTGTGTCTTCGTACAGCTATTCTTTTTTCCCATACAAAGGTTAAAAGCCTACTGCTAATGCAGCCTCCTTGCCTGAGCTGGTGGAGGCACTATCCTTTCAGGTATAAAGATTATATCTTTGCTGATGGTCAGAGAAGGGAAGATAATTATTGCAGAAGACAATATTAGCCCCATTTGCAAAGCATCTTGTAGGATTGCGGCTACAGAAAAATTAATAATAATGTACTTTGAACTCCAAGCAGATCCTACAATTAATTTTTCTTACCTAGTAAAAACTTAGTCACAAACAAGTATCTTTTTGCCAGAAGTAAATATGATTAAGGTTTCCTGTTGTATGTTAAATTGATTTTTACCAGTCGATGAGAAGAAAGCAAAACAGATAATCTGGATAGTTCAAATAATTACAGAGAGCTTCTTGTTAATGAAATATTTTCTTTTTTAAAGGTATCCAGGTGGTTTGAAGAACCTTTGGAAACTTCTATAAAATGCAATATGACTAACTAACTTCTTGAAATTAGTTTTTTTGTGAGAATGTTTTTTTTCAGTTTCTTACAATTTTTATTATTCAGATTTATGTATAACTGCCAGAGAAAAATGAAAATAAAAGAAACATTTAAATATAATGCCATCAATTCAAAAGCAACTTCTACACTCATTTTCTGAATCCCAAGCTACTCTCACATGTGTGTGCGGATTACAGAAGCAAATTTAAGGCTTAGAATTACTGTATGGTAAACTGAGAAAGCTGACTTAGTGTGTTCAGTGCCTTGCCAGAAGGCTCATTGCCTTAGCAAAGCATGGCTGATCCTGAGGAATTGTGCTGGGCATCCCAGCAGAGTGAGGACTTGGTGATTCAGATGGATTGATGTCTGAGCACAAATGCTGAAAATACGTATGTGAAGGAAGTATGACACTTTGGAGACCCTGCTGAAGCCAGTCTCTGGAGCAGTGTAGTTCCCCATGAGGGGCTTTCACCATCAGGATTTGTGCTATTTTCCTTGTGGTTGTTGGTGGATTTAGATTATTTGGCAGCACTAACTGGACAAGAGTTATCACTACAAACTACTACTTGTTTCCTTTAGACTAGCATAGAGAATATGGTTATAATTCATAAATATTAGAAAACTACTCTGTTTGTAAACATCAGTGTTAACTGCCCTGTTAAAAAGGGGAGCAAAAGCAGACTGTGCTGGCAGCCTCCTTTAAAAGCAGCACATGGAGTTGTGAGCTGTTGTGCTTGTGATTGACCTTGGGTCTGTTTTGGCATAGATGGGATTGTGGATGGTGTGTGTGAGGTAATTTAACGTCCACTGATTATGACTTCTGTGTGTGATGGACAAGACTTTCCCAGCTCGTTGCTCACCAAATGCTGGCTGGGACAGTTGACATAGTTCACTGTGAATCACAGCAGAAAACAGAGACTGGCTTCCTAAAGAGTGATGCTGGGCAAAGAGTCTCTAGCAGGGACCTGGGAACAGATGGAAGCTCGGTGGGAAGGCAAGAGACCAGATTGCTTGCCTCTGATTTGGCACTTGTAAAGTCAGTGCAGCAAAGATAGTTCAAACCAACTTGAGAGAAGCTGGACCACCAGTCTCCTCTAAGGCATGTAAATATAGAGGAGGAAGAGGAGAAACCTCAAGAAATGTTCCTTGAGGCAGGCCTGGAGCACAGATCTGCTGAGCACATGTTAGATGGGAGAGGAGGTAGGGACAAAGGGAGTTAAAACCCACGCGGGATAGTTGAACAGAGACTGCTGCCAGTGGGATTGTCTGGTGATGCACAGTGTGTGTTTGCACTTGGCTGAGTGTAAATGTGTACGGGCTGGAGGAGGCCACGAAGAGAAAACAGTAAAAACATAAGGTAAGAGATGGTCAGAAGAACACTTAGGATGAGAAAAGAGGTGGACATAGCTAATCATTAGCTATTTATTGCAATTTAAAGGAAAGTCAAGAAGGGAAATCTTGCCTGTACTTGGAGTGCAAATCCCAGGCCAGAGGCACCAGGAGGGCAATACACTTGTCAGAGCAGATCTGTGAATACTGTTCTTAGATGTAGCAGGTTATTCATTATGGATGTTTTAAACCAGCATGTCATAATGCATCATCTCAGATATTCAAGGATGGGTCTCATTTCTTTAGTCTTGTAAAAGTGTCCTGCTTACTTATCTATCAAGTATGTAGTTTCTGCCTGGAACAAAATCCAGTTGGATTTTTAATTGCCCTTAAGCTTTAATTTTTCCTTGTGCTTGTATTACAGAGGAACTGAGAATTCAAAAGAGATTGGGACACCCATAGAATAAAAAGTTACCTTATTCTAAAGCAGGTCATCTACGTGCTGGCCCAAATCTCCCCATCTGTGGGACAAGGCTGCATTTTGTTTTTTTCACTCTAGATCTGATGCCCACTTCCCCAGCATCTCCATTATTGTGTTCCAGAAATAACCACAGTCTTTACTACCTTTCATATATAGCAGGATGGAGCAGGCAGCAACCTCACTTGCTGCACAGTAGGAAGACCAGAATAACATCTTCAGCAAAAAACTATTGAACCCAAGATCTTTTTAAGAAGTAGCTTCTTTCTGAGAAGAACTTTCACAGGTGCTCTTCACTAGCTCTACGTAGAAGCTAAACAGTCAATAACTAAGAGTAGAAAACAAACCTTGGGCCACATATGCAAGGAATAAAGAGCTGCAAATGGCATGTTAGCATCTCATAAGTGACTTGTGAGAAGGTGGAAGGTGTTGTGGAACCATCATAATTGTATGGAGCAGTTGTAAGAGTCCCTGTGTGGTTCTTACTCCAGGAGAAGCTGCAGTGATGGGTGACGGGTGACAGTCTAGTTTCCTGAAAAAGCTTGTGAGATTGGCCCAAAATTGGAAAGTCTGGGGAAAGAAGCATAATGTTAAAAAGCATGTTTCAGGATGGGTAAGCTTAGGGTTTCAACTTACCATTTCCATGTGTCCTTTTTGAGACTACAGCGAGGAGGTTGTGTCCAAGTATGGTGAGATTGGGGATGGGGCCAGAGGACCCCGATGGTAAGACCTCAATCATCAGACCTTGCACAGTGCTGAATATTGGAAATTCTGACAAAGAACTGTAAGAAATCTAAGTCCTGATAAAAAGCCATATAGCACTTGGATCATGCAATGCCCCTTCTTTTATATTGTTATGAAATCTCAGAGTTTGCCAAGATGGATGCAAGTGCTTGTATTAATGAGACTCCCATTTTTAAAAAAGCATGATTCTTGATAGGTTTAGAATAAGTGTTTTGAGGAAACAAACATGTAAACCTTTGTCTTTTGGCTTGTTTCATTTGAGGTAGTATTTCCCAAGCTTTGCTCGATGAGCATACAGCTTAAGAATTTAAATTAAAAAGGAAAAAGGTTTAAAAGAACCCCAAACCCAAAAGCTGATGCCTTTCTATGGTGACAGGATGGAGGCTAACAGTCAGCACGCTTTCCAACATGGAAGCAAAGGCAAGCTGTGGCTGCAGTGCAGGTGGTGTGTTCCCTGGAGTGCTGCCAGGGATGGGAACACAGCAGTGCTGGGGGAGGACCAGGAGGGGAAGTGGCTCATCGGATGTACTGATGAGTCAGCTGGCTCGGGACCACATGCCACAGAGACCTGCAGCTAGGAATGACCCAGCTCTGGCAGTTGTCTTTCCGGGGAAGGTGGGTTATGGCTACGAAACAAGCTTGGAAAGGCTAAAAATAATATGCCTATAAAGCTATTTATATTCTCAAAACAGGGGAATGTTATGGGGAATATAATAGAAAGTGATAGGGGGTATATGGTTCTGCCACCTCAATGCATTCTTTTAAAGATCATGAATACAAAGCAAATTGCAAAGGACATACAAATCCTCCAAAGGAAGAGAAGGGGAAGGAAGAGAAGGGGAAGAAAGAGAAGAGAGGAAGAGGAGAAAGGGGATTTTTTTTTTGTATAACACTTGTACCAGGAACATAGCCCTTCCCTGGCCTGCCCTGATGAGATGGCAAGTGATTTTGCAGCACTAATGCAGCAGGCTGGTGGTGTATCAGTCCTTTTTACCTCATGCTGGCCAGATATTTGTAGGACTCATTAAAAGAATCAAAATCACACTATAATAATTACATGAATGTAATGAAGAATTTATTTGTTCAATTGGTTGGGCGGCCCCCCCCCCCTTGGGCTACATTTACACCAAGCTTGAGGAGGCAGAGATGAAAGGAGAGTGTATTAGACAATTCAGAGGTGATATAATTTTGGATTCTGGAAAAATCAGATTTTAAACACCCCAAATAAATTTCTGCATGGCTCAGCTGTAACATGACATTTAGTATGTGTTGCATACTTGCTTCAAAATAGAGCCTGCCAGCTAGGACAGCACAGGGGGCTTGACAGAGATAATGATGGAATGAGACTTCCAGCTGGAGGAATGAAATGGTGAAGTCTGTAATCAAAACGTGAGTAGCATTTTAGGGCTGATTGTAAAAGAGTTGGCAGAAGGAAGGCGAAGAAAGTTCTCTTGAAAGCTTGAGAAATGAGAAAGCCCAGAATTGTACTGAGAAAGGATGCAAACAAGCCTGTGCTTCTCTAGACGTGGAGAAAATAGTGCTGTACCAGAGAGAAGGGCACTACACTAGTCAGGGTGCCACAGCTGTGGAGTAAGTGGTGGTCCATACCCTGGAGAGCCGGCGATTGAAACCTGTGGGGGTAAAAGGTCAAAAGTTAGGGAACAGACTCCTATGCTATAAGTTTGTTTTACTCACCCTTCCTTCCTACATGGAGCTTTCCCCAGGAAGGGGGAAGAAGGATAGGAGCAATAAATGAGAAAAGAGCTAGGGGAGTTTCTTAGGAGATCATTTGACTTACAAATACTGCTGTAGTGTTGGATAAAGCCAGGTCAAAGATAGACCACATGAGGGAATGGGGCCTGGTTTTGGAGTTACCTGCTCTAGCACCACATCTTTGTCTGTGCAAAGAGTGGTTGGTAGGTGGCTGCAGCATGATGCCTGTTGCCTTACCACAGATTTCTGCAGTAGGCAGGGTGGCCATCCCCCATGATGAGCTGAGTTACCAAGCCAGATGACCAAGCAGGACAGGAAGCAGCACTTGCAGGCAGAGAAATGTATACTAAGCTCCAGTGAGCAACCTAAGAGTACTTCTGAGCTCTGGCTCCCCACAGCAGGAACCAGGCTGCTTTTCATTTCAAAGAGACCGCAGTCACCAACCAGCATCATTTCTGTCTTCACTGAGTTCAGACATTTGGCTCCTCCTTACTGTATTTTCTTCTCAGTGTCAGTCAGCCTCCAGTGAAGAGAAGGTAATATTGCTCTTGGCCTCCATGGGTGGAGATAAGCAAAGGATTTAATGTCAAGGGACTAATTTGGAACCTCCAGAATTCAAAGCATATAACAGCAAGTCACTGCTCTAGAGGTGACCACAACTTCTTGTGATCCAAAAGAGGAGAGACTAATACTGTCTGTAGGCGGCTACTGTGGGACTACAGCAATGTGTGCTTTTTTTTGAATGTATGGCAAAGATGTCTTTTCATTTTCAACTGAAAAATTATCCCTCTTCTTCCCCTTCCACTTGTTCAATGTACTACCTGTGGGAAAAGAAATCAAATTAGCATCTCTGTTACAGAGAAGTTTCCAGCTTTAGGGGAAACATTGTCAATAATGTTTATTTCATAAGCCATATATAGAAAACATATTTTTCAATTGCTAGACTTATGATGTCAATTTAAAACTGTTGTGTTTCTAATTGATGCAGGAGTTATAATTAAGAGAAAAAGCGGAGAAATTCCATGCCCACTGGCAGTTGAAGCCTTTGCTGCTCACCTTAGCTATATCTGCAAATATGATGATAAATACAGCAAGTAAGTAAGAAGATGTGCATGTGTGTGTGTACTTCTTTCACACCTTCTCTGTTGCTGCAATGTTTGAGTTCTTCATGTTGAGCTCCATCTGAGGGCCCAATGCTGCTTTCACTGAGTCTCTGTCAAAACTTCTGTTTAAGTCAAAGATCAGATGCTGGCTCTGCACAAAGCAGGAACTGCATTGCTGGTATTGGTTTGGCTCTATCTACCCATCCAGCAGTCAAAAAAAAAGAAATGTTGAGACACAGGTCCTTTGCATCTCATAAATTACTTTTAAGAAGTGATGGGAGGATGAGCCAGCAGACTGATAGAGAATTCAACAAGGGTCTACCATCCCCACAAGTCTCTCAGGCTGGCTCAGCTCTTCACCTGTAGCAGTAGATGGTGTTTAGTTGATAATCCATCCTGGTGATATTTGCATCACCTGGAGCCAGAAGAAAGAAGACTTTCAGTTGTGCATGTAAAGCTGATCTACATGATCTGAGAGAGCAGAATGCAGAACTTCTAGCTCCTGAATTCCAGTTGGTGTCCTCAGTGTTAGCTCTTAATGTAGCAGGGAGGAACAGAAGTGAGTAAGAATAGCAGCGGTGAAGCTTGGCTATGGGAATAGCAATGAGGTGCAGAAGATTTCAAGAACTAAAAATTGAGAAGAGAGAAAAAGCAGCACAGGTTTTTCAAGCCGATTCTGGGCAAGGCTGCAAGAATTCAGTAGAACATACGAAAGAGGAGGAGATGGTCGCTGGAGAACGATATTGGGATCTGATCAGAGGAAATCAATGCAGAAAAGAGCTGAGGTAGTAGTTTTAAATGGTTGCTAAAAAAATGAAAGTAGGAAAGTAGGAAAATGGGAAATCTTATGACTGAAGAGAGAATATTCTGGCAGTCCTAGAATTAGTCAGAACCTAAATACAAAGATGTCAGTCCTTTCTAGTTCTGCCTTGTGCTCCACCTACCAGCAGTGTATGCTGTGGCTCTACCCCCACATCCTCCCACCTACTGTTGACAGCAGCAGCAATCATCTTTGCTCACAATAAACATGAGGAGAAGCATCAGCAAGCTTCCCAAAACTGTAATGTAATGTGACTGAGGCTTTTTTTTAGTGACAAATTGAAGGGATTCAGACCTACATCTCCCATCACAAGGATATTTGTCATGGGTGAGCTCGAGGAATCTTTATCAGTACTCTTATTTACATGGAGTGATACGGAGGTGAGAGTGTTGCTGAAGTTTGCATCTGAGAGACAGGAGGTCTGTTCTTTTACACACTACCAGAAATGTGCAAATCAGCTGTAAATGACTGTCAAACACATTGTACAAAATTTCTTAAAATAATACTTGAACCAGGCATCCAGTCCTATGTCTGCTTCTCCTTTGGGACTGCAGGGTCTTTGTGTGGGGTGATTTCTTGCATTCCAGTTGCAATTGTTTGGCTGAACAATGTTTTTCTCTCCTTTCTTGGCTTTTTAGGTATTTCATTTCTCACAAACCAAACAAGACCTGGCAACAAGTGTTCTGGTTTGCCATAAGCATCGCTATAAATAATGCCTACATCCTCTACAAAATGTCAGAGGCCTACCACGTGACAAGGTACAGCCGCGCACAGTTTGGTGAAAGACTTGTAAAGGAGCTCCTGGGCTTGGAGGACACCTCACCCTCCCATTGATGCTTTGCTCTTGGTGGCATAGGCAGGGGCTGGAGGGAAAGCAGAAGATACTACACCTGGAGCGACAAAGCAAGGAACGTGTGACACCACCAGTGCTGTCATCCAAAAATGCCAAGTGATGCCACTAGAGAGGTGCAAACTTTGTTCCTAGTATCAGCTGGATGTAAACATATAGTGCAGAAAGTGCCACTGGAAAAGCTGACCCAAAATTGCATATGAGAATGCCCTGTGGGAATCTGTACACCCAAAACAGACATAAATTAGCCGTCATCTTAGTGCTATTTGTTGAACAGGGTCATCTTGTAAAGTTCCTCTTGGGCCAAGAGCTTGTCAGAAGCTGGCACAGCTCAGCAGTCCTAGATGGGTATTACAGGAAACTCTCCACCTTCCTTGGAGCTACTCAATTCTGGGACGAGCACCATGAGGCTGCACCGTGGGCTGTGGCTGAGCACGGCTGCCATCCCGCGAGGCGTCGCTGCTGTCCTCCGGTGGGACAGGCGGAGCAGCCCAGCACAGAACACTGCAGCAGGCATCTTGACAAACACGACCTTCACAGGCAGGCAGCCAGCAACTGAGGACCAGTCATGATTTTTTCTTTCTGTGGTTTTTTTTCCCCTTTGCTTTTATTAATGTAACATAAAACAATTTGATCCCAGTTAGAACACAGAAAAATTAGGAGAAACCAAATACATTAGTGAATTTAAAATGACAAATATATTACATTGATTTTCTTTTTTAACCAGGATGAAACATTTTATACACAAACAGTGATTAATACTGTAAGTATTAACAGTGAGTAAACCAGTAAGTAATACTGCCTCATATCTTAACTGCCACGGTCAGTGTACAGGTGAGAAATCAGAATATATCAACTATATTTTTTCTTGATTTCAACTGTATCTTAAATGTTGCTTAAAAAGCTAATGTAATGGACTGTTAAGGTTTTAAGAACAATAATTTCTTGCTTTTTCTTTGGTAACTATCAAGACCTTTTTGGTCCACTTTAGAATGTTTGGCACACAGTTGGCAGAAAAAAAAAGTCACTAATAGCCACGTGTTTCCCATTATCACTGTGGGGTGTTCTGTAGGAATTCTTTTTGGTAGAGTTCAGGGCTTGTCACAGTAGTTGCAATTAAGCAGATTACATGTTTAGCAAAATAATGTAGCATTGTGTCTTACAAAAGGAAAGAAGTCCAATTGTAACCAACCTTAAACCTTGCTAAAACAGAGCAAGCCCAAAGAGTTCTTCTGTTCTGAGTGACACTGTAGAGGACAAGCATCATCGTGAGCTGGTGGCCAAGGCCATGTTTTGGGGCTCATGGAATCTGAAAGCCGCTAGAGTTTCAGAAAACAATGCCAAGAGAGAGGTATGACTGAAACAAGGGAATCAATACTGAGGTGAAATAATACCCTGCCCTCTACACTTTATTGATTTCAGTCCACAACTCAATCATCCAAAAACTCTGTATTCTGAAGGTTAGCAGTGATGGACACAAACAGAATTGCATTAACTTACAGGGCAGAAAACCATGTTGATTAGAGGACCCTAAGCCTGAAATTTTTACTTTACTCCCAAAGAATGACTCGAATTGATTCAAGAGGAATGGAGTGAATGATTGACTTACCACTGTAAATCTAACCAGGTTACATGTATCTATCTGACAAGAGGCAATAGAGGGTAACCAACATGAATTTGGAAACTCCTCAGATTTCATCATTCTGTGACATGCAAATGCATACCATGTAAATAACAACAGAGGAAGAATCCAGCAGGGGTAAATGAATGAGTAGCCCATGGAGTATCCTTGCAGTGACACCTTTCTGTTTCCACCAAAGTCTTACTGTTTGGAGTAGACCTTGAGGCAGATCTCACCTGGTTGCAAGGAGAGAAGGGGATGGCTAACTCCATGGTGGTTCTGCTTGTGCTACAGCCTGGAGCCTGTCCCACACATCCTGCTCTGCCTGCCAGCTGCACAGTGAACAGCAGCAGGATTCCTAAGCATCCTTTTCACTTCTCAGTCCACAAGGTCTCCACCCAGGAAACATGGGAGAAAGGACAAAACTTTGTGTACTGAGGCCTCCTAACCACAAAAGAAGGGGATGGGTTTGTATTAATGTAGCCCTTGGCAATGCCAATCTGCACAGGAACCCAAGGATGAGTTCAAAATTTCTTGGCCCTGCAGAGAACTGATACCACCCCTCTTGATTGAGTGTGTTTGATTGCTGGTTCTTGTCAGTCTTGTAAGTACTCAAAGGGAGAGAGCAGCTAGCCTGAAGCATGAAAAATAAATGTTCAGCAATAGAAACATACAGTTTTCTTTTTTCAGGAAATTTCACAGAGTGTTCTCATTGCTTCAGACAATGCCAGCCTATATTGGATCAGGAAGAGTAGCTACTAGCATATTATATCCCATAAATTTATATGGTAGTTAAAACTGGAGCAGTAAGGAAAAGACTGGCTGGAGCTTTGCTGATGGGATGGCTTAAATGAGCAGTAGCTGCTTCCTTGCACTCCCATGCCATGCTGGAGTATGTGCAGGGATACCCATGGCCCCAGCAGACATGGGATGGTTTCCCAGACCACCTTGGAGCCACTTGGCATTTCTGAGGAGTAGGCAGACCACTCTCCAGCTGTGTTGTAGGCCCCTGGGATAATCTGGAGCCCTTGGCCAATTGTTACACAACTACGTATGCTTAAAGGCCTGGATCTAGGCCAGCCCATACAGAAAATGCCTTTTCTTTTTTAGGTGACAGTAGGCCTGAGGCCTCAGAATATTTAATTTTTCACTAATGTATGCTGTTAATTATGTGGATTACTTGAGCTCAAATCATGAGGTCCTAGCTTTTTGCCTCAGGGACTTGGTCCTGAGTAGTTTTCCCTAGAATTGGTGTTGACGGGGGATTACACAGTGGCTGACTATTACAGGGAAGATGCTTTAGTCTCCTTTGTAAAGGAGAAAAATGAAGACAAAATTATAGCTTTGCAATGAATTTCATTTTCTTAGCCTTAACCATCCCTCATCATTTTGAACTGGTATTCTAATCATGCACGAACATTCCATAAGTAAGCAAAAATATTTATATATATTTATATGTACAAAATGCCTGAATTTTGGCTCTCGAAGCCAACAAGCAAAAGCCACCAAAGTGTAGTCTAAATCTACAGCTGACTCTTCCCCCTCATCTTTTCCTTTTATTGACTGGAAGTGGATAGGGTTGGGGAAAGTTAAGATTTCTCCTTGTTGAAAAAGCATCTTGCACTTTTTCTGTTACTACAACCAGGGCAAAGTAATTAAGGAAGATAGAGAATAATTTTTTGAAGGCTAAAATTTGTCAACTGCAGCTCAGCCTGTGTAGGATTATTTCCTTTACTGAAAACTGGCTTACTTAGATTTGGTTCCCTACCTGCTTGTAACATTAAAGCTTTTCCCTAATTAAAGGGGGAAAAACATTAGTCTCAAAGTAGTGCAAGGATGCTCGTTATAGTGTGTGTGTGTCTAATTGTGCAATAGCTTGTGAAATGATAGTTTGGGTTGTTTGTAGCCTTAAGACAATCTGGGTAAGAGATCTGAGAACTCAGCAGTAGGTAAAATGCAGTCAAAATGCCAACCAGGTCACAGAGGAATGGCTCTAAACTTTTTCAGGAAAAAAGTTTGACACTGAAATAGTGAAGGGAACACAGCACAGCTCCTTTCTCTCCTGCTGAATTGAATTTTCAGAGACATGTACTTCTGAAAACTGGTAATTACTTGTTCATGGTATGCAAACTTTGTTTCAAAGAACCAAGACCATCAGTAAGACATACCAACCACCTTCTATGCACAGTACTTTCAGGAAATGTCTGTCATGCCACGATCCATTCTTGGAAAACATTTCCTTTCCCAGTGAGTAATACAGCACTCGCTAGAGCTTAGAAGCCACTGGGAAATGGTTTCCACTGTTGTCTCAGTTGAAAAATACTTCAAGGGCTTGCAGGAATTCTGCCACTCTTTACTTCAGCCCATCTGTACACTTAACCATAGGGCACAATTTAAAGAAATCTCATCTCCATTTTCTGTTTCTGTTCTCTATCCCCAACCCTTCTATGTTACAAGTAGTCTAGGAAACATAATATATAGAAGTACAACTTTGTTTTCTTCAGGTAATTCCTAAAGAAAATTGAATTTAGCAACTCAAAACAGCATTCCCATTTTTTACCTCCAGCTGTATTTCTGTGACCTTTTATTTTTTCTGAAGATGTTATTTTTTTTCTAATATTTATTTAGAAGTCTGTCTTTAGCTGGGAAGTAGTGAAAGCAGCCTCCAGTATCTCATTCTTCCACGCCTTAGTCCCCTCGTGTGAGAGCTGATTCCACTGACGAGGTGGGGATTATGCTGCTCTGATAATTCTGTGCATCTCTGGTACTTTCCAAGCAAGGATTGCAAAGTGCTGTAACAACCTCAGCACTCATGAGACATCATTAGCTTATGAAAGCTTCTCCTTTCCTACCAGACACCAAGGCACAGCGCAGATAATAAGGGTGACGAAACTGTGGAGTTTGCACTCCTGCTGATTAAGGCCATGTTTGGTGTTTTCAGTGATTTGGTTCTTGTTCAAAAGCACTTTTCCACACTAGAAATGAAAGAATATAATTTCCCCCTAAGTAAGGGCTGTGGGACTTAGCATAGGTTCCTTCATACAGGCTGGCACGAGTCAAAACCAAGTTGCACTAAAGGTAAGAGAAAATTTGATAAAACATAGGAGCCCAACTAGCCTAGAGGAACTTAGATAAATGGAAAATCTGAAGGTGTACAGTAGTCCAGTAAACAGTGTGAAATTCAGACAAATAATTACTGAGTTGAGAAAAATCACTGAGGCTTAGATGGAATATGAAGTCTTCCATCCACCTCTGTTGTGGAGTTTGCCATGGCACTTTCTTCCTGCTCGGATTGATGTAAGATTGGTTGTTTGTAAAATGAGCTCATCTCTGGCTGAGAAAAACATTCAAGTGTCAAAGGCCTGTTCACAGTTTCATAAAGGCAAGGAACTCTAAGCTCAAAACAGGTATATATTTGGCCTGCTGTTAACTAGGATACTTGCACCAACACATCACATCATCTGCTCAAAAGGAAGTCTGTCATCAGTGCTACTTGATATATATTCATTCTTGTCACAATTCTTCCTAAACTTACCTTACTCCAGATGCATCATGAACTTGAAGCACGCCTGTATCATCACTTCACTGTTGGGAAACAGTTGAGAACAGTTGTGCTTTGTAAAAAGAATCTTTTCCTCTTCTTTTGAGTGACAGCTTTGTCCCTCTGGAAATCTAGCCCTGGAGAAGCTTCCTGCCCCACACTTTTCCTTTGCTTCCCTCATTCCTTGCATTTAGAACACATCCAAAGCATCCTGCAGGTTCTTGGTCAGTCTGGAAGAGCTGACAACACATGGTTGGCCCTTCAGTTTACTTTTGTAGCATTGCTTTGCTGGTCCTTTCTTCTATTTTGCAAATCTCAGATGAAACAGAGTATTGTTTCTGAAGCCTGTTCTGATTGCAATCACTGTGAAGGTGCTGTCTGCTTTGCCCAATTAGTGCTGCCCTAGCAGATTCAGATGGACCCCAAAGAGGTTTCAGCAGCACCACACCCACTGCTCCAATGGGAGTGGCTGTAAGATTCCTCAACTCTGGATTGCTGGCATACAGGGACCTTTGACAGGGTCTGGAGATTTGTTTTGTGTTTTGCTTTGTTTTTTGAAGCCCTTTAACTCTGATGGGTTTGGTGAACAGCTGTTAGGTATCACGAAAAGGCCTTAAGTGGTAAATCCCTTTTGTATCACTCTTTTGAAGTAATAATTGCTTGTATTGGGTGTCAAGGTGGTCCATGTGATGTGTAGTGCAAAAACCTTACCCACGAAAGCATCATTTGCTGTACCTGAACAACCTTGGATGCCTGGGGGCCCTGGGTGAGGAACCCAGTGGGAGAGGACTGTCATGCCGTGCTGTAGGACCATGATGTGCAGGACCTGACTGTAAAAAGAAGCTGGGGAGATACGAGACTGCAATTTGCAATCCAAGCTCCTTGGACAAGCAGACTTCATAGTCAAGCTGGTCTCAGAAGTTTTTCTAGGGAAGGGAAGATGCCAGGCCTATGCAGTTTGCTCCCAGCCCTGGCAACTGTGTTTCTAAAATAAACACTCTGGCAAATGCTTTCACGCTTCAAGTATTTACAGCGTGCTCTAGACTTCAGAGCATTTTGACCTATTTCCACTAGTTCCCCCCGAAAAACCTAGAAATTGAAAAGCAAAGCACAGTACACTAGGTTCAGCTGTCCAGAACCCCAACCCACTTGTGTCAAAGTAACTTTGTGGTCTTGTTCTCAAATAATCTGTGTCAAGGCATTTGCAAAACGTGACTGCTGAAAACTTGCATGTCTCTAGAAATATAATTGCTCATTTGGTGGAAAACAGTTTGCAGGTCTTTCCGACTTACTTTTTTCTTCTAGATATAAGCTAAATCTTTGCCTGGCATTTCAGTACTGAAATAAAAAAATAGCTTGATCCCATGGTCTGGAGGTGATATTAGAGATAACAAAACTCAGGTTTATGCCAGAGATTACTCTGATCCTGTAAAGGTGAAGCTAATCAGCATGGCCTGACACAAGGAAGAGTTCAAGGGCAACAGTGGGTTTGAGAAGGCAGAGGAAAGTTCAGAGGTTGGACACATGGAGGGAGAGGAGCCAGGTGATCCCTTCTAACTCTCATCATTCCAGCATGTATACCCCTCTCTCCTGCTGCCTTTGGATTAAAAGAAAAGGCTGATGTTTAACATATCCAGTCTGCTCAGCTGATTTAGTAACATAAACCCTGCTTTAGCTACATCCCTGGCCTCACTCCATGCCTTTCCTTAGCCTATACATGTTCAGTAGTCATCAGCCTTGAGTCACAGCACTGCTGCATGTCAGCACAGCATGGAAGCTACCGACTGTGGAAGCACCACGGTAGGAACAATGGAGATTCCAGAGAAGGAGTCTCCCCCTTGACATTTTGTTTTCATTTATTTTCAATGTGTGCATCAAATGCAGTGACAGTTCCAAAAGTGAAGATGGGCCCTAGCTAGCTGAGTGCTTTCAAGACCACTGGGCTGTGGTCACACCATCAGCAACTGCGGTTCTGTTGCAAAGTTCCATATTCTTTATAATTTTAAAGATTTCTGTCAAAAGCATAAATTCCAGAGGTAAAGTATACACTGCGAATTACTTTTTTTTTTCCTTTTTATTTTCTTTTTAAAAATCTTCTCAGAGCAATTTTATAACAGCCAAGTCTTTCAGGAAATGCAGGTGTGTGACCTCTTCACAGTAAGAGACACACAACTGTGTTTCTGCATGGGACAGGGAACTACTTTTGTGACACCAGTTTTGTTCTACACAAAGGCACGCTTGCAATAAATTTTTACAAGTTTTGTACACCATAAGCTAAACTCCGAGTTCCAAAAATGTGAAGTGTGGCAACAATAACAAAATGGATTTATAGTATCACTCTGATATCTTGTCATGTGATTTTATTTCTTCAACAAAGTTTGTTTACAACCAACAACTTTGAAATACAGTCAGATATATTACCGGTTGCTTTTCCTGTCTTGTTCTTTTTTGAAATAGGTGGGAAAGATGTTTGGTCATGCTCTGGGTATGTAAGTGGAAGGATGTAGAGAATATACTGCAAGATATGTTATAGGTTCACACTCTAAGAATCCATTAGAATCGTAAACCTACCATCTTTATCCAGCCATTGGGGACAAGGGCATTTTCTTTAGAAAGAATTGACTTTAAAAAGCCTTTCAGTGTAGTCTGCACACAGGCATAGGAAAGGGGACCACTGTCTGCCCCGTGTTGTCCTGACCCCGACAAGCAATTCTTCCCAACCACCTCAGGGCAGAGTAGGGTGGACACAAGGACAGGGAGAGCTGTCCCACCTCTCAAATATCTCTGCTGAACAGAACCAGCCCTTTGTCCTCACTGCTCTGGCTCTTCCTGGCGAGCATTGCCTGTACCAGCAGTGGCACCCAGCAAACCCGTGACCTGCACACCAAATTAGTGGTATTTGCAGACAAAACCAGACACATGTGATCTGCAGATGGCCACTGTTTCACAGCTCCAAGTCAGCAAGTTGCTAGGACCTGGTTTAAACCTTATTCCACAAGGGGAGCAGAAGCCTTGCAGGAGAACACGTGAGTGGAGTTACAGTCGGTCTTTGCCTACAGCCACAATAAAGATGTCCCCCACGCCTTGGGCTGTGTCCCTCATTTCCCCGCGGCTGCAAAGGCTCCACTGGGACCGGGCTGCCTGGCATCTCCCAGGTGTGTGAGTGTGGCTCAACACTGACCTCTGGCCGGGATCTGTCGGGCTGCCGTGGCTGATTTGCTCAGGGTGTTTCTTCATAGCATCTTGTGTTTTCCACATGAAGAAATTTAGTTTGCACCTAAGCTGTGCAAAAAAAAAAAGCCAGAATTCCGGGGAAAACAAAACATTAATAGAAGCCACCAGCAACAAGCCCCTTGACCTATTTGATCTCTTTATGGACCCTTCCCTAGGAGAGGACTATTTTTCTGAAGTTGCTTAGTATCACAAAAGGGGAGGGCAAGAGATTCTGGCTGTTCAACACAGCCAAGATCTCAGAAATCTTTTCAGCATGTAAGTAGCTGCATTGACAGCCCTTAACACTGGTCTGAAACACAGTCTGGACCCTTCACACAAGAAACAGACTCCTTTTCTCCTTCGCTGTGTATTTTTTGCACCACAACAGTCACTGCTGAGCAGCAGGGGAGGAACTCACAGTTTCTGCTCTGAGACGTCACATCCAGGCTCGAGAAGCAATCAAACCACAGTGCGTGCCTGCAGCTCAGAGTGGAGGCTGGCTCATCCCAGATGAGTGCAGAGGCTGGAAACAAGTAGGTGCATCCTCAGGGTGATGGACCGGCACGAACACGCCCTGGCGGGTGGCAGGGCTCCCCAAGACGGGATCAGCCACGCACAGGTGGCTCCCTGCATCGCTCCATAGGCACACACAGGAGGGACCTAAGGAGAGGATTACAAGCCCCTGCAGTGAGACCAGCTACACGCCAGATGAGATGTTCAGCTGTGCCATAAACCAAGTGATAATTTCTCCTTGTTCCCTGTCACGGTTGGAGAGTCGCCCCCAGCAGCACAGCACTTTGTTCCCTGGATGTGCTGTGACCAGAGCTGACACTGTGTCTAATCAGGCCACACCATCAGAGGTACAATAAGCAATGCAAATCATCTTTAACACACTAATTGAATAAAAGAAGGAATTTAATTTATGAAATTATGAAATCCAGGATCTGATTGACACAGACACACGCATTACCTTGGCGCTGTCATTTACAACACTGCCATCCGTTCAGATCAGTCCAGGGCCTGCAGTAATTCAATTTCCCATGAAATTATTCTCAAGAGAATTTGCAATTAATAATTCCAACAACTTGATGTTTCTTAATTAGGCCAAACTTAACATTCCCTTTTTCAGTGTTTTCTAATATTCTATTCCACTTGTCCCGCTGTCCCCAGAGAGGAACAGAGAGAATAAAAACGCCACCTCACAGACACTGCAGAGAAGGACACCCCCAGCTGTCACCAAGTCAAAGCACAGACTCTCCTAAAGCACCCTCACCTGAGATTTGACAAAGCACTTTACAGGCAGTAATGAACAGCATCTCATCAGACCCCTGCAAGGCAAAGCTATCTCTCCTCTCTTCAGACACAGCCTCCGTGCTGCAGTTTCCTTAGACTACAGCATAGTCACAGTTTTGTCTTTGGGAATGAATTTAAGAAATCAATACACAAAAGGTGATGAGAATTGAGAAGCCAGAAACCTCTCTTGCTTCTCTGATATTCCCACTTCCCCAGGTGAGGGCTTGGACAGGATTCTACAGGAACACCTGCGCCAGAGATGCTGGCATGGGATTCATGAATTTTACCTGGGCTTTTTTTGCAGGTTATGTTTCCTGTCACAGGTTTTGCCTGGGAATCTGCAGTCTGTCCTTCATCAAAGAAGCAAGAGCAGCAGCAAAGGAGGTTCTCAGTTTCATGGGGAAATGGCAGTCCACAAACTTGGAGGAGAATCACCTCCCCTGAGCAGACAGTCTCACCTCCTGCAGTGCAGCCATTGCCCTGCACTGGCCTGGAGACAGCTGGTACCAACTGCAGTGTGAGCACACCGAGGTGCAACAAGCCAAAATATGCTCCTTTTTCTACTTCCGTGACTCAAGGCTGGATTGCAGCCTTAAAAGAAAGGTTAGATACTCCTCCTGCCAGATTCAGACTCCCCAAGGGCAACAAGGCAGGATTTAAGATCACAACATTGTCTCAAACCCTTTGGGGAAACACCAAAGCAAACCTCTTCCATCTCTCCTGGACACACACAGAATTTACAAACAGTCAGGTACAATGATGCCAAATAATAATCCCCAACAAATGGAAAGTTTTGAGGGAAAGTGGGGAGGGAGAGGCATTTATTTGCTGCGAATAAGATTAGCACCTGCAGGCAGTCACACCAGAATAAATTGCAAATCACTCTCAGGAACTGTAAAAGTTCATTGCCTACTAGACTATCTGTATCCCAAAGCCTTTTAAGATTGAAACTGTTGGAGATAAAGACAAACACGTGAATTAATGGGCATAGTTGTATCTTGGACATACGGACTGGAGAAGCTGCTCTGCAAACATAAGCAATTGTATCTTCACCCAGCCACAGAGGAAAGTCTCCATCCAACACTTGCAAAGAAAAATCTAATTCTGTACCTGCTGGTGTTCCTCCAGTGTATGAGTATCTGAAAGGTATTCAGTAGGACTGAGACCAGCTGTTAAACATCTGTAGCCCTTTCAGGGGTCTCGGCCAGTGCAACAAACTGGCCATAGACGGTTTGAACAAATCATCCATATACAGCAGCATTCTCTTGCCTGGGATGGCAGCAGCCAATTTCAAGGCATGGTGCACTATAGTGATTTTAGAAGCTGCTTTTTTGAAGCAAAAAAAGCCCCTGGCCTGGGGCAAGTACACACAAACACACACCAAGCACAGACATTCAAGTGGACTCAGTGGGGGCCAGCAATAGCTTTCTATTGCTCATGTGACAAGCAAAACAAATTCAGGAACTTTTTCCCACAGGCCAGCATGTATGATCTGTCTCTCATGATTTTTCCAGTAGCATCACCACCAAATTTCAGTGGAAACATGTATAGGGTGGTGGTTCAGCAGGCCAGTGGTAAATCACGTATCATGAACATCTTGCAGGCACTGGGATGGACCCTTCCCTCATTGTTTCCTCAAAGAGCAGCCTGCAGGAGTGATGACCAGGCTCCCTCTTAGCAAGAGAGAGCAGGTGCCAAACAAAACTGGGCTGCAAGGGAGCTGCCCAGCGACAGCCCAAACCCCAGGGAGCTGGAAATGCTGTCCTGGAGCTCTGTGGGTAGGACCCAGCCTCATGCCTCTGCATCAGGTTTAGCAACCAGATGTGCCAGACCAGCCAGACCTTACTCTTCTCCCCATGTGCTCATCCTACCTGTCGTCTCATTGGTTTTATGGCCACTGGTCCCAACCACCTCTGATTCTGTACTGCAAATAACCAAATGGCTTTTGTGCAACCTGAAAGGGACAAAAGTGCGACAGAAAGAGAGTAAGAAAGGATTTCCTCTGACTGTTTATTTTCAAACAACGAGGAGCGATTTCTAACATAATGAGGTTCATTGTTGCACGGAAGCAGTGCCCTTTCCCAGCTGACAGAGCCTCTCTAGCAATGACAGCCTTGCAGCAGCCTGCAGGATTATTTTGCCTGAGGTAGCTTAACCCAGTTTTTCTTGTCGATAATGAAAATCAGCGGTGGATAAGATTTGATGTGGCTGCTGTTCTTTGGGGCTCTATGCAAAGGCTGAAGCACCCAGGAAGATATGAGCACCTCTACCTTCTTAGGGCAGATTTCTGTAGAAATGGGTGGTTGCAAAGCTCCCTTCCCTCATTGAAAGCAAACCGTAACACCTTATCTGAAGTGAATTTATACTTCTGGTTCAAAAGTTGCCCTGCTCTTCTGTCAGCACCTCAGGCCGGTGTGATAGAGGCAGTCAGCAGAGAGCAAACTGCTCCCCAGGAAGGTGACCTAAATCTCGCTTTGCCCAATGCTGCTACAGGGCACTGAAGGGGTTTGTGTGCTGCCTTCCCTCCCCTCGCCAGCAGCTAGGTGCTCCAGGGCATCCATCCTCTCAAGGTGGAGCAGTGCAACTGCTCCACAGTCCCCAGGGCTGAGGAGAAGCATCCCCTAGAGAGGGACAGCCTTCAGAGGCTCTGGTAACACAGTGTCACATATGCCAGCTCTGCTGAAGAGCCCAACTCTGCCCTTCCCAGCTCCCCCCGCAGTGCTGTGCAAGTGCTCCCTTTGGCAGATGTCCAGCAGGAACATCTCTGGCCAAACAGTGCACAAGTGTCCTGAAGAAGTGAAGGAGAATGGCAAGAACAGCTGAGCTGCTCAAAGCAGTGGGGAGAAGAGGGAGCAGGAGTGTTTTAGGAAAGGGGGGTAACGGGTCACTATTGTGGGATATTTAGGCACCTTCACACAGGCCTTGAGTTTCACAGGAGGCTCCTTGGATGGACCCAAGCCTCCCAAGCCAAGCTGTGGCCAAAGAACTTCACTGTAACATTGCAGCAGTGGTTGGGAAAAGGCGCAAGAGTTGCATTTGGCATGGCTGCCAAAAGTTAATTAAAACAACAAAAACAAACTGGGGAGAGGGCTGTGCATATGACAGGGTTCATCAGTCAAATCAGGTAGAGCTTGTGCTTATTACTTGCGTCAGACCAAACTCCCCACAGTGATTCCTTTACCTTTCCACCTCCTCGGGGCTAATTTAAGAGCTGTTCTTCACAGCCCATAATAATAGCGAGAAAGAAAATCAAATTCTGTTCTGCCAAAAGGAGGAAACTGGAACAAGGGAATGGGCAGGAAACTTGTCTTGCTGCCATCTCTGGCTTTCCTAAGGAAATTCGTGCTCCAGGGCACCCAGTCAAAGAAAGCAGAGCTGCCAACAGGATGCATGACTCTGATCCTACCCACAAGAGCAGCCAAGTCCATCTGCTGGGAAAGGGAAGGACATTTCCCACAAATAAAACAGCAGTGGGGTGGGATGCATAGGTGAACACAGAAATAACCATCCTGCACAGAGAAGCATTTTCTCTGGGAATACCTTGGGCTCAGACTGCCTCTTTTTTATGTACAACACTCCACCCGCCACCAAACCTTTCCTGTGAGGGGCAGGTAACCTCCCCTGCCCCAGCAGAGAGCACCAGCACAGGAACAGAGCTCCTCACACAACAGGAGCAGTAACACTGTTTGTGACTGCTCCTGCTCCGGCCTGTGCGGGCACAGCGAGCGAGGCTGACGTGATGCCTCCTCCAACACAAGTGTTCAGAATTGAAGCAAGCGGGCTAAAAGGTCACCTTCCACTCACGTGGATTTGGGCCTACCCTTTGTGTACCCCATGAAATGACTTTTTATTTGGCCAAGTCTATAGAAATGATTTTTTAAAAATCTTTCTGGAAAGTCACCCGATGGCTGTTGCAGCAAGGGCACCAGTCACTCCTGCCAGGCTCAGCTCTGCTCCACACAGGCTGGGCACGTCTTCAGCTTCATTTCCAGAGAGTGTTTAATCCATACGAAGTGGATCACAGAAGTATCGTGGTACTGGCATTAGGAAACCAGCAGGGCTGGTTCCAACCAATCCCACAGTGCAGGGGTTCCCAGGGGCAAAAGCCACCTGCCCTTTTTGTCACAATTTCTCTAGCAATGGAGCCCAGGGTGCCCCACCTTAAACCTGGACCCCCTTTGTGCCAGGTGCGGATACCCAGCTCATACAAGCCTTTCTCCAGGCACTGCTAACAAAGGTCGAAATTCAGATGCAGAACAAAGATCTTTGCATCCAGGCTAATTGCAAATCCCATGGCATGCTCTCAGAACTCTACATAACTTGTTTTCTTCAGAAGCTCTCAGAGACTGTCCTTAGGGACTTAGGCAATGAAAAGAGCAGAACATCAAAGATGCCATCTTCTACCAAAGAGACTTTTGAGAATGCAGATTCTATGGGTTTATGTCTGTGGCAGTTTTGGATAGGAATAAAATTCTTTAAATCATGTGGAATTTGGTCCCCAAAGGCACTAAACTGCTATTCACAATAAAATACAAAAATATTTTCCTAATCCTTTCCAGACTCATTTTTTGCCCATACTTCCTCAATGCGAAAGTCTGAAATTTAAAAACTATCTGCAGCCATTTTCTGTTATAATATAAAAATCAACCAGAAACATCTTAACATTTTATGTGAGAGGTTGAGGACACCATTTTGTAAGTAGCAAGAAAAGTAGTTTGAAATGAGAGCTGGAGATGGGATTCTCCACCCAGCACATTAAATACCAGCTGCTTGGTCATTCCTTCTGGGTGTGCTCACCTGGCACTGCCCCTTGGCATGTTCCTGGTGCTGCACTTGCTGTTCTTACCTGCTGTGCTCCAAAGGTGCTCAGTGCATCCATGTGTTGGTCCAGCTTCAGGACACTTCAGCTGGAAAATGGAGCAAGCATGGACCAAAGGATTTGATAACCCAGCAAGCAGTTGCCTAAGGAAAGAACAAAGGAATGGAATTAAAACCGAATAGTATTACCTCCACCTGCCCTTCAAGCTCCCATTAATCTCTGTCTTAGAGACTTCCTGGTGCATGTTTATAAATTTGCATGTTTTACAGCCCTGTTTTCCACTGAAAGGGCTGTCACATCCATGGAGTAATTTTCAACAATATGAAGTGCTTTTGTCTTAAAACTGGTACCTGGCATCTTTTTTTTTTTTTTTTGCCTTCTCATTCAGTACTTACAAAGAACAGCCATGAGTTAACTCCCTATCCATATACTCCTTACTGCTCATGATCTAACCTCTTCTTGTACAGCCACCCTACCTTTCCAGCTCAAAACTGGACAATTCTTGCTCCTTGCTGATAAAGGATTTCAGATTTAACAGGGAAAGAAGTGGCCCCTGGCATACACTCTGTGCCACTTGCCTTGTAATTGAGCTGTGTCTATCCCCCTTATTCCATTTTCCCCTATTAAGATTTCCCAGTGTGCTGTGCAAATACTTTGATCCGTTCCAGCACCTAATCCTGTTGTGTAAAATGAGAAGCACAGAGATTCCCAGGTGGACAACCAATTTTTGGGATGTTCCCTGAGCAAACTGACAACCCCTCAAGAGCATCAGCTCTCACCAGCTGCCTGCAAGCACTGTTTGTGGACACCTAGCAGTGTTCTCTTTACTGATTTCATCCAGAAAGATAAACAGCTAAAGGCCCAACATTGATTTACCTTGCCACACTGGATTTGCTGGAAGCCAAGGAAGATGTAACACCCCTCAGGATCACTCAGAGCACTGCCTGGCTGTCTTTCTTACCAAGCCCCAAGAACAACGTGAGTAAGAAGCATCAGTGGGAATCTTACACAAGTAAGAACCATAGGGAACCCCATCCTGTTTTTACTGGAGTTGAGAGAAGGACCTTCACCCCTCATCATCCCTCCATCTGCCTTGAGGACAGCTCAGGGAACAGCTGTAGCAATGTGTGACCTGAAAAACCTGCTTCTGACCTAGTTTAAGGGTTCAGTCTGTACAGGCAAAACTAAAGAAATGGCAGAATCACATTCCAGAAGCTCTGATTCTATGAAAAATTATTTTAAGGAATCAAACATAATTAGCAGACAAATGGCTCACAGTTGAAGCTAGACATTCAGCCTGGAAACAGTTATTCATTAAAACAAACTTATATTGGAAGAGCTGACAAAAGGAGAATTAGATCAGCTGAAGAATAAGATTTCCTAATTCTCAAGTTCATCTGTTTCTCAAGATGTTTAAACTTCCAAATTTTATTTTTAAAAACTAACAATCCTTAAAACTTCTGAAAATTGTAGCCAGTCTTTTACATCTGAGCTCTTGCCAGAGGTCACATCCAAACAGAAGCTGAGCACCTGGCACAGATACCACTGTTGAAGATGTTACAGCTGATTCTGTAGAGCACAGGATAGCCCCATCTTATTTTCCCTTAAACTATGAATTACTAACTTTGAAATACATTCTAAGCTGCAGCTCTGCATCTGCTTCTCCACGCCCTCTCCCTTTGTGACTCTGCTCTCTTCTGCTTCACTTCTTTTTCATCTTTTCTACCAAGATACCAAGAAGAGTGTGTGTGTGTGTCATTTTCTTTTGAAGCTCCTCCCAAGACAGAAGCCCTGACCCTCACCAGTGACCTAAAGATGCCACCCTCTCTCAAATAACTCATCCCACAGGGAAAGGAAGAGCAATGGCTTGATACAATTCTGAAACCAGCTGGCAGAGAGCCTAACACCAGTATGATGTGCTCCATGCCACACAAAGCACAAACTACACGCAGGGTGGAGCATCTTCCTTCCCCAGATTGTTGAGACCAAACTGTTATGTCCCTTTCTAGCAGGAAACTCCCTGTCAAACACTGGCTTAGTGTTGAAACCAAGACCTTGATGCAAAACTTACAATCTTTTTGTCTCTCTCACCCCGTTTCTCCTCTCTTGACACTACAGGTACTGCTGGCTTTAGATATCAGCAGTTTTGGTATAAGTTAGTAGTAGTACTATTATTACTATAGGCACCTCAGCTGCAACACAAACCAGAGCATCCCTCACCTCAGCCTCTCTTACAAAAATGTAAGGCTTGATTTTATGGTCTAGTTAAGCCAAGCTCAAAGGACTTTCAGCTACCAAAAGTAACCACACTTTCTGTATTTGGGTTGTTGGTTCTTTTTGTTTGTTTTTGCCAGCCTTCCCTATCTTGTCTTATGGAATGGGCAGAAACAGTATCCCAGGGAGGAGAGGCAGGATCAGCATTCCTTTCTCCCTCAGCAGCAACCAGTAGGCTGGCTCAGCTGAGCACGGAGCTGCCACCAGGAACCCAACCCTTGCTCACTTCAAAAACAACCTTCTGGATGGGAAGAAAGGTGGCACAAAAGTTGAGAAAAGTGTTTTGCAGAAGTGGTGCTCATCACACTACCAGACCACAACAGACCCTCAATAGTAATTTTCTAACCCTGTTTTTACCAGACTACCAAAGGTGACCATTAATTAATACAGGTTTGGCAGAAAGATGCTTGCTACTTCCAGATCCTTTTTAATTAAAAAAACACCTCAGAAAATCCTTGGATTAAAAACATCTGCTGGGTAGAAATAGGAACTTGAAATCAAACAGATCCCTCTTTCTGCATACAGAGCAGCAACATGCTGCTGTGCTGCAAGAAATCAAGTCAAGTCAAATCAAAAGGGTATTTTGCACCCATTCAGACCTCTTGGAGGGCTGTAGAGAGAACATCTGTGGACTGACTTTATTCTCGATTTTTAAGCTTGATTACTAGCACATCTTAAAATAGCTGCTGGATGCTAAGCTGTAAATAAAATGTGAAGGCTAACAAAAGATGCAACCCTGACATTTGTGCTCATTCTGTAATCATGGCTTATTATCCCAGAGGTTTTTTCAGTGACTTCATTCACTTGAAACGATTCTGTAGAGGAACAAGCCTCTTGCTAGAGCATCCTGTAAGAAGTTACTGCTATGAAATTATTCACTGTACTTCAGGCTTGAAGGAGGACACGGGTGATGCCTGCATGCCACTCAGGGCCACATAAATTCATAAAGCATCTACATTTAAAATAAACCTAAGTAAGGCAAAGGAGATGTTGGTATTTGTATACAAAAATTAAACATCTTAAAATAACTATGGTTATGGCAGTAACACCCCAGAAAGGAACTGGGCAATGTTCTATAGGATCCACTTTAAACAAGACAACAGCCCTTACCTCAGGCAGGTTACAGCCTTTTAATCTCTCCCAATATTCAGCGTCCTTTTTTCCAAACAGAAACAGGCATCTTCTTGAAAATTCAGGATTTAAAATGCTTTTGTTAATCCACAAAGAGTAAAGCTTAAACATTCCCTTATAAAAGCAGTATAGACATCTGCTTTTATGCACAGTGACAAGCAAGCAGAGTAAACCCATGCATGAAAAACTGCTAAAAAGCATAACCTGAATTTCCAGAAAATGAATGGGAAACTTTTTTTCAGATCTATGTACTCAGGTAACATGGCAACAAGGGAGTTCTGGTCAGCAGTAATGCAAAAGTTGCTGGATGGTTCATTCAGTCGGGCTACTTACACTAGGAAGTGAACTGAGAACAGTACACACAGGAAACACGGAAGACTCTAGGCAGAGACATAACAGACTCCTACATTTAACACTGGATTAGATTAAAAGCTTCTATTGCTTTTATTTTTCCTGTTTTAATTATCTTTCAGTATCACCTGCCAGCTCCCAGGTGTTAAAGGGCATTTAAGATAGAGAATTCTCATTTGAATACTCAGATATAATCTGCAGATGCAAAACTGTTCCTTTTGTTTACTGCAGCTTGACAAGGCCTTTTTATTTTTGCCAGCCATTAATATTAAAGACCTATTTCCTTGATTTAATTCAGATTTTGAAAGTCACTGACTTCTGCTACAGAGAGAAAGTTTGTACCCAAGACTTCTCCTTTCCCACAGGTTGCTAGGCAAAACTCTTCCTGTCAGTACAATTAAAAGAGTGGAAGTGTTTCACTCTTTCTGATAGATGCTTCTGTAGGTTCTGCTGGCTGATTGTGCCCTTGGGGCTGACTGCAAAGCTGAGTTTCTTAGACCAGGAACAAAGAACCTAGCCCTGTATGCCCTGGAGTGGGAAAGAATGATGTGCCCCAAAAGCTGATCTGTGGCATCTCTGAGGCTGGACAGATCACAGATGAGATTTTTGGAGCACTGTCCCATCTCCATCTCACTTAGCTTGCAGCCCAGCTCTGCCAAGGGGATGCCAGGCCACGCCTTGTTGGCAGCCCCATTTCCTCTTACAGCAGCAGGAAAACTGAAAATTCTCCTTTTGCAGCTCCCCATCACTTCCCATGCAGGATTTGCTCCCTCCCCAGCTGTCTTGGTGAAGTCTCATCTGCAAACTCTCTAAACTAGACCAGTGGAGTGTTTGCCCCCTAAAAAACCTTTATTAAAAAAAGTATATTTTTGTTTAAATATGAAGTATTTACAATCTATCACCTCGTGCAGCACAGGCACCTGAATGCCCCCCCTGCACAAGAGAGAGCAGGGGGACAGCACGAGCCCATGAGCACAGGCACCCCGAGGGGCTGAGAGCTGCAGCTGTTCCCGGCCCTGGCACAGGGATTGCTGGGAGCAAGGAGAGGCACAGCAGGAATCTCCAGAAGCCCAGGCCTAGAGGGGCAGGAGGGTGACAATATGTTTTAAGGTGACTATACAGTCAGCATTAACCTTCTCTCCTCAGTGTAACACAGCTTCTAAAATTTCTTCAAAATTATAATATTAAATACAAACAAAATCTCTTTTCTTAAATACAAATATACACCCACATATACACACTTTTAGAACAGGAACTTTATGAAGCAACTAAGTGAAATTAAGTGGTTGAAAACTACTTCAATCTACAAGCTCCAGGCAGACTTTTACTGGCTTTACTCGGTTCTATTAACCAGCACACACTTATCTATAAAGCGTTCTTCTTTATTTAAGTTAAACAAATTTTCAAGGATGGTTTCCATCTATAAAATGAACAAGTACAAGCTCTGTACAGCAGACTTTTTAAACCAACTGAAAAAAACAGTTTCCAAACTATGTTTTGAAAATCTGCAAAATAAACAGTATCACCATTCTTGTTTTGAAGATGGTAAGAAAAGTTCTCAGGAGACTCCATCACAATTTGCTTCAAGGGCTCTTAATTTGTCTTTCAAATGGGTGAATTTCTTCAGCATTAAAAACCCCTAAAATCACAGTAAGTAACTTTGGCACACTGTCATGTAAACATAACAAAAGGATACCACTTCTTGTCTATTCTCTCCAAGAAAAGCTCCTATATTAAAACCCCTATGCACAGCATCCATGGGGAATTACTGAAAAATTATTCCTACTTTATGAATGTTGTTGTCATTAAAGACTTAAGAGATGGAATATGGATTTTTAAAATACTGTTACTACCAATTTTGATTCAGAGATAAGAGGCAGGTCAGTATTGAGAGTTGCAGCTGCTGATTTCAGTTAGTACTGCCCTTAATTTGATCAAAGCTGCAAGTGGAAATACCTCCATGGTTGAAGCTGAGTGGTTGGGTTTTTTTATTTCCTTTTAAATTCTGTTTTTCAAAGCCTCAAACAACTGGCTTGCTGCTGAGCTCATATTTCAGCATTTGTTTTCCAAAACATGAAGGCATCTATTGCTATGTTTATGAAACACGTTCTTCAAGTTCTCAGCTAGGTTAAAAGGCTACAGGGAGAGACTAAAAGCTGAAAATAGTTTATCCACTGTCTGGCCTTTAAAACAGGCAAGTTTTGGAGAAAGTGGATTGTGGATAAGCAGAGAAAGAGTATTAATTATTCATTTAAAAAAGTCAGATGATGATGGATGGGTAAAATTGGATTTAATGGCCCCATCCAAAAGGTAAGCAGGTACCTGCAGGTCATAACACAGACACACAAGGTATCTATGGGCACACAGACTGGCACAGTAAAGCCATGTTGCCCACGAGAGTACCATCTCTACATCTGATGCATAGGTACAGCCAAGGGAAAATGAAAAATCAGGAACTACTCTACTTCCAGGACAAAGGAAGAGGGGGACTGTACCAGCATACTACAGTACAGCAGATGTTTTTCATCTCCTTATGATCAACCCTTTTATTTTTCCAAGATCCATCATCTTTCCAAAACCACTTCCTGGCATGCCATGTCTGCACTGATTTTTGTCAATGCTGTCTCGCTTATTAATAGTTATTTACTTTCCTTCTTGCTTTAAAAGCTCATTGAAGCATTTGCTTTTAATAAAAAAGTATATAGTCTATGCAAACATAAGAAAGGACAGGTCAAAGCTAGGGTTACCTTTGACAGTATTGTTTTATAAAATTGACATCAGCTGGACTGAAGCTGCAGAATGCACAAGTTCTATGGTTAAAAACACATAGGCTATGCAGGTATCCAGGCTGATTCCCAGAGTCAAGCCTGAATCCATTCAAAAGCTACATTTAAAGAAACAAAATGGAGGAAAATTTCCCAGTAGTAGGCCTATAAATTACCAAGTGCAATTCAGAGATATTACACAGCTCATCCTTGCAAATTAAAATCCAGATCTTGTGCTGTCATCAGTGGTGGTACAATTCTAACTTATTTCTACAACTCAAAAGGGGAGTTTAAGACAAATTTTTCTCATTAGGGCCCAGAATAAAACTGTGCTGAACCAACATGGCTGCACAAAAGCTCTGTGCAGTCTACATAATTTTGTAACTAAGGAAGAAATCTTTTAAAGACAAAGTACTACAGAAATGATCAACACAAATATCAAGTACAGGTTTAACGTTATCCAGAGCACAGGTGATGAATTCCCAAGTTGGAGCAATCATCTGGGCAGATGCATTGACTTCCTCTGCTATTTTCTTTCTCCTCCTGAGTTTCATGATCTCCAGCGATGGTGAAGTGTTAAGAAGTAGATCCAGTTTGCAAAGCAAAAGCATCCAGTGTTAGCACGGACATCATACCCAGCAGCACAAAATCCGCACCCTCAGTTTCTCTCTCCTAGCACTCCAATCCAATTTCTGGTTATACATATGTCAATCACTTTGTTGATAATTATAGGATGATGAAAACGGATACAAATCATTGGGAGCTGACAATATATATACTTTCATATATTTATATTTAGAGTCCATCATAGAAAAGTTCATATTCAAATTACCAAGTACACACAGGAGAAAAAAAAAAACTTCAAAATGACACTTCTGGTTCTGGAAATGACAAACCATGACTTCTATTCCAATGGAGTTTTCAAATGACCTTCTCCTAGTAATTTTTCCCACCCTCCCTCCCACACTCTGTTCCCCCACAGATGTTTCTTCAGATCCTTTTGTTTATAATACGTCAGTTGTTCCTAGAGTTAATTATCTGCTGTGCAAGTAGTAGCTGAAGACAAAAAGGAACAGTTGAAGTCTGCAGCACAATTCCTTCATCATGTGAAGTAATGCTCAGTGACATCTTTGCAGTGCTCCGAGTCCCCTGAATCCCTGGTGTCTGCTTCAGCACTCTACTTTCAGATAAAGGTGGAATACTGAGGTATATAAGTTCCGTGGAAAGTTTTAAGAAATACATCAGTAATTCAATCAAAACTTTCCCCAATGTTTTTCAGTTGAAACAGCATTTTGCTTGTAAGTCCTTCTACTGCTGCAGATTAAGTGTGAATTTCCACTGCTGTGACAAAGAAGGATTGCAGATCTCAACGGTGAGACCACCATTTTTGGCATTTCGGCTGTCTAGACAGAGGTTGCTGCCAACGTGCCTCAGTTTAGAATTGCTTTCAATTTGTTCCCATTTCTGGAAGAGAAAATACAGTTATTGACCTGGAAAAGCAGGAAAAGGAAGAATTCTACATCCTGTCCTTTGAAGTCTTCATAAGCCTCCCTGGCTTGTGCCTGGAAAGCTGTAAAAACTGCAATAATAGGAGCAGTTTAGATGATTCTTGAGTAAGAGCATGTAAGTTCTGGCAAGCCTTGCCAAAACAGCTGTTCTTTCAGCTAACACTCAGCAAGACACAGAATACACCAACACATTTCCCTCTAGTTCAGAGCTTCTCAAATACAATGTCCCACAGTTACCTGTGTGACACTTGTGGTCTGAAGAAAAAAAAATGAGAATCAAAATCCATCCACGTACCACTACAATACTGAGCACAGAGAAGTAAGAAGCACATTTGCTGTAGACAACTTTACAGAAATCCAGACATTTGTCAGACACCTTTCAATTCTACAGAAGACAACCAATCTGTGCTGTCAAAAATTCTTTGTCCAAGATGATGTCAATGACAGAATAAATCCCAAATACAGGATTTTTTTTTTTTTTTAAAGGGGGTGGTTTCTCTTGTATGTCTACCATATTATGCCTGTAAACCTTATCAAGAAAATCTTGCTTCCTTAGTTTCCTTTTCTGAAGAGTGGCAAGAATATTCCTTCCCTCATCAACAAACAGTGTTTCAGTTACCTCTCTGCAAAAAGAGAGATACAGAAGCAAGGAAGCTGGCAGATGATCAGAACTGATGACTGAGCTGAAAGAGATGAGCTGTTGTATGACTACATCAAAAAGATGGTATGACTCTGCAAATGTGATTTTCCTCAGGCATGGGAAATAGATGAAGTTACAATGATGCATTGATAAAAATGAATTTAAGGAGTCTAGTGACTGCTATGAAGAGGCTACTACAGAAAAGAAGGAAAGCCAAACCACATTCTTCTGAGACACAGAATATATAATACTCAAACTTCACTAAGACCTTTCAAAAAGACATTGTGGAATATATAAACTCTTTCAGAAGACACAAATGGCAGTTAAACACTGTTATATATCAGTGGGTGAAACCTTTACATAAGGGCCCTGTTGGGATAAAGCTTATTCTGCCTTTATGACATCATAAATTCCAGCTTTACACACACAAGCAGTAAAAGTAGAGCCTATAGAAGGTCTGATCACCAGTGCATGGTTTATTCACCATCCTTGTTTTCCCCACTGTTTGCAGAGTGCAATCACGACATACTAACCTGTCTGCTGTCGTTTTCCCTACAGCCCTGAAGTTTTATTAGTGAACCAGGTGCTCTGTCCACAACAGTAAGGCACAAATCCATGTGTTTCACTGACTTGTCCTTTGTTAAGGCCCATTCCTACAAAAAGGAAGAAACAAAAAGTGTACAAAGTTGTGTATGTTAACACATGCTATCTCTGCATATACAGCACAAGTTAAAATCCTACAAATAGCTATGTGCAAGCATTAGAACAGTTCATTGCTTCCCACAAGGCAGGAAAGAAAAAGTCCATTTAAACACAGTAATTCCAATTGCTTCAGTGTCCCCAGATCAGCTCTGGGCTGAGCTGGCTCTTTGCTCCCTCTGCTGGCTTCACACAGCTGCTGCGGGCAGCCACACAGGGTCTCGTGGAAATTATTTCTCCAACTGCTTATTTAGTTAGATGTTTATTTTTATATATGGGTGCGTATTACACCTTTCCCCTGTCTTCTATGTGGAAGGATTTCTACATATATATATATATAAAAATATAAAATTATATACATAAAAACCCTAAAAGCTTGGTCTGCAGCATCACTGGCCACCCTGACCACACACTGAACAAAGCATATGGACCACAGTGAGGAAACAGCAGTTCCTAATACAATAGAGACCACTAGAAAGCAATACACAAGAGGGGTAGAGAGAATGTTCCCTCCCATCCAAGGCATGATGTACAACAGAATCTCCTTTAAATGTATTTAACTATGCAACTCCTAAAGAGAGAGCAAAGAAAAGCTGTTCTGTATGCACTGCTGCCCAGCTTGTTTGATCTCAGCATCTTTTCACACAGAGCCTGATCTTGCACTGATGTTCAGACCCTCTCCATATGCCTTTCTCCTTTTAAGTCTGGTCTCCAGGGTCCACATTGGTCTCCATATGTCTAACTATCCTTTGAGGAAAGAAGCCAGTGGATTAAAGCCAGGCTAATTATCCAAATCACACTTATAAACTACTTAAAATGGCATGATTAGCTTCTCTCAAGCAACTAAAGAGGATTTAGAGTTGTATAATACAAAACCCTAGACATACAGGGCCAAGCAGGTATGTTAAAAAACATTTAAATGTTATTTTTCATGTAACCGTGTTTCAGAAATAAAATAAATGTAGAATTACTTTGAAACTCAGCAGATTTAACAATTATTAAATCTCTTTGGGAAGAGATGCTCAGGACACTGTCAGAACTTGCAACCCAAGAGAGTTCAAGAAATCACAATTGTACAGGTCCCAAGTCACTGGATGGGTACCATATTCTGCAAGTACCAGAATGATGACAACTGTGGAAAACAAAGCAAAGCCAGGACAAATCTGTGCATCCCTTTATTTGTCTTCCAAATGCTTAAGCTGATAACTTCTCCTTTTACTCTCTATATGTTAAACTCAAATGACAGCAAAATTACTTCTCAGTTCTGTCCAGTTTGTAAGATGCCAACAAGAACCATTAATATATAATAAATTAATAGCCACTTTTTTAGCCACAACTAAAGGAATGGGCCAAGTTATTTCCAGAGCTTATCAGGAATTACAAATGGCCCTGAACCCTTCCCTTGTAAGATTTATACTGAAAAATGACAGTTGAAAATACTACCAGGGATGTAGTAAAACTTGTCTGAGAACCCTGCAGTCAGAGCTAGAACCTTGAAATTATTGCCTTTATACATCTCCACCTTTCCATCAAAAGGCGGCATGAGCCCCAGCCACAACAGAAATCATGCAAGAAATCATTTAAAAGCCAAAGATACAGCTGCTTCATAAAAGCACCAAGCTCTGTTACTAGAAACATCCACATGAGGGCCCTTCATGTTACGAGACACAGATGCTTTCCTCCACTGGTCAGTAACTATGACTATAATGGAGATAAGACAGAACAAGTTCCATTATTCCAGAGGAAAAGAAAAATTGCAAGGAGTGTATATGCTCAGGGCACAGCCTGGAAACTGGACAGCTTTATGCAAAAATTGGAATATCTCAAAAAATCTGTGTCAAATCAGATATAAAAAGTTAGTAGAATACAACTAACCTGAAATCTTCCCCTTGCACCTAAGTGCATTTGGTTTTACCTTTAGCTACTCTACATACTATCAAATGTACCACAATCTATTCAGCCCTTTGGAGGTGCACAGCTGCCACTGAGTTCTACCAGCCTGGGGAGGGGAGAGCAGGGGAAAAGGGGGGCAGAAATCCCATTTTTGCTTGGGTTTTGCATTTTAAGTTGTGTTGAACATAAGCCAGAGTACACTCTTCAAGTACAGGAGAAGATTGCCACAGCCTATAATATCCGAGTGCTCTTAACTCCCCAAAAAACCTCTTGATAAGAATAAGGTGCAAAACACAAAGTACAGATTAAAAGACTGTGGTTTGTTCCCTATCCCTCTACTCCCATGCTGTTATTTCTTTTCAACCCAATATGAGTTCTGCCTGGACATAAAACCTGGTTTTGACCCATCCTGCTTCTTAAGCTGTCTGAATGTCCTCTCAAAGGTATTTGTTCAGAGCAAGTGCATACTGGCTTGTCAAGGTCAGTGCCACAGAAGAAACAACACAGAAAGAAGAGGGTCAGATTCAGGGGAGGGGAGTTGGAAAGAGAAAAATAACTTTGTGTATCTATAAAGAATACACAACATCAGCAGAAAATTCTAAGATTTCTGCTCCATGGCACTTATGACACGTCTACCCCTTCTCCCAAAAAATCCCCTGTGGTTTCTGAAAAGATGAGGGTACTTTCATAAAGGTAATTGAAAGATCCTCCACAGACAAATTCTCTTTAGTGATAGGGAAAGGAGGCATTTCTCACACGTTGATTTGAAAGAATTGTCATCATACATCTTCTGGGAAATTACTTTATTTTAGGCTTCATCTTATTTTAGGGTTTTCCCATTCTAATTTAAATTAGAGCAAACTTCTGACAGTCATTCAATAGTAGTTTTTAATTGGTCAGCCTTCTATTTTAACAGCTGTACTTGACACATTAATATTACATTTGATTTAAAGTCAGGTTTAATCTGACAAGGATTTAGTGACAAAGCAGCACACAAAGCAGTGAGAACCTTTGTGTGTATTTCATGAATGATAACTAAGTCACAACTGCATAAATAGATTCTTTGAAATAATTAATGCTCTCATTTACAGATCTGACACATTTGCAATTAGTTTAGGAGTAGGATTAGAAAGGACTTGTTAAAACACTCCCCTTTCTGTGAGTGAACATCTAGGCACCTCTGTTTTCTAGAAGAGCCAAATGGAGATTTATGACAGATTTTTTTATACTCCACTCCTGCAAACTGTAAAGGACTAATAGGGAAGCACAGCAAAGCATTTATTTTGCTGACCCTAGGCCATATGCTTAAAGCAACCCAAATATTTTCTTAAGTAAAAATCACCCCCAAAAATCAAACACACCATTTCATTGAAAAAAGCTTTCTATGCAACTACAAAACCCCTGGGAAGGAAGTTATGGCCTCTAGTGCAAAAGCAAATGTTAATAGTGACAAAGGAAGGTGATAATGTGATGCTCACTGAATGAATCTCTGGGCTCAGATTCCTCATCCTGAAAATGCAAAATTATATTTGAGGGAGAAGCTATTTAGCCAATCTGTTACAACAACCGATCTGCTGCTTTGGATTCACCTTTCCCTCACCAGTACACAGTAAACTGCTTGAGTTAAAAAGTTTAGCTTCACTTTCTTTCTTTTGTTTAAGACTTCCTGTAGAAAATGAAATTAATGGCATACAGACCTGGTTTCCCCCGGCATTATGACATTCATAAACTCCAACAACACCATCTGCAAAATGGCCCAAAGTGTCAAGGCAATTGGTACCCTGCTGCAAAGCCCCAAAGGCTATATCTTGATGATCAGGTACCCTGAAACAAAACCAGAAATATCTGCTTAATTCAGTTCGGGGTTTGTTTGGGAAGTTTTTTTCAGGTCTTTTTTTAAACTCCTTGTTTGTAAAAATACTCAGAGTATTTTTAAGATGAGAGGTTAAGGATGAGTGATGACTATTATCTGGAAATCGCAATCATCATTTGAGGGGAGGCAACTACCTAATCATTAATTGTTCCAGCATGAGTAAACTTGCAAGCTTACCACAGAGTACTAGAAGACTTATACCAGAGAAGGAGGATGAGCATAAAAACTCAGCACAAAAATCAAATTTAAGATGACTTATCATCATTTAAAGTGACTCAAAGCTGAATGTTATCAGTTAGGTCATCAAGTCCTTTTGTCTTTTCAGGCAACATAGCTTGTGGCAGAAATAGGACACTACATTTTTCTCAGACTGTTTTTACTGAAATGTTAAAATGGGGGTTAGGAATTATAAAAAAAAAAAAGAATCAAAGTTTTTCTGATATATTATTTTCTCACGGTTGCACACTCCTAGCATGGAAACACCTAGGCAAGTCCATTCAGCAAAGTACAGTTGAGGGTAGAGCCTATGAGTTCATGTCTAACAGTGAAACAAGGGCATATCAGAGCTTTTAAAAACTTCAGACCATATTATGAGAATAATAATCCAACCCAGCAGAATGAGCACATGAGGGATGGCAGAATAAGACAAAATTACATGTAAGTAATGCTTATGGTAGCACATTTTCCAGGAGATACTTTTTTTCTGATGAATTAGACAAAACCAAATATCTTCTGGCACTTCTAAGAGAAAATAAAGGAAAACTTACTTCCTCAGTATCATCCTGGTTTATGAGACTTGTTAGTATGTGTGTCTGTACATGTTGCACTGGGGCTGTAATAGCTGGTGGTGCTTTTGCATCTCAAGTCTGTATGTCACTAGCAGTTACCTTTCACCACTGACATGAAGTGCCCCCAGGAAAAAAACCTCAAGTATTCTTACAAGCTACACACAGTATCTTACACCACTGCACTACCAATATTAGGTTGGCAGACTAGTCAGACTAGTTTATGGGCTCAGATCTGACCAACATACTTCTTAATGGGTTATTTAACCAAAATCTTTCTACCCTTTCAAAAAGTATTTCTCTTCAAGGATTTTTCATTAGTTAGGATGCATTCATGTTACAGAAACTGTTAGAAGTGTTATCCCTCATTTCCCTCTTCTCAGCCCTTCCCAAAAGTCAGTGATTATTCAGTGACAAGAGAAAAGGAGAGAAGGAGGAGCACAAGACTCAGCTTTTCAGAGTCTTAGGCATCTACCCTTGTCTGCCATACAAGGCCCTCTTGGCTGCTGACTGTCATCATTTGTACTGCAATGAGATTCAGTCTCCTCACTTAACTACATGTGCTTATGCAAAGGCAAAAGCTTTAAAAGGATGACAACAGGACACAGAACATGTGCTTTTGAGCAAATAGCTTGTGTAGGAGACTAGCTTCAGGCTCAGGTAAGCTGAGTCCTTTGGTAAGTCAGGTAAGCTGAGTTCTCTAAAATACTACAGCTGTAGAAAAAGAAGTTAACTAGGGAAAAATGACTCTTTAAGAACAGAATTAATAAAAAAAGCCAATAAACCTGCATGAGGCATTGCATTCACAGATAAAGTAAAACACACCCTTTACATCCAAGGATGGAGAAAGAGAAACCAGTAATTTCTGGGGAGGGCAAAGAAGAAAACTCCATATGAACTCTGTTTCAGCCGAAACTCACCGTAACTCAGGATAAACATTTTCAAGATACCACTTAAAGGGTTTGCAGCTAAGTCTCTTTCTGAGTTCCATTCTGCTTTGAATACTAGAGAAAAAGAAAAAAGGAGTTTTCAAAATCAGCCTGTTGTCTTCATATATTTTATGGAATACACAGAAAACTCAAGAACAGTACAACTGTAGAAACATATCCTAAAGAGACAACACTGGATTTAGCACTGCTTTCACCTCAGAAGGTGCTGTCTCATGAAGAATAAACAAATAGGGCAAAGAAGCACTTGTGACTTACTTGCCATAAGGTACATTCCTGGCTGAAGGCACTGCTGCATAATAGAAATTTTTATACTCATCCATCCAGACTTCTGCTGCCCTGCGTGTATTTCTAGGGACAATGATATGAAACACACGGGTTATATTTTCTCTAGGTGCAATTAAACCATGCAATTTTTCCTCAGGTTGATTTTAATTCTTCCCAGTACTACATGGTCAGCTGCCTCAAGCCAGGCAGAAGAGACCCTAATAAAAGACCCAAGTAATAGAAAACCATTAGAGAGTAACATAACTGAAATCAATGCATTTATAACGAAGTTTTTGTCTTTTCCCCAGTCATCACTGCTTCTGGTTTTCATCCAGAATTTAACGCACATATTTCAGTTCTTCCTGCAAATTGGATGGAATTTATTAGGTTGATGTTTGGTTGATCTTTTTATAAGAGTAACTTGACAGAAGACAAATTCAGTGAGTGTTCACCTGGATAAAGCAAGCTAATTTGGAACATAAAAATCTCAACAACTGGCAATATTTAATAATGTCTTTTACATTTTTGAAAACAGATGTGCTAACACGGCAAGACATTTTCAGGCTTCATCCTATTCCTACCAGTACAGCATTCGAAGTTCCAAAAAGACACAAACTGTCTCAACATTTAAGGCTATGAACCAAACAAGTCTTCTGTAGCTGAGGTAAGAGGAAACACAGCAATCAGAAAATATTTTAAATGTTTTAAAATTTGAGATTGATTATTGTAATAAATGTGAAAAAACCACTAACCCAGATGTTTCACTTCTAATCAAACACATCTCTAAAATTCCTGTATTTATGTAAGTGGTGTCTTTAAATTTCCTTTTGGACTGCAAGAGGGTCCAATGGCTTTTTCCCTCCCCTGGCTTCCACATAAAATTCATTTACTTCTATTGTTTATAGCTTCATGCTTAGAAAATTAAGTCTTATTTCAGTTGCAACTACCATGCTCTGAAGCTTATTTTACATTGGCAGAAAGTTCATCTAAAGCAACTGGAGTGAACTCAGTCAGCCAATAACTTCTTTAATACAATTTTCCAATTCCAAAGACAAAACATAGTCAGGATGAAGTGAGGAGGCTTGCAGGCTGCTGAGAAAAAAGGATGTGGGGAATAAAAATGTTACAAGACAAACCCGAATAATTTTTTTGTTTGAGGACTGATTTTTTTTCTTGCAGAGATTCCTCTAGTTTTTTGTAAGCAAAATCGCACTCAGTCCAGGTCAGAAGCTATGTGAGCGTACCCTCACCTGCAGTCTCTCAGGCCTGTGTGCGTGTCAGTCACTCAGCCCCTCTTGTCTGCTCAGCAACCAGCTTGGCTGCCCACAGGCCAAACAGGTTTTGGTGGTGGGAGAGGAACTACTTAGTTTGCCACGGTTTAATGACTTCCAAGGCGCTTTCAAGGCCAGAATGCCTGCCTGTATCCCACTGCCCCGTACTCAGGGATTAAGAACAGCTCAGGCTGAGTGTGACACAACTATGGGCACGGTGTAGATGCTGAGAACTGGCTGAACTAGCAAGGCCCTGAAGAACTCAGGGTGCTGAGTGCAGCATGGGGTGCACCTAATGCTGAGCCAGTTAATGAAAGAGCACGGAGAGATCAGAGGCAGCTTTGCTTGGAGCACACTGGGGCCTGCAAGGCTCACTGGCTCATCTGGAGTGCTGTGTGAAGGCAGCACCTACTGGTCACACAAATCCTGCTGGACACAAGCTGTACCTGCCCACATCACATGGCCAGGACATTCAGTGTCTCATCCAAAATTTCCAACCTGTGTGGGCTGCCAAAAGGCCATGCATACTGATGAGTCAGCTAAAAATAGAGCAGTCCAGAACAAACTGCTTACAGCCAAGAGATAGACAATGGCATAAGCCAACATGTCCCAACTGTGCCACTAGCACAGATCCCATGCACCAAATTTCTTGGCGCCATGGTCCCACACACATCTGTATTATAATATCTGTATTACACAGATATCTGATTACCTAAGGTTTCATATTCTCTCATTGCTGAAATTGATTTTAAGGCATCCCATTATATCAGTCTGACATCCAAGAAAGCTATTTACAGCACAAGAAAAATCAGCATCTTGGCAACACCCCAAAGATGGGAAAACTGCACAGTATATTCATACATTTATTCACTTTTATTAACCATGCTCCTTGTTATGACACTGTCATTTCAAAACCTCATTAAACTAAACCAGTTGCATCCTAAGATTACATAATGCAGTTGGAAAGGCAAATCTTTCTACTCTCCTGGTGCACCCTATAAATGTTGCAACAGAGATATTATGTATTGAGGATATTTCATTGCTAGCTTTTGTGTTCACATATATACTATTATTCATTTTTCACTGCAGCATAAAAACCACAAAGAATGGGTAAAAAGAAGAAAAATACTACTGTGTCTACTATAACTACTGAGAGAAACAGGACAGTGACTTTATTTTAGCAGACTATTAAATTCATTAAAGTCACCTTGGTGGCACAACCAGCATGGAAGGGAAGAACTACACCCTAAGGAGATTCCTCAGTCTAAAGTGAATCACAAGTCCAAAAATATCAGCAGCTTAGAAGATTCTTATGAATTTAAGTACATCTGCACTCTCTGTGTTGCTTCATGTTGAACAGAGTTTGGGCTCCACATCCCTTCAAGGGTAAATAAACAGTTTTATTTCCAGCTCTTAACCCACAGAACCATAGCTGAGACTTGTACTTCTTCAGCCCCTGAGCATCAAGTCCAATTCTCTAAACCAAAATCTACAGTGATTCTTCAACTGCAGCTGATACAGCCTTGATCAAAATGCCCTTGGTACACTCACGCAATACTTTTATCCATATGAAGTAAAAACCACTATGAACATGAATCAGCACTGCTGTTTCCACTTTATAGAAGAGAAACTGAGGAGACAGCTCAGTATTTCAGCTACTGCTATGCATGGGTATCACCAGCAAAATTAACAGGCATACTAATCTAAGCCTTTAAAACTGCAGTTTCTTAGGTCTGTAGAAAATGCATTTTTAAACATAGCACAGGAAAAGCAAATATGAGAGAGAACTAAGTTGCCAAGAGACTGGCACAAATACTGAAATCAGTCTCCATAATCATTTGCCTCTCACATGCTGATCACATGCTAACAAAAAGCAAGCAAAGCATATTCATAACTTAGTGTATTCTGGCTCTTAGTGAACAATGAAACTGTCTATAAAATGAAGTTCTATGACACAGTTCTGAAAATAAAGACTTCTTTAAAATCAAATAAACACAATATTGATGAAATACCAAGCTAAGCATTTCCTTATTTTCCAGATTCTCAGTCTGTGTCCACCAGAAGTTTCCCTCTTTCAGATCAGGTTCTTCTCTCAACCTACATAGCTGACTCAGTCATTAGTTTCTTTTTAATTAATAGTTTACCATGACAAATAATACTGCAAATATTCCTAAAGATGAGATCCCTTAAATGAAGTTACTGCCACCTGCTGATCATCTGAGGAAATCCAAACCATGGCTATTTAGCAGTTACCTTGCAAAGACAGTACCACTCCCACCGGGAAACGTGTAAGGATGCTGCTTGCGGAACACATGACCCACTCTGCTGCAAGGGATGATTTCTAGACTCCCACCACATTGCCAAACTCTGAATGAGATCTCTGAAATAAAAATAGGAATGAAAGACCAATATCATAAAATACTGTTATTTTGTATTCTATTCAGAGAGAAGGCTTTTAGTGATTGTTGCTGAGAAGATCAGCAAGACAGTTTTTGATAAATTCTAGGATAAACAAAGGCATATATCTCAGCATTTATGATTCTGCAAGCTCAGCAGAAATAAACATACTATCTTGTAAGCAAAATGTGTATCTTCTCGTATCTGAAGTTACCAGCATTGCCCAAATCCATAAACCCTGCTGCCATTTGCCAGTGAGTTAGGTGTATGTGCTTTATCTGAAGAGTAAACAATAGTACATACATTTAATAAATAATGATCTAGTTTATAATAAAATTTTTCAGCTGAAGATGGAATAACAGTGAAATCAAGGCAAACTAAAATAATCAACAGATTCAAGCTGCTAACTTACTATAGCAGATAAAAAAACCACTCCCAAACATTGGAAGGAGTTATATCAAGTCAATGTTGACTTGAGGATACACCAAATAAAAACTTAACTTTTGTAAATTGAAGGTTATGGACAGTACACTTTTAAGCTAATCTAATGATCTGAGCCAGCTAGTGATGACAAGAAGGTCTAGAAATATTGATGCTTTTCTCAGTTTTGACCTTTGATAGCAGAAGTCACCTAGTGCTGAGAGAGAACTTTTCCACATTAATTCCACGTAAGTGCAGTAAGAAGGGTGCTTCCAGCAGCACTATTTCAATTTTGATGATTCCCCCTTTAGTCCAGCAGCTCATACCAGACAGCCTTCAAGCCTCCTCAAAACCATTCAGCATCTTTCCACAGGTTTACAAAAAAAAAAAAAAAAAAGGCATCTCTAAATTAAAGTCAGTGTCTCTGTTTTATGACAAACTACGTGACATGCCTTCTTCCCTCAGAAGCTCTCCTCCACATGCACAAAAGAAGTCATAATAGCAGAATTACTTCAAAACTAAATTTGAAAAAACCAAAACAAACATAAAACCCAACAACTACATGTTAGAGAACACATCATCTTAATTGCACGTCCAGGGAAATGTAAAAAATTTTTAAAAGTAAATAAAAAGATGTGATTTCATCTGTTGGCAGTGCAAGTTAACTGCCTTTCTTCTTGATGGCCATATCCATGAATCCTGTACAGTCAACATAGTCCAAGCTATAGATAGATCATACTTCCAAAACATGAAAGACAATATTGTCTTTGACAGTAACTTATCCAGTTGCATTTACACGGGACAACAGGCAAAAATAATTTTTAATTTTTGTACACCTTCCAGCACCTTAGATCATGAAGAATCTCAAAAGAAGTGAACATTATGTGAAATGGCTCAGTGGGAAAGAGAGCAAAGGACTAGAATATAGGCAGAAGCAAACTAATTCTTATTTGCACCAACATGGCTTCTAAAGCCTGCACAGAAGAAGAAAAAAGAATTTACAGCAACTAAAACTCAAAACAACCCCACAAATTGCCTTAAAACAACCATTTTGTTATACTCAAACAGTAGGAAAAGAAATTTTACTACTGGAGCAAGTTCAATGGACATAGTTTTTAAATGAAAAGGCATTAGTAGCATGTCAAAAATTCTTTATGAGATCAAGTTACTCCTCTGTGACAGATTCGTTCTTTTTATTAGAGTGTGTCATCAATATAGAAGACAAGGAATGTCTTACTCATTCCCTGATTTTAGAAAAATTAGTAAGAAAAGCCTAGATTTTCAAATTAGACCCAAACCTTCTCATGGTCCACCCAGTTTTCTGGTGTACTCCGATTCTCCTAAGCTTATCAAAAAGCATCATAAACATACTGAGAACTGGAGTTGCTGAGTTGGAGACAAGACTGAACTAACCTTGATCTGCTTTTTGTACAGCAGACACGTGTTACCAGTTACATTTAGCAACAGTCTGAGAGTGTACCTATCTTCATGGTAATCTGGGCAGTTTAGAGAAAATACTGCAGGCTCATCTTGAAATTTTCCAAATTGATACTGACATGTGAACAAAACCTCATATAACAGCTGCTCTGTACATGCTTGAAGGAAAAATGCTAGCTTTTATAAATGAATATGATATGCAGAATTATTTTGCTAGTCCATTTAGCAGGTTATTTGCATGTAACACCAAGCGACTGATCTAGAGCTATGCTTGAGAGTAAAGAGGCCTGACAAGTGTGCACATTGAATTTTAAACTGCACATCACAGATTTCCAGTTATCTGGTGCATGCGTCATTTATTGCCAATTAAATCATATGCCATGTGATTTTTACTCATCTTCAATTAGTCTGACAGCTAGGAAGAAATCATTAGCTGCCTTCTGCCTGCTTTTCAGGCACCCCTAAGTCTCCATCTTCTTTCCATGGAGGGGAAGGAACTGAATGCAGCAAGAGCAACATAAACATCTCTTGGCATCCTCGAGAGAGGAGCTATTGCTCGTGCCCTTTCCTGCTATCAAGGCCTCAACTATCGAAGCACAAAAGTAGTTGCTAAGTGTTCAGAAAAAACTCAGTTGCTAAAGTACATGCTTGTAACTAATCAAATATTTCAGTGCTTGAGGGGTAAAAGTGGTTTTCAGAGTGAATAGGAGTATTGCTGCATCAAATTTATCCAATGGCTTTCCATGACATTTAAAAAAGGAAAAAATTATTATGTTTACATTAATACAATTTAGCACTATACAGACAAAAGAGCGAGACAACAGAAACATGGAATGTAATTGCTCAAAATATCTGAAGGGTTTCTTCAAGTACTGCATAGGATGGTCAGAGACAGGACTATAGGGATGCCACTTCCAACTTTTCAGTGCATTACAGTAGCATTAAACATTTGGTTACCATGTCTCTATACAGCAGACACTTCCTTGTAGGCCAAGCATATGCTTAATGCATATGCAGATTTCAGTAACTCAAAATACTCGTGGCTTTTTACAAGTTCAAGGTATTTCAGGATTTTGCAGCTAGCACGTGCAGTAGAGAAGCTTCTATCCTGAGAAGTGTTCCTAAAACACACTACTTGGAATGTCTGAGATGCATCTCTACCCCAAAAAACTAAACTAATGACAAACTGGAATTCTTGAGGAGCTGTAGAATTCTGTTCCTTTCAAATCTTTTTTGTTTTAACACAAGTAACATATACTGGTCTTACATGGAGAAAATCTTTGTATAATACTGTAATGCAAATAACTACAAAAACCTACTAAGGCCAGATTTAACCACCTGGTCAAAGAAGAAATGCCCAAAGCACAAGTTCTCTCAGTCCCTCCTCCCTCTTGCCTAAATTTCACTCGCTTCAACATCTGAAAATGAGGACTTACAGAAAAAATGACTTCTTGACCCTCAGTATCTCATAGGGCTAAAGAAGGGGTATAAAAACTACAAAATTCACTAAGTTTAGATGCCAAGCAACATACTACTGGCAAAGTTTAGAAACAGGTAATTCTTCAGTCAGATAAGTTAACTGATTTAAGGTTAACATTAAACTCCTTCTCTTGTATCCTACTTTTCATTATTAAATTAAGCAACATCTTAAAAACATGCCTTCAGCTGTCAGCATTTAAACATTACTATATTTAATTAATAACTTAGGATGATGCTTGACTTTCAAAAAAGATAGCATTTTTGAAACTAATTGCCTATCTACAGCCTGTAATGTTTTTACCAACTAACTTCCATTACAAAAAAAATTCACTGCTCAATGAGCTAATACTTTTATTCCCTCATATTTAGCATATCATTTTTAATTTGTTATAATTCTTTCATTGAAATAAACATTTTGGATTTTAGCAATAACATGTATGAAATTTTAACTCTTTGCACAAAATCAGGAAAACCATGATTCCTTGACAGTAAAGGAAGTGATGAAACCTGCTTTCTTTCAAGGCTGATCAGAAGGTAAATAATACACATACCTAGGTTTTCTCCACCCCAAACATCCATCATCATGTCATACTTCCCTAGTTCTTCAAAATAGGATTTGTCCATCACAAATAATCCACCAGCTATCATGGGTGTCCTAAACAAACAAGAAAAATTAAATTAAACAGAACCATGAACTTGGGGTAACTATTAGTTGCACATCAAGATTAATACCTCCTTGAAAAACCTGGCAATGCTTTTGAAGGCAACTTATTTTGCATCTGTCACTTCAAATGCTGTTTCCACACACTTCTATGGCATACACAATGCCACGACCACCTTCTGAGGCAGCTTTCAAATCTCCATTTGGCTCATAAGCCCCTCATTTAAAGGGTGGCAATTTGTGCCAGCAACAAGACATTAAAACTGATGCTGTATTTTTAGCTATCAAAACAAGCTAACTTTAAACAAAGTGACATTTATTTTTTCTTAAGAGTAAATAATTTACTGGTGTGTTTTAAACTATTTTTAAATACCATTTATTTCTGAGAGTCTCAGAATGTTCCATATATATTAATGAAATTTCAATATTGATGTAAGCTATAGTAAAGATATTCTTTCAGACTCAGAGAAGATGATTTCTAACTTTGCTTAGCTGCAAACTACAATCTACTTGAGAAGTGGTGGTACAGACATACTTTATGGGAGCAACTGGATTTCCTTGTCGTGCTCTTCTTTGCTCTGGTGTCATGTAATCCCACTTGAATACAAGGTTCCAGTCAAAGCCTTCAAGAAGAAAAGTAGGCTGTTAAAATTACTGTGGTCATCATTCAATTTGTAGTAACATAATGTTCACTAAAAACACTGGGAACCGTAATTTAAATTAAAACTTAAACTTGTGCAAAATTCTGGGTAGAAAACAAACAAGTAGGAGTCCAGCTGAAAGGTAAAGAAGAAAGAGTAAATCTCAAACACCAAATAACTTTGGATCTTGTCTTCATTTATTTCACAAAGCAGGAAACCCAAGTGGTACCCCTACATCAAATAGAAAATACCATATGATGATCTTCCAGCCATTACAAATGCTCCCAACAATCTTTACTGAGTAACTACATTTCTACTCTTTAGAAGTGATTGCATATTTCCATTTACACAGGCTTTATGCAGTATTCTTGGAGGTACTCTGACAGCAAGAGCTCTCTATCATGAAGGTCACAACAAATTATGTAGGTTCCACTTATCTTCTTAACATCCATTTAACTTCTTACTTTCCCATTGTGTTTTTAAGTGCATCATTTTTAAAACCTGAGGATAGTGCTAGAGCACCAAAACCTTACTTTCCTTATGCATATACATGTAAGTGTGAACACACAAACAACTGGTCTGGGCCTGCCATGAGTTAAGCACAGAAGCACAAAGATGACTAGAACAGACAAGATCAATAGGTTGCCTATAGCACCTTTCTACATATCAGCCATTAAATTACCTCTTTTAGGCAATGGTACAGAGCTGGTATAGGACAAACTTCATATAGGAAACACTTTCATAACAGTTTTTGTGCTGGGTTATGACCATGATCATGAACATTATTAAAAAACTGTACAAGGCCCATAGTCCTCTCCCAGGACACCTCACAACTCAGCCTTGTACACTCTGCCTGCTGCCAAACACATTTAGATCCTATGAGGTCATGTAATGAATGATTTCCAGACTTCTGGTGCACAGATGTCAATAGTTTTCATTCTCCAGTATAAAGATAAAGCAATTACTTTGTAGGGAAGTGGGAAAAAAAGCTAAAGTAAACAGACAACATTACAGCCCTACAAACTGCCTGTCTGCATCTGTAAAGGTGCATAGCAATGACTGATGTAGGAAGTTAGAAACTCCACAGTTTTCATTTTAACCCACGAGATACTTAGCACACACAATACAGAAATTACCCTGAACAGTCTTTACAGCACATATGCCAGCTTTCTCTCCATGTTTGAGTATTTCATGAAATGTTGCATTGTAAAAATGAAAGACTGCCTAACTACTCCAAAACTCCAAGTAGCAAAACTGTAAAATGGCTACAACCTACAGTACTGCTCCAGCATGAAGAGTAAAATGAGTTCCAATATTTCCATGCCGTTAAAAAGCCGCATTTCATCCTAGATAGCCAGCAAAATTACTTGCATATGGGAGAAGTTGAACAACCCACTGCTCTCCAGCAGCAGCAATAGAGACAGTTACGGTGTCCTCCAGTGAACACAAGGGGTCTCTTTTGGAACACAGCACTCTCACAAACTGAACAAGTGTATAAAGTCTCTACACATTCAAAACTGGTTTTCTGTCTCCATTTTCACAGACTCTGGGAAAAATCTGCACTCAATGAGATAGTATCAGTAACTCTGTAAAAGGAGTATTTTTAAACACAGTGCATATCCAGTATGAAATTCTGTCCAGTATGAAATTCTATCCAGTGTAAACTGCATCACAGGCATATTCTAAATTATTAGATCTCAGTTAACTACAGCTTGTTCCAGTAATTACAGAGTTTCTCGGGGTGGCATAAACACTTTCAGAAACTCCCCTCCCCCACCAAAAAAAACCCACAAAAAAACAACCCCCAAAAAAACCCCTGTAATATGAAGTGCATGGATTTAGTTTTGGCCAGACTTGGGAATTATTTCAGATGTGTCCACTTAGAAAAAAGTGTGTACCACTTGGTTGGTTGCTTGTCTTGGGTGATTAAGTCCTTTCAAGACAGACCAGGCACAAATGCTGTCCCAGCTGTTTCAACTCTCCATGCTTCAGCCACACAGACACTGTACCTAAAGTTGAAAGCATAGTTCGGTTTCCATGTTTAGACTTGGCCCCAGTGGAAATGTCCTGTGGTGCCAAATGCTGTAGAGCCTCTAACATGGCAATCTGTCTTTTGGGAACTGACAAGAAATATATTATTCATGTTCCAACTGACCCTCAAATAGCTTGGCACACTGCTATGTGCAGGATTTCTATTAATGTTAAAAAGAGACAGTTTCTCACTCCTCAATCAGAAGTACATAGGCTTCACAAACCTTAAAAAAAAAATGAAAAATCCAATCTCTATTGTGCACAAAGGGAAAAAAATGAGTACTAAACAGTAATAGATAAATGAATGAATTGGGAAACGTAGTTTCAAAGATAAAGCATGAAGAGCAGTAGCAAGTGAAACAATCTCTCAATCTTCTCCCACTTGGAAAGAATTTAGCATGAACCCAGCAGCAACCAATCTAAGGTTTCAAGGAAAGAATTCCTTCTCCTCTTGCAGACGACAATAAAAGCCACATAATGGTATAGGGGATTTTTGTAGTCGAGATTTAATGAATAGATCAAGTAAAGGCCTTAAGGTTTAATAATGCTGGCACACACAATAGCACAGAACTATACATTAACATACTGTGAATATATGCACCGTAGGCATCATTTCAAAATATTAGTTAAAAGGATATAGAACCTCTCGCCTCCAGATCACTGATGAACTTGTAGCATATGCAACATTATGCAAATACTGCTTTTATTTTAGTTTACTGGAACAATCTAGGTGACCAGTTAAAGACTAGAACCTAAAAGAATAGACTTGAAACTGTTTTTTCCTTCCTCACTCAAGAAAGTCCACTCAGAAAAAGATGGGACACTGTGAGAACAGCACTATCATTTTTATACTGTGGCTCATCTTACACCTTTATGCAGACAGGTCAGTTTCCAGGGTTGTGGGAACAATTACTTACAAACAATAATAAAAAAAGGGGATAAGTGGGTAGAGAATAGCTATTTTAAATACTAGATTCTTGTTAGCAGTGAAAGAAGTTTTAAAAATCTGTAATAAGTAAGGAGTTTAGCATGCAGTTGCCCTCTCTCTTTGAAAAAGGAGATGAGAAGAATTTTTTTTATTTATTCTTATTTAGGGCTTCAAAAGTAATTTTGATATTTGCTGTCAATGCTTTACACTACCTAGACATATTGAAACTAGTATTTCTCAATTTAACAGTGGATTTTTTTAATGGCAGAAGTATAAACACTACAAATTTTCGTGGTCACGTGTGACTGTTTTCACAATTACAGATCATGGCTGACAAACATTTATTTTTAAAACACATTCCAAAGTCTTCTGCTTATTCAGAAGAGTTAAATTTTTTAAGCAAACCAGCATCTTGAAAAAAACCTCATAGACACTGCATTGTTGATGGGCTTCTAAACTAGTGAGCAATTAAAGCCTGTGTTATCTAAAAAGAGAACCATAAACTCTGGCTATTAGCTTTTTCTGACACATTTACACAACCCTACAAACCTTGGAGCAAGTCCTGCATATTGGTAAAAGGCAGCATAAACTTATAAGAATTAGTATAATAAAGATGAATTTCAAAGCAGAGAATGATAAGGCCAATTAAAATCCAAGCCAAGAAGCAAGTGACCTACAGAACTTGAAACTAGATCTATGAAAGGGAAGAACAGTATGTTAATTGCCCATTCCACAAATGCAGTGATTATGAGCTTTGATTCTTGATGGGTTTTTTTAAAGTCTGTATTCCAGTACAGGTACATACCGCCTTTTAAATCAGCTGACGCCCCCACGTACTGGAAGTTGTCCATATTAATTACATCAATAATAGGAGACACAACTCTGGTCTTGTCCTAAAATAAATGTTAGAAAGTGATATTGAAATAATGAAGTCAATATATAAAGATTCAGGCAGGATGTGATGTTGAACAGTCCAGCAGGATTTCATTAGCATGTCTCCCCAGCTCTCCCCCTACTTCCACTTATGGCTCTGAGGAGCTCAGCACTGCTTCAGAGAGCAGAAACCATAGGATATGACTGGAAACCCTCTTTCTATTCTAGGCTACTTCTATGCAGTAATGCCCCTCTTCCGACTTGCTCTTCGAGAAGGCAGCAAACTTGTGGTTCTAAAGGCAGTCAAGCAAACAGCCCTTCCATTCTTGCTTTTAAAACCAATGCAAAGAAAAGCATCCAGGCAATACATATTTTCCACAGCAAGTCTCCAGCCATGCAGTGTACTAGTGTCCTACTATTTCAACCTTTAAGGGACACTTAGGCCTTTCGGCAGTCAGAAAAGTCTTAGGTTAATGCCAATCCATTTCACACTAGAAGAATCATACTTCAGTAACAGGTACTCAGATAGGAAAGAGAACCTAAAAAGCACCTCAGACTCATGAATGCTATTAATCTCCAGCAGCCAAGAGTCCAGCAGTACAGATAACCACACTCCTCTGTCTAACCACGGTCCTGTATACTATTCTGAGCAATGTTAATTATTTTAGCTGATGTTTTTGCCAAAACAGTTTAAGAACAAAAATCTTTCCAACAACTCCACATGCATCACCCAGTAGAATCACAAGACCTCAGTATTCTAAAAAAAACCTCATCTAATGTTAGAAATGCAGCATCATGGTTAAGCGAGTTTGTCTCCATGACGTATTGCTTGAATTCAAAATAAAAGTTTTGAGCTGCACAATTTAACACCATTCAGGGAACAAATAACTTCAGAACAGCATATCACCAAAGCTGTGAATATTAAAAAAAAAAGTTTTGAACAAACAGGAGATATTTTGGTAACTCCTGTTACAGAAAAACTCTTCTTATGGTTACAAAAATACAACCTAAACATCTCCATTTTAAGAATTTATTTTACAAGTAGGTCTTGACACACCACCACATGTATTCTAAACAATGGTTCAAGCAATGTATCCACCTTGCTAATCAGTATTATACAGAACAGATTGGAACCAAATTAGTAAGAGAATAGCTTGAGCTCATAAGAAGAGACTTAAAAGCAACTCTTAGTCAAATGCTTTGCTTGGCCCATTTTCTTTTATTGAACCTTAACTATTCAATCTGTGCTGATTTTTAGTAAGCCCTAATTACATACAGGACATTTACTAGGTCATTCTGGCTGAGTGAACAAAAGGTCACAGACTTCTGTATCATCCAAAAGAATTCGAGCAAACCCAAGAGAATTCAAGCTGAAGACACCTTTCTTTTTACATTCCCTTTACTTCCACTGCAGCTATGCCACCCAGGCCAAGAATCTGCTTTTATGAGAGATGTAATTTAACATCTAATGTGGCCTGCTACTAAGAATTCATTAGTTTAGTCTAAAGCAAACTAGAAACACAAACAAAAAAAGACCAACCTGTCATATTCCCCCACTGATCACATCTTTAGCTCCTGTTTCTGCTAGTGGTGGCCTCAAGCCCCTGTTTGCAATGCCAAGCAAGGCACAGTTTTGCTAACTGCAAGGCAGTTACAATTTACTGCACCTTCACTGCAAAGTCCTCTCTGAGTGTGTGTGTGTGCACACCTTCCTACATCATTGAAATGCTTTAGATGTACCCATGCCCTTATTTTAGGCATTCTATACATAGTGCTAGAATTAGGAAACTCCCTTAAATAAAGGCTGATGAGACAGAAGATATCCAGCCTGTCCAGTTATTCACAGTACACCTATGAGCATAAAATAGAAAAATGAAAACACCCTTCCTTTCTTTCTTGTTTATTCCTTAGGTGAAACTGAGATGGCTTATTCATCTATGCCCCTCTCTAAAAACATCTTCTGAGAAAGATTTGGTTTTTTCAAATGGTTCTACTTGACCAGGTTGAACCTGGTGGTAAAAGCTGCCCAAGTTACCAGGCGTCACATCAGGCACAGCTTCATTTAGGCTTCAGCTTACCTCCACCAAGCCACATAAGCAGGTAACACGTTGCCCCTACACATTTGGGATTTCCTCAGGCTTTTACTGTTGGCCTGATTATTTCTATCAATATCAGTGTGGCACCACACTAACACCACTTTCTACATTTAACTCCCAGTTGTTTCTCTGACAGCCAAATACCCAGGCCATGTGCATTCAGTCTGATGTATAACCCTCACACTGCTGACTTGGAAATATGCTGTTCCTTCTGTGACTTGAAATTACAGGATTTGCTCAGCAGCAAAGCAAAAAAAAAAGATATGTACATTCTTAAGGTGATGATTTGTGGAGCATTAGAAAGTTGTTAATGCAGAGACTGCTGAAAAAGAGCTTGTGGGTCTCCAAATTACAGAGTTCACTCATTTAAAAGACTAAAAAGCAGCTGCTCCCTTTAATCACACCATAGATAAATAATACCTTGCTTTAGGATAATTTAACATAGAAAAATCTTTTGCCTTCTAATGGCAGGCACAACTGGAAAACCATGTACTTCTTGGTGAAGATAATGAAAAGAAATAGTCTGTGAATACTGCAAGTCTCTAGCACCTGGAAATGTGTAGCAAACTATTTCATCTTGACAATTTATAAGGAAGTTATGAATGCTCTAGAGAGTTAGACTTAATATATTGTTCTCATAAACCATGAGAAATTATCCTCAAAATTCTGCATGTATTGCTTCCTCCTTCTAAAAATCTCAAGACACTTCAAAGATTAAGCTTTATAACACTCTTAAGAGGAAATATAAATATTTTCCATTTAGCATTGTGTCAGTTAAAAGTTGACTCACTTAAAGTCACAAAAATCTGAGACAGACATGAAAAAGCCAACCACATCTCACTTCTTAATCTTGGTTATTTCTTCCTTTTAAGATCATCTTTGTTTAAAAATATCTTCCTAAATGTGATAGAGGATTTACTGCTAGGCTATGAAAACAGATTAGTTCAGTTCTGCATCAGAATCTTTCAATTTATTTTTCTCATACAATTACTGAATTGTAAGAATAGAACGTCAAAGTGTTTAGAAATTTGAAATGGAAAAAGCCAAGTAGACAAGTGCCCATGAAATCACTAGTAGTTATAGATGTTTTCAGGATTGTGTATACTTACTACTATTTTTGAGGAATCAAAGGGTTAACCTCCACTGTCTCCTCATTTAATCACACACACACACAAAAAATCTAGAGGGCATAAAAGGTAGCCTTAGCAATCAAGCAGAAAACCACTCTCCAGGAAGGAGCAAAGATACCAGCTCCAGGTTACACCAGTATCTGTAGGCATTCTGAACTTTAAAGCAAGTCACCCTGTGTGTATGTTGCTTCTGCTTTAAGCCTTTGCTCAAATTGCTGTAGAAAAATCCCTAGCAGAGTCAGACCCCTCTAGAAACACTAGGCAAGCATGGCTCGTGAAAAAAGGAAGATATTCTAACCAGGAAACCATCTTATGGAAGAAAACTGTGGGATGGATCATGCTTCAATTGAGGAGGAAAGCTTGGTATCTCAGATGTCAGAGGCACAGCTTTCTAAAGTGGTTATAGTACATCAGATAGAGTACTGCAGAACTGACTCTATTCAGACTGCTCCTCAGAAGCTGTAAATTCCTATATTGTAACACACACAACTAATCTCCCAAAACTCCAACAGAAATAAATGCCAAGTGGGCAATTCTGGAACAGAAAGAAAACAAGAAAAACAAAAGACACTTTCCACCAGATATATAATACAGGCAGCTGCATATCAGAAAACATGGTATTAATTAACAGTAGCCCTGACCTGAAAAAAGTTACCTGTGAGGCCAGAGCAGAAAAGAGTTCACATCTATTCAGCTTCTTGTCACTTAGACTATCAAAAAATGCTGCCAATTAACATCAACTAACATACTGTCTGCCCTGTGAGCAGAACAAATCCATTTAAAATAACAAAGAACTATCACATGCTATGCGTAAACACTAACCATGCCTTAATTATTTGAATAACCAGAAAGCTGCTTTTTCAATCCCCATACCTGTTGGCTGGAAAGCTTTGCAGATGAAAGTCAACTGGAACTCTATATTCATTATTTAACACTACAGCAATCTTTTAAGAATGGAAAAATATATTCATACAGCTGAAAACTATTCAGTGGCACACAATTAGTGTGTATTATGGTGACAATTGGAAGGAGTGAGTTTTGAAGGATCTAATAATTCACATGCTACTAAAAAGTAACTGCTACAAAAAGCAAAATACGTGCCAGCTTCTCCAACCAAATACACCCCATGCAATGCTGGATCTTCACAAATTGCCAGCTATTTAATAAGAGGCTTTACATTCTGTTATGATGGAAAGGTAACACTTTTTCAAATTCTATATCAGTTTCAGCAAGATAAATGAGTATGAGCCCTGCAAAAAGTCATACACAAGAGAAACGGGAAAATGACTAAGTAACTGTCTTACCAAATGCAGGGTTTTGCTGACCAAAACCACCACCTCTCTTCTGATTTCTTGAATAAATAGATGCTTCAAACGCAAAAGGTCTGAAAACGGTTCCCATATCCTAGAATTCGTTACTGCTTTAGCAGCAAGCATTCTCTATCCACTTCTTTCTGAGATATATTTAATGCCTTCAAGTTTATTTCCCTAGTTAATAATTACCGAAAAATTCCCCCAACCCTTCTGAGGCTGCAACACTTTAGGTGGGTACAAAAATAGGAGGAAGTGCTATGTTACTCACGCTCACAGGCTTTGTAGGCTCTAGGTACTTTAATAGTATCCAGGTTTAGTTATTTCTACTCTAAAACAGGATTTCAGCTGATGTGTCTTGGGCAACTTGCAGTACTTCTGAAATACCCAGTAAATATAACAGGCTGTGGCCAATTGTATGAGGTTCAACAAGGCAAAGTGCCAGGTTCTGCACTTGGGTCACAATTTCATGCGATGCTACAGGTTCGGGGATGCTGACTGCCAGCAGCTAAACATGACCCAGTGTGCACCCAGGTCAGTGGCATTCTGGCCTGGATCAGCAATAGTACGGCCAGCAGGACCAGAGCAATGATCATCCCTTTGTATTTGGCACTGCTGAGGCCACATCTCAAATCCTGTGTCCAGTTCTGGGCCCTTCAGTCCAAAAAAGACATTAAGGGGCTGGGGTGTGTCCAGAGAAGGGTAACAGAGATGGTGAAGGGTCTGGAACACAAGCCTTTTGAGGAGGAGCTGAGGGTGTTTAGCCAGGAGAAAGGAGGCTCAGAGGAGAGCATACAACTGTACAACTACCTCACAGGAGGTTGTAACAAGGTGGGGAATCAGCCTCTTCCTACAAGAAACAAGCATAGGAAAGAGGAAATAGCCTCAAGTTACAGGGAGGTTTGGAATACGCATTAGGAAAAATTTCTTCACTGAAAGAGTGGTCAAACATTGGAACAGACTGCCCAGAGAAGTGGGGGAGTGACCATCCCTGGAGGTATTTAAGGGGTGTGTAGATGTGGCACTTCAGGGACATGGTTTAATAATGGGCTTGGCAGGTGCTCACGTAACAGTTGGACTCAACGATCTTAAATGTCATTTCCAACCTGTATGATTTTATGATTCTAAAAGCATCATGGAACCAAGTAGAATAAAAAAAAAATCGGTCATCAATTGATAGCTTCTTCATTGGCATACTGAGTATATGGGGTTTTCTTCCTTCTCTCTCCCCCTTTCTGTTTTTGGGGGGAAATGCAAAGGAAAGAGTAAGGTGGATAAGTGAAGAACTGGGCATAACCAGAGTAGCTTAGCAAAATCATTTTGATCAGGAGCATTTTGGAACCAAACCTTTCCTGGAAGACTAGCTTTCCAGAAAGGGAATGCAATTAAGGAAGAATAAAAACCCTGTTGTCTTGAGTATTCCTCAGTGCTTTTTTGGAATCACACTTCATTCAATTTCCACTTCAACTGAGTTCTTCCAGAGCAAGTTAACAAGTATAACCAACCCCTGGAGAAAACAGTATACTTTCACTCTCAATTGCTTTTCCAGGAGACAGACTAAGCATCCTCTTCATAGATGCTGAGCCTCTAGTTCCTGCTAGTTTCCATGAGAATTTTGGTTTCACAAGTCATCCTCGCTCCTACTATCACACTGAATCTTAATGAAGCATAAAGATTCAGGTAAACTGAATCACACCAAGATGATATTGGTAGAGGAGAATCATACCTTGCACTAAAGATTTTCAGTTTACTAAGGTGGTCCCCAAAGAACGAAGGAAGCATATATTTGAATTGCTTGCAAAGATAATAATAAATATTCAGATTTTATGTGCCTGTGTTCACAGATTAAAACATAGTTTTGTTCATTTAATCACAGAACACTCCAATCATCTCCATCATCTTAAATCAGGGGAAAAAGCTTCCTTAGAAAAATGAATAAAATTAATCTAGTATAAACCAGATGGCTTTAAAATTTAAAAGCTGCTTCTTCAGGAAATTACGTTAGAACTCTTTACTAACCTCAGCTACTCTTTCCAAAAGCGGTTCCAGCCAGTGTTCATTGCACTCACAGTGACTATCCAGGAAGGTCAACACTTTCGCTTGTGCTGCATCTGCCCCTCTGACACGGGAGCGCATCAGGCCTGAGAAGTAAAGATAAGAAGTTTTAAGCACTTCCTGAGAAAAACAATCAACAGTAGTGAGAAACTATTGCATTCCCAGTTAGTAATTAGTTAAATGACTCTAACTCAGACAGGGCAAATACACAAGCTCCATTATCAAAATCAGATGCTAATTATGAATTCAGTGAAATGACTTCACACCAAACAGCCTGCAAGCGCTCAACCTACTGTGTGGTACAGGTTTCCTCTGATTTAAGCAGAAGAAAAGTACCTTTTCAAAACAAACGATACACAAGTACAGATGCGTCTGCATCACTCTAAGTAGTATTTATACTGATAAATCTTACTTAAGATTGGACCTGAAAACAAATACATCTCCTACAGTTGTACTAAGCAACTGAGGAAAGCACCATCATTAACTTATCTTCCCCAGTTTTTTCCCCCCGTCCATTTTAGTTCTTACCAGAGTCTGTCCATTCTTCTATGAACTCCTTCCAGAAATAGCCATGCTTCATTAATTCCCATCTGAGAGCCTTACCCCAACCCATTTGAACTGTTTTTTCCTCTGTGATTACAGCAATTCTCTTGTTTTGTAGCTTGTTTTTGGTTTGTTTGTTTTTAATAGATATCTTTAAGAGGAAAGTTCTGGTAAAACCAAAAGGTTCTTCTCATCTCTATGTCTCAATTACATAGATACCCTCACTGATTTACCCTTTTCTTCCTCCTGTTTTAATATTTGTTCATAGGATGACCTCACCATTCCTTAAAGTCCTTGCTATACAGACACGTAGCAAGCTTCCTCCCATTACTTTGCAAATTTCCTCCCTACTTTTTTCTACTACTATTCAAAAATTCATTAATTTCTTTTTGTCACATGAGACCAAAACCAGGTCTTTTTTTTTTTTCTTGTTTCTTTCTCCATTGTTTCCCACTAAATCTATTCTGGTTTGTTTGGGCATTTTTCCCCTCTAACTGAAACACTAAGAGAGTCAAGCCTGTTACTTACCTCTCCCTTTACAAAATAAATATGCAAAATATGACTATGCCAACAGAATACAAGATGCTTAAGAAGAAGAGCTTGTTTGCTCTGACCAACATTCAGCAACAGCCCAATCAAGATCCTTTTCCTATCTCTTATTTCAAGTGTGGGCACTTCACAGTTCTAGATATGCACTGTGCTATGGCTCTCCAACATTTTACCTTTGATCTGTGGCATACTGACATCTAACTGTACCTCAGTGACTTTGCACTATTGCCCTAATTCCAGCCTTTCAATCTGTTCTGTTTTTCCCACATCAAACCATTCCTCAAGCACTATGGCTCTACTTTTTTTAACTTTTCAATTCCTCCTCCCAGAGCTTATTATTTCTAAATAACATTGTTGTAGAACCTACTGTCTTACCCTACTTCTATAGAAAACACACAATAGTGTTTCTGATTTCAGATTTAGTGGCAAAAAAATGGAGGTGAGCACTTTGGTCATTGAGTCCTCCACAATCATACTCAGGCTTACTATGAATAGAGCTGAAAAAGTTCCACTGAACATTTATTCTGTAGACTACCACACCCTCAAACACATCTGTTCCCATAACAACTGAGACTACAGATGAGACTAAAAGCTACTAATATTTATTTCTGAAAGAAAGGCAGTTAACATCATCCCCTCCACTGACACCATCCCTTTACTTCAACTTTTGTTTTAAAACACACTGCTTTCCTCTATTGTTCATATTACTGAGTTACTCTTAGCATCCTACACATTGGTTAATTTCACTGATTCTCTTAAATTTTAATCTATATGTGTAATATTTAATCTTAATCTCACAAACATACAAAGTAAACTAATAGTCTGTTTTCAATCTGCAAACAGTTGGTTTTTTCTGACATAGTAGATTTGTCAAATTATATTTAATTTTAAGATAAACTGATGCACATTCTTAAGTATGTATTTGTATATGCATTACAAATTAATATTTATAATTACTAAAAAAAACAAACATCAAAAGGTGTTACTTCATTCCATTTATTCCCTTACTACTATCTCCATCTTCAAGTGATGCACTGAAAAATGACATTAATTTACTTAGAATCTGGCAACCATGGCAAGTCATAAAAGACCTGCTTTCCTAATAAGCCTTTGTTCACAAGTATATTCCAAACAGAATATTTAAACACTAAGAACCCATCAATTATTGCAATAACTTTAATTATGGGACAACATAGGTTTTGTACATGGTATTTCCAGGTCCTGACAATCCAATGATTCCAGCTCCTCCCCAGGCTAGGCTGGCAGTCTAGAAGAAGCAGTGCTTATAAAAATTAGCAAGCACATATCTGCTAATTCAGTCAGCTATTTCAACTGTCAAATCTCATTTATTATTTCAAACAGCTGTAGAACACCAGTTGCCTGTATCTAATACTCTAAATTCCACTGTCAGGAAACTGCTGACTGAAGGGCTCAGTGATGTGAGACCATAATTTACAAAGCAACAGAGAAGAAAACAAAAATATAAGACAAATTTGTTACAGGGCACACTGGCTTCAGCAAAACCAGCATACTTGTTCCCAGCCCTCCTGGCTGCTCAAACCCTCTTAAGTCAAAACAAATTGTTTGTCAGGCTGTCCATCAACTAAATCCTTAAAATGATATCTAATAAGGGAACCAGCAAAAAAAGAGGGCTATTTTTAAGCTGCATTATTTCAAACACAGATCCATTTTACAGTGGGACCTTGTGTACAGTGGAAGTAGTTTAACTAAGGATTCAGTGTGGTAAGAGAAAGGAAAGTTGAAGATTAAATGCAATTCCTGAAGGAAGCTTTCACTGTAAAAGCCAACAACAGGCAATTGTGCACACAACAACATGGAAACAATCACAATTACTGTTTTTACCTGCACAAATACTTTTTTTATTCCTTTTACTAGTATGTTTATAAAGTGAAAATCTCTTCCAATAAGGAATGTTAGGCAGAATGTTCCTTTAAAAGACTTGATGAAAACTAACAGATAAGGCAGCACAGTGGAATTTACATCTTACTTCCCTAAAATTAAGCCTACCTTCTCGTCGATCATTTCGAAGAACCCGTACTTTTTCAATTTTTCCCAAGAGAGCGCCATCATCAGCTTTAGAAAATAAAACAATTATAAATTTAAAAATTAAAAAAACAAAAAAAAAAGTGATGAGAAGCAGTTTGACATCCAACACTGTATACCAGAAGAGAGGCTGTTTTCAAAGAAAAGCAAAAGCTTTGTAGGTGAAAATGTTTGTGGTCAGAATTAGTTACTAATCTCACAAGAAATAAAGAAAAATTACCAGGCTAAGAAATTACTACCTTCATTACGTTATTTAAAGCTAGCTTAATTTTACAGTCTTGAAATAACTTTATTTAACTATCTTCTCTTTGCTTACTTTAGACAATTTCTACATTGCCTAGAGAAAAAAAACTTTCATAGGATTAAATAAACTGTTTTCTTTGCCTGTAAGAAAGCTCACTTTCTAACCAACATTAAGACAAACCTGTCCTAAGCTTACTAAAAAAGTATTAATGCAAATATAAACATTTGTTTCTTCTTAGAAATATTACTCTGAGGTCCATGTCCATTGTTTAAACTTGTATCATTATACCCTAATACCTACAAGACATCAACTTCTTTGGGATTCAGTAAGAATTTTTCCAAGAGACTGATGGAGACAGGCATTCATTTAAAACAGCACTACAAAAATATTTGTTGCAAGCACCATGGGTTTTATTTTTACTTAAGATAACACACTATAAAAAGGCTCTTTTAAAAGATACACTCTAGTCCTTCAGCTAACAGGAAATAATAAGATATACCTGAAATATTTATAGAAACTTCACTTTTCCACAATGACAGATACGGAAGAGTTAAAAATCTGGTTTTGGCCGAGTGTCTTCAAACTCCTATTTGTGTGTCCTAGTCTCAACTGAGTCACCTATCAGCATCTACAGGAAATCTTACCAGAATAAGTACAGTAAGGTAGGACCCTGTAAAAGTACTTACGATCATTACTGTAGTCATCCACCAGTATGATTTCCTTAATAAGATGTGATGGACTTTTTTTAAGGACACTGAAACAGACCAAAACAAAAGCATTCAAGCAGTATTAATTTTCCATAATGATGTCATAAAAGCAGTTACTTTGTTAAGCTGCAGTAGAACCTAGCCCAGGATGTTACTTTCAACAACAGCTGTTGGCATGTTCTTACAGAAAGCATGAAGAGGCACATGTATAATTTTGTGTGCTCCTTCCTCCCTGCCTCCCCCACACCCACTATTCCAGCTTCCAGAAATCAGTGCATTAGAAATATCTAACATGGAACTTTTGCAGATATCTTTGAGTCAAATATCACCTGGGAATCCATCTACCTTGACTTTTTCTTGAAATGGCTATCTTCCAGACATCATCTGGCAATTGGTCCCACACTTCATGCATTCTAGTTAAGGTGAGCAATTTTGTTTAACATCACTATTTCAGAATGTAAGAACTGAAGATCTCAATGAAATTAAGACTCATCTTTTCCTCTGCAAATAGCTCAGAAGAACATAATGGGTTGTTACTTCCCTTTCTTATCATAAGCTGTTATCTGACAGAAATGGCCTTTAGAGAAAAATTAGGCTCTCTTATGCATACCTGACAACAGTTCGAAGCAAAGCAGATCTTGCCTCGTTATGAAAGGTGATCACCACACTAGTGGCTGGCAAATCTATCCACCATTGTTTCCGTTGACACCTGAAAGAAATAATACCTTGTCATCAATTTCAATGCAATTTTTACATCTCAGGCCTTCATTGCAAAGTATTTATCTATTAAACTCATAGACTAGGAAGAATGAAATACCTTGTTTTCAAGTGAGAATGTAATCAACGTGCCTTTTGACACTTTTGGTAGCTCTCTTAGCACACAAAAGCCTAAAAAGTCAGTGGCAGACACGGGCAGGTTCAAAAAAGTTACCAGACCATCATCATTGCACTATGTCAAATGTCTTTTGTGCAGTTGAATATGAAACCAGAGCCCTTTTACACTAAAAGCATTCAATACATATAAGGAAATAAGCATATTTTCAACAAAAACGCACATGTTCACAGGCTACCAGGTGTTTCTTCTTTAGAAGAGCACGTGTCCACTTCTCCCTTTACTTTTAAAGCTCCTGTAACATCCTGGACTTGTACATAGAGAACACTAGTTTTCTATTCTAATGAGAACTTGTTAGGCTCATAACATTCAGAATTCGAAAAACAGAGCTAGCTGTGACAATGCTGAGCCAACTAAACACAGAACCATATCTTTCTAAACGATAAAGATAATGAAATATTCCATCTATGTCAACTCATTTCTCATCACCTCTAGAAATCTGAGATTAATATAATAAGCAAAAAGAAGGCAATCCCAAAATGCTTCCTTCAGGACTACATACAGTTAAGCTATTTAATCCAATAAAATAAACCCAAAAAAGATACTGCTCTCATTGTATTAGAAACTAACAGTACTAGAAAACAATGTATATTGAGTTTATGCCAAAAGCATTACAGTGTGATAAGTCATGATACTGATTGCCATTTGTGCAGGGACACACACCAGTGATGTATTTCTTCCTTATCTTTTAATTAAGGGTAGAGTTTTAACAGACCTAGTTGTCTTCAGAGGGAATAAACCCAGCTAGCATACACCTGTAGCAAATTCAGCAATTGATTTCAGCACTTATTTCAGCAATTCAATTTCTGTACTCTGTGCAGTGTTAACCCGACTAGTTTTTAAGAGAAGTTTGCCACCCACGCTTCTAAAACTAGGCCTCTGCCTGTATAAAAGCCCACTCTAATCTTTAACCTGATTAAACATCTGCAACATGCACCATAAACCATGCAACCTTCAACCTCCTGGAATCAGAGAGCAAGCAGCAATGTGCTTCTTGCCCTTGCCCACCCTACAAAATCCCAAAAACCTGTGGTGTTTTTGATACAACACACCCATAGTGCCACACACATTAGTGCCTGCATGAAACAAAACATTATCATGCTGCAGTGACCTCACTAGGCTCTGAACAAAAACAGAGTCTATGCCAAGCCTACAACTGCTGTGTCAGATTAGCAGGGCCATCTCTGGCTTTGCGGTGGGCATACAAGATGGCTTTGTCACTAGCGCCCAGCGTGGAATGCATAAATCTCAAATGCCGATGCATTCCTGAAAAACAAAGAGCAGCTTCTCCAGCATGAGCTTCTGGCAACTCATCTAGACAGCTAAAAGACATGCAATTATTATACTCCAAAGCCTGCAGTGCCAAAGAAGATATTCTTTATTCTGCTAACTTTCAAATTACTCACAGTGGACAGGGCTACTGTGCACGCATTTATCCCATGAAGCACTTGCATTAGAATAATTAAAAAGTCACATTAAACTTATATTGATCTATTTGCAAAAGAGAGCACTTGAGCCAGAGTATATATTGGGGGAATTACTCAAGGCAATGAAGCCTCTCAGTTTTAAGAAAACTGAAGAGCACTACTGTATATTTCTGAGGGAGAAATAAGACTTCTAGATTTCCAAATAAAACTGGAGGAATGTTTCACCAAGTATTACTGTTTTCAGCTCTTCATAAATCCCCGCTTTGACTGACTCAGTATCATCACTCTTCCTCCTATTCTGCTGTGTCAACAGGGCCACAGTTTAAATTCAAAACAAAGAAACAGTGTCATTATTTTTGGCATGGAGATTAAACTTCGTCTCCTCAAGATGCAGCACTTCAATTTTTACATGCAGAATAAGAAAATACATTTAGTGAAGATAGAACCTGAACTGCAAACTTCAATTGAGACCTTCAATGTTTAGCATAGGTCATTAAAATCAGTACATCCTTTCCCCCAGAGATTTGGACTAGTTCATTTAATTAACAATTTTTCCCAAAACCTCTATGATTTGTTTGAAACCACTTTTTGACAGAAATACACATTTTAACCAGTGCAAGAAGAACATTCACTTCAACAGGTACCAAAGACACAAGAAAGTTTGTTTCTTCTCTACTTAAGAATAAAACTTGAGTGTGAGGTCAGAAACTCCTAATAGGTGCCAAATGAGAAAGAAAACACAGCTTAGTGCAGCTATAGTACTTAACAGTAATTCTTAAAAATCATTACAACATATCAATTAGGAGATGTGATCAGAAATCACTGGTCCAAAGCATAAATGGGGAACATTGATCCACAAAAAACATGGCATATTTCATCCTTCATCCCACTTGAGAAACTGTTTTACACTGACAGGAAGACAGCTCTTTGAGTTTCCTATTACAACTGTGACACTCACTTGTCACGTTCTGGATCTCCAAAATCTACCATGAAATGAAAGGAAACCCAGAGGTTTCTCAGACTTGTTGAAAGCAGTAGTTGGAACCATCAGCTGGAGTGAGAATCCATGTTCCTGCTCAGAGTTCTCTCTGCTTATGTTTCTCCCTTCTTCCTTTTGCTTAAAACAAAGGCAAGCAGCTAAAACAGGTGAACCAAAAGTGTTTTCTGGTACTGCTGGCAGTACCAGTCCAGTTTTTTCCACAAAAAGCAAGTGGAAGTCTTTGGTCTTCATGTTAGTAAAAGTTTGCATGATGTAAAAAAAGACTAAACGATAGAGTATTAAGAGACGTGTAATTACACACATCTACATATCTAATGCAGAATCCTGATAAACTGCTTCTAAACAGTCTAGACAATTTCAGCAATTAAAAAATATTGCTATGTAATTTCTTTAAAGACAAACAGACTCTTAGGCACATCAATACAATTAATAACAAGTTACTTAAGAAGAAACAAAGTATTTCCTCATCCAGTTTTCTTTCCTTAAGATTACAACAGCTCCACAAGAGATATTAAATCTCAACCCAGTTGTCTCCAATTTGATTAGCAACTAACATGCTTCCAAGTGTCACATGCTCAGATATTCTTCTTCCTATGGCTATTGCTTTTGTTCTTTTCATTGCACAGCTTCCAAACAAATAATTTCATGCAGCTTTTTCAGCTTCTGCAGTGAAAGTTCTTCCCAAAACAGAAGGAAAATTAAATGTAACATGGCAGAGAACTCATTAAAGACAGCTTGTAAGAATGATTGCTTCAGTTTGTTTTTCTGTTTGGTTGGTTTTTTTCTTTAAAAGATGACTATTCACAGACTGATGGGCACTTAAATCTGTTCCATGGCAAAGTCTAAGAATAATCCCAGCTCAGATATAGTCCTTCCCCAGAAACATCTCTCTCTCTGGGTTCTTTTCCATCTCCATTTAGTGAAAACACTTAAGCAAGTCAGCATATAATCACAAGACTAACAGTTAAAAGAAACATGGCCATGGTAATATAATTTATCTCCAGACATGTCTCATTTAAGTTATTCTCAAAGAACAGCCTTTGTCTGTTAGACACATCTACCCTCCCCTCCCACCCCCCCCCCCCCAGGTTATTAGGTATCTAAAAAATTCCAAATTCAGCATATCTGAATCACAGAAAGTTCTAAAAGTTGGTAGCTGAGTTTGATCTCATGGAAAAGAATATCTGATCTGAAAAGTTAGATTTCTTGTGGGGAAAAAAAAGTATATGCTATGAAGAAAATTCAAAAGTAATTTTAAACTTCTCAGTACAACACCACAGGCATTATGCTTTTCACTGCTTTCTTGTTAACAAGCAAAACACCAGATTCTTCCTCCTTTGACATTCAATTAACAACAAATTACTTGCTTTACTCAATCTACAAATACTTTGCGTAAAGAAACGTAAACCCATGCTATTATACAAGGGATTTCAAAAATGACAGTGAGTTTTTATACAAATTTTCTTCACTATGCCATTTCTGATTAAAGAGCTTTATGGGAGAAAAACAGGAGCCTTCCTTTTCTCTCTCCTCTTCCAGTTTCTTTTCCAGCTTCTTCTACTTACAAAACTGTGAATGTACATTCATCCTAACTGAAGAATTAGTTAGGCAAATTAACTACACATGGTTGGCTAATTTTATGTTTCAAGACTGGCTTCCCTAGTTTTTAAAACCAAATCAAACTTGGTTTTGTATTTTTAAGTTACAAAGCCCTAATGAGCATTTTCTTTTTAAGCAAGACTTGTGCAAGTTATTAAATCCTTTTGAAAATGAAGGTCTTCTCTAACCAGTAGCAAATAATATCCTTCCTTACTGTGAAGTGTACTGTTTCCTGAAACTACACAAGCAGCTTGAAGTATAATTCCATCCTATGTTTACCAGGGTGTGCATAAATTGATTCCTTTAGATTTAGAGTTGACAATCATCACATACAAACAATCACAAAGTGACTGAGATCCAAAGTGGCCCTGGAGATCTCTGAGCCCAAATTCCCTCAAAGCAGGGCCCACTACAGCCGGCTGTGCATTGGGCTTTGAATATCCTTAAGCATGGAAACTTCACATCCTCTCTGGGCAACCTGCTCCACTGTTTGATCATCCTCACTGTGAGAGAGACTCACAAATGTAGGAAACAAGAAATGCCATCAGATAAACAGGAACAAAAAGAGACTGAAATGCAGCACCAGTTTGGATATATAACACACACTGATGGAAGTAATGGGAACAGAAAACTTGAATAAGGTTTATTGTTCTTTAAACCACTGTTCAAGGATCAGTGAGTTTACTGTTACTGTCCTTTCTAAAGCTGGAGAATTCCTGCTTCAGAAAAAGCAGCTCAAAAGCAATAAATACAGAAGCCTAATCCAAGCCAACATGGCTCAGTTTGGCACTTACTGATCATGCCTAGTGTCAGGAATGCTTCGGTCCATTCGCAGTTTGTCACTTTCCACCTGATTGAACTTATTCCGTGCATATGGATCCTGACCGGATCGCACCACGGTAGCGCCAACGTAGGCGTCTTGATCAAAGTCTTGCCACCGAACTTTTCCTACAGTTGAAAAACAGGAAAATATCTGGTTTAATATTCATGATTTAAGGAACAGCATTCAGTAATCCAATCACAATTGATGAAATATTTAATTAAGTAATTAAACTTCAACAGTATTGTTAACAGTGTAACATCAAAACTCACTTCTGCATATTAAATTTGTCTAGAATATACTGCAAATTAGTATCAAACTGAACAATAGATCTCAGTTTATGCAAGTAATCACCAGACAATGTTTCATCTTGTCCACTTTATGTGTTGGGGTTTTTTAACTCCACCTACCAAAATTGCCATTTTTAAAAAAAACCAAACATCCACAGGTCAACAGGCAGTAAAATATCACATCATCTGGCTAAAAAGTTTTCTAAAGATCCAGTCCAGACTTCAAAGACATTATAATTTAATTTATCTCATTATGTAAATAATAACACAGCCAGTTATAATCAAACCATTTGAGAAACAGGCCTTTTAGAAATACAAGAAAATATTATTCTCATAGAACAGCAAATTCATGTAGGCAGAGCACTAGGTCACTCTCCAATATTACCCAACTGCAACCTCCTTGATGACCAGACCTGATTCAGATTAATCCCTCTTTAACACAGACTCTGTTACTATGCGACTGCTTGTGGCACTCACACAGAAAGGCAGATTAACATCCAGCCCCTAGGAACAAAACTTCAGGACTCCCACCATTTTCAGGTGTAAAACAACAGTATGATATTTACCAAGTATCTTAAAACTACCAGTTCTTACCCCTAGTTGAACACTGACTCTTTTTACTATTGACAGACAAACCTATGCCATCTATTAGCAATTTTATACCACATTTAACTCAAAATCAGAGGTCAAGTCCTAATGTAACACAGTCTTCATTTAAACACAGGTGTGGTATGAGAATTTCTTCCAAGCAAGTTGTGGTGAAGCAACATGCCACTGGCATTAATAAAAGATACAAAGCAAAAACTGTCTTTTGGTGTCACTGTTTATTACAGACAAGAGGATTTATTAGTCATTGTTTTCATAATTAACACATGAAGTTTTTGAGGTACTTTCAGTTAAGTGCAGTAAGCAGAAGGTTGCAGAGATGTCACTCCAAGTGCAGGAGGAGTATTATAGTTCAGGCATATCCTAAATTAAGCTGATATGCATACAGGGAATACTACTCTACCAGCTGTTAACAAGAGTTACAGGTTGCTCAGATTTTCCAAGGTTTGCCTTTGCTCTGTCTCTCAACCAGAACAGCACGGAAACTAAGGCAGGCCTCATTCATTTACAGCTTTTTAGCCATAAGCTACGCACCAACTACAGCACATTACCTCCTGCTAGACTCTGATAATGAAAGAACACCTCCTATCATTACACAAAATAACTGTTCTTTGTTAAAGCAGACAAATACCAACAACTTGATTACGCACCCTCTAATCTCAACGTCATCCAAGGAGCTCATCTACAAAAGCAACTTGGACTCCAAGGTGTGATTTAGTTATCAGATAGTAGGGGAAAAAGTAGCAAAGTTGAGAGGGAGGTGGTTTGAGGTCTTTTTGTATGTTTTTAAGAAACTTCCAAGAGAATAAAGAAAGATGGCCCCATGCTTTTGGATTACTGGTTTGAGAGTTAGCTAGTCAATACTAAGCAACTATTTTTTATATCTGAATTATCATCCTAAAGAAGTTAAAACGCATACATGCACTCAACACAGAAGCCAGAACTAGAGAGTTAAACAAAAACAGACTGCAGAACATTTAATAGGCACTTCTTGAAGCAGCCCAGAAGGGAAACTATAAGAAAATAACTAGAGGGAGAAATATAGATTTTAAAATTCACATCACTGACAGAACTCTGAAAAGGAAACTTGCCAGCTGTTGTTGGTAGCCCACAGACTGACAAAAGCTTTTCTTAGCCTTTCAAGTTCTTTCTTCAAAATATTTCCAGGAACTTAATTCATAGCAATTTTACACCTCAGCCAGCTAACATGCTACAAATACCCCAATACAGTTATTTAGAAAAATTACACCAAACCTCACTTGTGACAAAACTACACAAAATGCAAGACCAGTTTGATTCAAGAAACTGGAAGAAACAAATCACAAAATCATCTCCCCCATACAGTTCTCTCCCTCAGCATTTCCCAAAGCTTCTGCAACCTCCTTGGTAACTAAACTATATCATCACCCTTGCTTCTAATTTATAATACAGGTTCAATCTGAAACACTTGATTAATATTTTCTGAAATACTGGACATGTAATGTCACCATTTTTCTGGCCTAAAAATAAAGATTTTAGTGATTTTAGAGTAAACATTTTACAAAATATAATGTACACTTAAACACATTTATATAGATTTTCAACTTTCAAACACTCTTGACTTTGAATGGATTTTAAAGCTATGCTCATTTCAGGAGTGCCAGCCACAACCACTCCCCCAGTTGCCTTCCTTCCACTGGAAAGAGCAGCTAAAACACAAGAGATCATGAGGACATCTCGTCAGTGGTATGAGTGATGCTGTCACAAACATTGCTCTTAAACATGTGTTCCTTATGAATACAATATGTGTCATGGGCTGTCCACACATTTACATGACAAAGGTTCAAGTTAACTACTGGAAAGTGAAAGGCTGATCCAAAGCCAACTAAACCATCCAGCCTTACTTTTGCTGAAAGGCTTGCCTGTCGGCAATTGAATCTTGGACCCTGACCGGCAGGGAATCTGAATCGTTTGTTCAAAGGAGTGAGTTGGTTTTATACACTTTTCTAAGGCACAGTATTTCCTTACATGGCGTGACCTATCCTGTGTTGCCACTTTCTCAATGTTCTTCTATGAGATGATCACTCACTGCTCACTCATCTGTCAGCTCCCGGCCGGCTCCTCTCCGTAGGGTCTGCCGTGTGACACCTCCTCCCCCCAGGGTTCCGCGGACACAAGCCTCTCTGTGCTGCCATGTGTCTGCAGGCAGGTTTTACAGCTCACAACCTAATTCTATCTTATTTCTCCCCATACTTGCCTTTCTGAATCTTCAACTAAATTTTAAAGTCGTTTAACAAACCTTTTCCAATAATAGATACAATTTTTGTTATATGCTTCCCTAGGGTACACAAAAAGAAGCATGAATTTCTCCCGGGGAGTTAGATGGCTTTATAGTTTCCTACATTTCAATGACTTCGTCAGGTGCAATGAATATCAGAAAATGCAGCCACATTATTTCAAACTTAAGTTAGGTAAAATGGTAACTTCAAATTCAAGAAAATGTATTTACATATAGTGAAACCTAAGATGACAATAAAATAGTCTTTTAAACAACACTAAGTGAACTGCAGAATTTGCTACCAGAGTAAAATTGAGGCATAAAAGTAAAAAACCAAACCCCACTCACTGAACTAAGACCCTGGAACCAGATTATGCTGCAGTACTAAATTTGGTTTTGACATGATGTGTTTATTTTACAAACTGTTCTAAGCCTAAGAAGTTGAGCACAAACAAGGAAAATATGGAATCCAGTGAAGCTGCTTCTTTTTGTCCCAGTTTCCATCCAAGTTGAGCTTGACATAAATCCTTTACAATGTATCATTTACCATTTTCCAAGACTTTAAAACCAGCAAATGCAAAACTAGTCTGGAAAGAATAAATCAAGTTTAAGAAGAAAGGAGACCACTTCATAGCGCTAAGTTTAGTGAAAAGCAGTGACAGCCCAAAGAAGAAGAGAATTTGGCTTCAGGAACCATGAAGGAGGTAATGCCTGGGTGTGACTGCAGCAAAAGACTCTGTCAGCTGTGTGCAGTAGGAATCAGATCTATTAGAAGTCAGTCAGATAACAGTAAGAGCAGCTTGAAGCGAGATAGACAAGAAAAAAGCAGAGCAGATAAATCTGTATGCAATCAAGCAGCAGGCAACAAAGACTTGGAATAGATGGATACAAAATCCTCTAGATAGCTTGCATTCCCTCTTACTGACTCAATACAGCCTAAAAGCAACATGATTAAAAATAAAAAGTGATAAATACAATTTTTTTTACTTACATGCATTAAGGGGTTCCAAATCTTCATTAACTAACAAAAAAAGTGCTTGAGTAACTGCTGGAACTACTGTCAATACAGGCAACTGGTTATACAGTTTTTGGTTTAGTTATCCATGCAGACCATCCAGGGTTGGTCTTTCAAGAGCTAATATCACTATTTTCACAGAACAGAAAATAGACTTTTGCAGCATATCAAAAAGTCACCAAAAGACAAAGGATGGATACACTCTGACTGAACAGTTCAATCTTCATATAAAAAAATTTTTAATATAAAGATAATAAAGAATTCCTTAATTCCAGGAAGTTCTGAAAGATGCTGCTGCATTATGCTGAAACCTAAATTATAGGTCTACTAAACTGAGCGGAAAAGTAAGAAAGTTCCAAACCAAAGTCCTCCTAAAATTTGATGACTTTACTTTAAAACAATGCAAAGAATCTGCAGAAATGTGAATACCGAGCTTCACTGCCACAAGGATTCAGAAGTTTGCCTATATTTACTGAAAATAAAGAAAATAGTGATTTAAGAGTGTCTAGTTCTGTCTGTGAAGCCTTTGATGCTTGATTCCAGACTCTGATACTATTTTGCAGTAACAATTCTCCTGTCTGTTACATCAGGCCATAAGAGACTACTAACCGACATACGAAATGAAAAAAGCCGTGTCCTGCTCTACTTTACACTCAATCTTACTTCTAGTTTCAACCCTTCCATCTTCTGACAGCTCTCCCTTTCAACCTGTGACACTTCCCACTTCTGTTAATACTCAAACACGCTACTTAGGGCCACTGGGCAAGGTTTGGCCCAGAATACAAAAACATTCAAAAAAGGGGAACTAAGAACAGCTGGAAGTTGCAAAATTGGCTCATCTAACCCCAGTAACAAAATTTGTAGACAGTTCTGTCAAGCAGAACAAATACTTGAAAAGATCTGCCAGAGACCAAGTTAAATAAGCCAGGCTCTTCAGCTTTTTGGGATTTATTTCTCAATACATACACAAAATAAAGACTTTGCCAAAAAGGTATACATACATAACCAACCCTATTTCCCTTCCCCAGACAGTAGCTGGGATAAGGTAGGCCAAAGGATACAGAAAAAAAGCTGTCAATAGCAAAGAGCTTATATGTACCTGGAGAGCTTATGACTGAAAAAGAAAAATCATACCTCACATGTTCCTGGGGGTGGAATTTCCCATATGCTTAAAAGAAAGCTTGCCTTGGTTAGTTGTTTCTGCAAGAACTCACAGTATTTGAAATGTTTGGCCAAGATATATTTGTAAGAAAAACGAAGATTAATAGAAGAGAAGCAAAACCTGTGATGCTATCTGATCAGTAGCTGTCCTTCTCACAGGTTAAACATCTTCAATTGTGTAAAATATTCAAATTCAATTTTCATTTTTCTCTACACTTTAGTATGTGAATTGCAGCTATATATGAAATCTCATTGACGTGAAACAGTTAAGCAGCAAAAGAAGTTTATGAAAGCATTCACCTGAAATGAAGATTCCGTAACACTTAATTTTCCTAGCTCATCCTCAAGGCATGAGGACTTCACTCAAACAAAATAAAAATCACGTTGCTCTGTCATTTTCCAGCATGTGACAAATACTGAGCAAGTATGAGAAAAAATAAAGCACACCAGCAGCACAATTATGAAAATCTGCCAAATCAAAAGCTAGAAAAAAATCTAAAAAGTATGAACCTTGGCTGAATCTTCAGTCAAAATAACAGTCCCAAGGTGACTTGTCTGTTGCCTGCCAGCATCATCCACAGAGAGAAATGGACTACTTTTGCTCCAGAGGCTTTTACAGTATCTCAAACCTATTGAAGGACAATACAAGCATACTAGCAAAGAACCACATTCCCTATTGTTTTAAACTCAAAGGAGCAGTGAAACAGGTAAGATTTAAGGATGCTGAAGCTGTAAGAACAGAGAAGTACATGTTGCTGAAATAATCCTAGCACTTTCAAACTACAAAGAATTTTTAGAATCAGAACAACTGCAGTGTTTTATGGCTTTCAATGATAAATGTTTCATGGCTAACAAATGTTACTGCAATACCTGGAGGGAGTGTCTCCACACTTTGTGCCTTGTCGTCCCCATCGTTGCCACGCACTTCTTTCCTTTTGGGGTCAATATCATTTGGGTCCTCCTGAAAAAAGTACATAATGTTTAAAATAATCTTAATTTAGTTTTGTGTCTTCAAAGCAAACAGTAATAACTACGTTTTCCAGATTTTAAACTTAGAGTGGTCCAAGAAAACAAGGATTTTAAGAGAAACAATGATTATTTTTTCCATCACTTGAAAAACAGAACAAAGATTGAGACAGACTTTTGCAGTTAATTGCATAAATTCTTCTTTGGAAAAAAAAAAAGGAAATCTATTAGGAAAGATGGAATTCTTTTTTTTAATCAGTAATATTCCAAGGAGCTACAAAGACGAAAAGGTTAAGCAAGACCTGAAGAAAGCCTTGCTCTAGCAAGAACAGCCTAAATAGAAAGTTATTTGAAAAGAGAAATCAGGTTATCTAGCAGTTATTTCCAGAATGGCAGCCTTACTATTGGAAAAATACTTCCAAAATATTTTCATGAGTTAATTTCATCAGAGTTTATTCTAGGCTTCACAGGCAATTCTGCTGGATTTGTGATTCCAGAGATATTGATGTTATAACCATTTAGATGGGTGGTGGGGAGGGGGCAAAGAGTTTCATCAATGCCCTCCCCCAGTTTCCAGCATTTATTCTGAACCTGTAAATCTCATTTTCATTTCAACCGAGAAAGAAAAAAAAAAAACCACAACCACCACTTTTTTGCACTCTTATTACCACAAAAACACAAAATATGACGTCAGAATTACTCCATTATGCATTTGGAAGAAGTGGAGAAGAGGCTCACTTTAAAACAAGAAAGAACTAGCAACTGCATGGACTGTATGCCAATTTGCACACTACACTTAGCCAAAGGATTTAAGTGCCATCAGCTTCTGTTGTTCTTGCACACTTGCCAAAAGAAATTCCGTTCCCTTTTCTAAATCTGCACCGAAGGAGTCCTGTTTACAAAACCAGTTATATTGGCACTATCCTGCTAAAGACAAGACCTTTACTACAACATGCAAGAAGATACTGGTTAGTATAGCTGTAGTGTTGTAAGTGCACCTAAAAACATTACCAGGCCCTGGAGCCAAGCAGTGCAGAACAGTTCTTATCTCTTATAGGAATCTGCCAGTCTCCAGAGCAGGGTGCTGGTTTATGAAGTGCATACTGGAAAATGTCTCTGCCGTCCCAGCTCCTAAGCCACAGCTGGGAGTTCTTTGATGGAATAGTAAGTAGTTGGAACAGGCCAAACTTATGCTGGGGAACATTTTGACCACAAATTATACCATTTCAGCTTGTCCCCAGACATCTCAGAACTTTCCAATGTAAATTCTGCTTAAGCATCTAAGTGCTAAGTGGGCACTAATATTTAGAAATATGTTGAAAAAAGGCAACAGATTTCTAAAATACTGAAAATTAAAACTAAATACAGATGCTTTTTTCCCCCCTGAGAAATACAGGGTTTTATAAATCAGTTTAAAAATGAATGCTACCAATGCATGCTTTTCATAGCATCATGCATCAAGGATCCTGGAGAGAAGGAATTTGACCAGGGTCTTATACTACATATCACCATATTGGTACATACTTTTGGCTACTGGGCCTTGTGGAGGTTGATTGATACCTCTGCTTAAAGAAAGATTTAGGACAACAACAATAAAAATAACAAAAAAACCCCACACCAACACAAAAACACTCTCTCCCAAAGCTACACAATACATTTCAAGAAAATGTTTGACTCACACTGATGAGAGAAGTTATGTGTCACTGTGCAATGAGTCCCACCAGCACAAGTGAAACAGATGCTTTCTGTGTTTTGAGAAAGTTGTATTTCACTAGTTTGTGAAATTTGGCTTTGTGCACCATTTTAAAAACACTACAGAAACACTTAAGTCGAAGTATCAACTGTAGCTGCAAAATTCAATGAAGCTCTTCACTATTCCAGATGACTGTAATGAGTCTAAAAAATATGTAAGTTAAAAAATAAATGCAAAACATCTGCTAAACAATCAAAACAATAATGCAAGGGTTTCTCCTGTAATTAAACAAAACAAAAACTATCAAGTGCTTCCTCATTGTCCCCCTCCCTTTAAGTCTTTAGGGTAAAACTTTGCCTTCCCATTAATCCTTCTAGCTAAGGACACACGCCATTGAGCATAATTATTTATCAAGTTCTTTCACTTTGGATTTTATTGCTGTTGTGTTTCGTACTTTTATAAAATAAACAAACTACCAAAGGCAAAGTTAGATGCAGAAATCTTACGGTCAAATGCCATTTTGAATTCTTACAAATTTGACACTTTCAGGAAACTACTTGGTACAGCCTTCAGACATTCTGAGGTGAGCCAAGCTGCCGGGATGGAAGTTGCCACACTGCATATTGTTGGATGTTCAACTTGCCTCCTAGGACTCCTTATAAAACAGTATTGTGATGGGGCAGAATGGAGCATTAAGGGATATTAACCTTGAACTTTGCGCCCTGGATTAGGACTTTGCGGCAGTTTTCGTCTCTAAAATCAGCGAGTCAGCTAAAACTGATATTCCATTGTAAGCACTAACTTTCACTCAATTAAGAATTTGGAAAGTACAAGTGGGAAACCCCTACCTTTCAGGCGCAAACAATGTTATACCCTTTAGCAAGAACTTGAGAGCACAAAAAGAGATAAAAGCAGTTTGTAAAACCATAGGCATGAATACTACCAGTTTCTTTACATCTCTGACTGCACATTGTTTCAGCATGTTAATTTGGTGCTATACAGGAATCAGCCATATGGTCAAATGGCATTATGATGTTGCCATCACCACAGAGTGGCGATGGCTACACCATAATGCTCTAAGCTTTTTCATCTTGCTTAGAGTGAAACAAAATCTCAGCTTCTAATGTGACCTTAAAACGCCACTTGCTTTTGAGGAGTAATCTTCTTGGCAGAAGACAACAATGCTGGCACTGACAAAATTCATTCATACAGAAAGCTAAGCTTAAGGGAAGATTGAAAGCAACTTAAACTGCTTAAGAGGAGGCACAGCTCTTTAATCGTGAGAGCACAAGAGGGAGATTTAATGAATAAAAACTGAAAAGGCTACTGTATTTTTCTATATTAAAATACTGTTAATACTTTACAATAATATTTTCCTGACAGTCTTAAAAAGAGCCAGCAATATCAGGCTACAACTGAGTATGCAAATGCACATGGAAAACCATTTTAAGGTTATTGAAAACAAAAAGGTAGCTGCCAAATACCAGAGACATTAACCACTCATTAGATTTACACAGAACACCACTATAATAAAACCTTTGTGGTCACTGTTCATGCAGTTATTTACTTAGGCCAGGACATATCAACAAGAAAATAAGCGCACACCAGCTAAAATGCATGTGTTGGAGGGATTTGGCAGATATTAATTTCACACATCATGCCACTCCTTCCCACTAATTTCTGAATCAGTACTAGAAGACATGCAAAGAAACAAAATTGCAACCTTTCAAGTCCATTTGTTGGGCAATATTACAACAATACTGCAGTAATATTTTAAACATAACAAATAAATGTACATTAAATGTAATTTTTAAATTCAATTATCTAAATACCTTTGCTATTCCCAAAGCTCTGAAACTAAGCGACATACATTTACTTAACATTTTGTTAAAACATTCCTTGCAGCAATGACCTTGCACAATTCGTTATGGTAAATTGAGTAAACTAAGGGTGAGGTGGATGTTTTTTTAGGCTGATTAATCACTGAAGTGCCGCAACTTTTTCTTTCAGGATACTGTAAGGTCTCCATGCCTCAGAAAGCCCCCATCTACTGGCAAACCTTGCTATTACTGCTCACTTTTCTTTTCCTGCTCAACTCACTCACTCCATTAAGACTACCTGAGAGACTGAATTTGAAATATGTTGAAAATGCAACACCAAACCCCACTTCTGAGAACTGAACTCAAAAAAATTGTTTCAGGAAATTATTAGTTACACATTTGCAGCTGCTCTGCTGCAGGGAAACAATGAGGTAGTTCAAATTCAAAGCAGGATTCAAACATTTTTATAGCATTTCTACATATACACAACAAGACATCGTATTCCATGAGAAATTTAAGAGTACTCAATTTGAGTTTAGAAAGCTGTAATTATACACACATGTACATTAGAGGATAATTTCATTACCATTACTTGAATCTTCCAGACCACTCACCCTTCTAGTTTTGGTATATTTGTATGCATTGAATATTATATTCCTTACAAGCATTGCAACACAATTTTTTGTCAGTTATTTCATTTGGCATCAAAACCAATTTTAAACTGTTCCAAGTCCCTAGGTATTGCTTCTATTAAAAAAAAATTAAAACCACACTTAAAACCACTACTGTTTTTCCTATTTTTGTCTCACAATACATTTCTTGCTTTTAATTATAGTTTCAAGTATCACGGATTTGACATTTAACTGCTACGAACTAGATCTCAGTATAGCAGAGATTTCAACCCCACAGCGGCTTCCTATCAAGAGAACAACTTAACAACATGAAACATCCTTAGATACATTAAGATATCACACAGACCTTACAAGTAGCAAGTCAACACAGATCTCTGAAAAGCTCTTGAGGTTGGAAATACCTCAAGTGGGAGCTGACTGTGTCCCCAATACCAGCCATTCCTCTCACAGGCAATCTAGATGATGAACATCATGCAACATTTGGGCACAGGAGATGGCTGGGAGTTATGTGCTACCTGGGCTGGTGGACATTCAGAGAAAATAATTGAGAAATATATCCTTGTTGAACAAAATAACATATTAAGGCTTAATATCCATTTCAGAACTTGTTTTTAGGCAAGGACTACTGCAGACAGATTTTCCTCTACTAGTGATTTTCCAAGAGAAAAGCATATACTGGCAGCATCTTCAAAGAGCCTCATTTAATCCAGCTGGCCTAATACAAGGCTGTGCTGCATCCAGCAGTACAGATCAGTCAAATGAAGTGATCATTTTGGAAGGGGTGCTCTCACTGCAAGACAGCTCCTCTCAGGACTTCATACACTTCTGTTCTGACCATGTACTTGGGACCAGACTCTCAGAAGCACTTCCATGTTGCGTGGAGCAGCACTTGGCATTACAACAGTTTAATGCCTGCTGAAGTTTACATCCCTAAACCAAGCATAAAGGCTCCTCACAAAGCTTAGTTACTGAAGAAAAGGACTCAAAGCCACGGAGAATCAGACAGCTGACTAAGACACTGACAAAGCCAAAGCCCAAGCTTCTTTGCCACTGCTTAGTATCTCCTTCTGTACTTAATATGTGCCTCTTCCCCCCACCCCAACTCAGCTGACAATCTTTTAATTGGCTATCACATTGGCTAAGTAAGCCCTGAAGCACCAGTTCCTTCCAACTCAGGAAGATGTTCAGCAGAGTCCAGCGTCCAGCTCGACTTGCTTTCTGACCCAGCACTCACTCACTGCCTCCTTCCTAAGGCATCTCCAGAAACATGACTCCAGTCCCTCTTGCTGCAGTAAATGAATCCAGCTTTCCTGTGTGCCAGGCAAGCACTCTAGCAATTTAATGTAATTACATTATGGGGCACTCACTTCTTCCCTTCTCAGCAAAAACCTTTTGTACAAAACAGAGAAAAAGTATCCTCTGAAAATGCCTGGAATGCCGCTTCTTACAGAAAAGACAAGCAGGAAAAAACCCATAAACAAATGCTAACTTCCTTTGACTGCCAACCTGCTCAGCATACTAAAGCAGACATTTCCAAGCACACCAGGAAGTGAAGCATAAATAAATACGAAAAACACTGAAAAACTATATACTTTGCAATGTTTGATTACCACTGTTGGTGCCCAAAATTATTACAGCAAACACGATTTAATTTCATTCTCACTCCTTTACTCAGTGCAAGTAAATTGCTGTCAAAGGTACATTCCTTTTGTATGTTTAAGTACTCAAAACAAAAATAGAAGCTTTCATCAGGGTGAACACACACAGCCCTCATAAGAAGACAATTTTAAATTCTCAAAAAAAGCAGGGAAAAGCATCAGGATTATACCTTGATGGCTCCATGCATAGGAAATGTGTTTAGATATACTCTCAGTGAATACACTAAAAACATTTTGAAAATGGCAATTACTATAAGGTGTACTCTCTAGACAAAATTAAATGCCTTAGTGTCCTACCATCTCTGTAAATGTTACCTTTACTTAGCGCAAAGTACATATTTTGGAGCTTAAAGGCACTACCTGAAGTACTAAAACAACTATAAAATGTGACATTTTCTAAACCTAGAATGGATTAAACAAAAATAATGCTTTATCTGAAGTTTCTGGAAAACAAGTATATATATTCTCTGAGGAAGGTCTTTGCAGTTGAAGACTTATTTGTACAGTAATTGGGATCAACTGGAAGTTCTGGTTCAACTTCATTTCTGGGCACAATAGACCTAAACTGACAAAAGCCAAGCAGCAACAGAAAACCCCAGGTAGGGCAGGTCAGGCTATTCAAGAAGTAAGCGTTTAAGTATAGATCAGCTATTAAATATGAAGATTTGCATGCAAATATATTTAAGATTATCTGTAAATTTTCATTAGTTCCCTAAAAGTAGCAGCATGACTTATCCCCCAAATACCCACACTGGTATAATATACAAGGGATTAATTTATGAGCCCACAAATCCTACACAGTTTTAGACTGTATTTCAGTATTTTACAAAAAAATTAATTTTTCTGTAAGTACCTGTCATCATAATGTGATCCTAAAGACATTAAAAATAACCCCAAACCCTCAACACTTTTACAGCTTAGAGAGAATTCTGGTACCCTGCTCCAGGTGACCTCTAATAAACCATGTTCCCTTTTGCCTAGAGACTTCATCCACTCTAGTGATAAATGTCAAAACTAAGTGGACAACCTTATCACCTACCAGTAAAGCAGAGAATTAAACATTACTTGCCTCACAAAATTGGCAATCTAGTATACCACCAGAAAGAGGAAACAAAAAACTCACAAACCCCAGAAACTACAACACCCCTTTGAATTCCATCAGCTCTACAGTGAAAAAACACTGTTAGATCTAAAGTGATTGTCAGGCTGACAGTCACACGCAATGACACACACCCCCACACAGAGTGCGGGTAAGAACACATCTTCTTGCTAAAGGCTACTTCTATCTAAGTCTTCCATGTTGAAAGAAGCCCTGCCAACCAAAGATTTCTACAGAGGCCACCACAGACAGAAGCAGAATCAGCACCTGCTGTGAAGTGCCCAAACACCAGAAAGCAAAATGGATCTCTCTCTGGCTTGATTTTCACCTCTCCACAGAAACAGCAGAAGTGAGGGGAAGGTCTCATACACCAGACAGAATGTGAATGGACAAAAACACTGCAGAGGAGCCACGAAAATGTTTCACTGTTTTTTCTAATGTCACTCAATCCTCATGATTCATGATGCTGCATAAATGTACAAGGATAGATGGCAATGGCGGGGCAAGGGGGAAGTGTAGGAGAAACATACAAGGGTACTGGTACTGATAGAAGGGTATAATCTCAAGTGCACCAGTAGCTTTGAAAGCAAGGAATTAGCGTCTCTAAAGATGGCAGCAGGTCACAAACAGTATCCAGTGTTTCCTGTTAAATTCGTCATGCCTCAAAAAAAAAAATCTCACTGTCTGCACTACCTGCCACAGACTATGAAAATAAAACATCACAAAACATTTGCAGTGATTATTTAAATTCAGGGTAACACCTAAGGCTATTATCACCCAGTTTAAGTTTCCAAAAGGAAAGATTGAAATTTCCTTTTTCCAAAAGGAAAGATTTGAAAGAAAAAAGACATTTCTTTCAAAAGTTAGTTCATGTGGGTTTTTTTAATAATGTTGAAAACAGCCTTCCATTCCATCAGTATCTGTCAGTGCAGACACAGTTACGTGATTTATAAAAGTAAGTGCACACTCAGCAGCAATAGCTTTTAAGTCGCTCTTTTAGTTGTGCCAGATTGGGAAAAAAAAATCCAAGAATATATTAATCATAAATCATCATCAATCAAAACAGGCTGATTGATCTGATTTGTTATAGATAAGCAAGCAAAAAAAAAAAAGCAACCCCAAAACTTCAACAGCAAAAAAGAAGAACTTGGAAACAAAACCTTACCATTTGCAACTTGTTAAAAGCATCTTAGGTATAAGCACCTTATATTCAGGTGCAGAGGTATATTCACCTCTAAGGAACATTTTGTCGTCATATCTGGTGTGAGTTAAAAGGTGTTTTGAGGCACATGCCTAGGCAGTAGCAATAATTTAATATGCTTATCCCATACCTTCTAATGCTTGCAAGTAATATTTTTTTTTTGTTTGTCCTGGGTTTTTTGTTTTAATTGATCCATTTCTGGAATGGGAAAAGGTTGAAGAAGTGGCAACTACTTCCAAACAGGGCATGGCTTGATACACAAACAGTATCTGCCCACTGTGCTTCTTTCAAACTCCACAGCTCTTGTTTGAGAATTACTGTGCCTATTCATTTTCTCACTTGAGTGCTTTCCAAGATGTGAAACCTGAACATTACGTAGCTTAATACAAGTACACAGGCCCCAATTCAGATCCAAGGGATACAGAGGCCTTATTAGTCATTCAAAAAATTATTGAGATTAGATTCCTGTTTAACAATCCCAGTTGATTCTACTTAAAGCAGATGAAAGAGCCCATGGAACAACTAGTCCAACAAGGGGAAGAAACCAGAAGGACATCATCATCTTAAACTGGTGCAATGCTTTGCAAAGCAAGCATGGAGCTGATGCTGCTTACTCTGACAAGACAGCTGCTGTACAGTCCAGCTGCTGTTGACAGGGGCTGTTCACATCTCACCACGTCTCCATCTTGAACTCGTGGAATGTCCCCACTTCTCCCTTTATACACACTGGTGTGGCAGACCAGGTGATCCAACTCATTTGGCTGACTTGACAGTGAGCTGGGGAGGATATGGATGTATCATTTCGCTGGGTGGGATTTTTTTAAACCACAGGACCAAGCACTAAATTATCTGAGGTACTGGATGCAAGGGAAGCATTCCCAGCTAGGGTAGCAGGGGGAAAAGTGCTGAAAGGGGTGTTCCCATTACAAGTAAAGTATTACAAGTTTAGTTGCAACATGAAACCACCCATCACTCAAAACCACTACAAATTTTTCTTCTTGAAAGAAGGCAATTACTCAACAAATGCTCAGGCATGATTTAATGCCACCTCTTGTTAATTCTACAGTATTAGAAATGTCTGATGAATTAGCCTGTATTTTAAAGTCCTACCCCTAATCCTCTTTGAATTCAAACTCATCACTGCTTGCTCTTGGCTCTCTGAAGAAAAAAAGAAAAGAAAAAAAAAGCTTCTGCACAGGAAGAAAGGGGAAAGCACAGAAAGCAAAATTTTGTTTTCATATTTAGTTATACAAGAAAGTCTCATTTTCTGGAAGTCCAGGAAACTGAAGTTAAATATTTGAAAGAAAAGTGAAGTATTAAATAAATAAGCAGAACTCAACATGAATGCATCCAAAAACTTAAGTATACTGAAGTATTCCAACAACCCAAATCTCCCCCTATATAGATCTGAATGAAGCAGTAAGAAAATCACTCACCAGCAATACAAGAACCAGATGCAGCAGAAAGGAAGAACAGAAGAAAAAAATTCCCATAACTTGTACATGCATCTTGAAGCACAGAGAGCAGAAACAGAAAGCAATTGGAACTAAACCCTCTTCACTTAATTTTGGTTTACAAATATTTAAACTTGCAAACGTAACTGAGATCAAAAGGACATCAGAAATGCAATTACATCTAAAACCAAACTGCTGTAGCTCACATCCACAGTTTGCTAGCAAAGGGGAAAGGTGACTATTATACCACAACAACACAAATTGTTAAACCAAGAAAACTCTCTTGCATTAAGGAAAAAGGAAGAAAAAAAGAGCAAGATACAGCTAACAAGTTGAATGTTTTGCTGTATGAGATCTGTAGGGCTACAATGCAAAAAAGCAACACAACATCACACTTACATTTTCTCAGCCATAATGGAAGGTTACCACAGTCATATAAGGAAAGTGAAGATAGACTGAGACAAAGGAATTAAAGTTGCTGTGTCTTGGAACTTTTCTGTAGAATGCAAGAGCATTGCTTTGGTCTCTAAGAATATAATAAGAAAAGAAAAAGCAAGACTGATTTTAAAATCACAACTTTTTGTTTTAAAAGGGAAAAAGGTTAATCTTCAGATTCAGAAAGCAAGGCACTGAAAAACAAGGAAACCATTTCCTTATACCTCTTTCAAAGAGGTCATCTTTGAACACAAAGAGATGGAATAAGTCCCAGAAGTCTGAAAAATTACTTAGTAACTCCTCTAATTAAATAACCTTCAGAGGAAGCTTGTGCTTGACAGATGACTTCTGCCTTCAATAACTCTCTGCATATTTTCTCTCTATCTCAACAGTAGGATTTATGATCAGGTCTCCGCAGCTCTGGGCATGTGACACAGTACACTCAGTATTACTTTTCATCATCTGTGTTTAAAAGTTAAGACTTTTACTGAAAAAAAAAAAAAAAAATTGTACACAGCTAGTGTAAAGTTTTCGTCCAGTTCAAAAATTCTGACAGTAAATTATATCTATTAATGCATTAAACATTAAAGGCTCCATACTACAAAATTCACACAGATGTTTGCCAATAACATCTTTGATTTTTGCCAGACCCAGACAGCATCACTCATCTGCAATACTCTGGACTACTAAATCAAAACTCAATCCCACAATGAAAGAAATGCCTATGAGAAACAGGACAAGAAGTCTGGAAGACAGACCCCTGCATCAGAAGGAAAAAACATTAATCACTACTGAGATAATGGACATCTATACTTCAAATTTTTTCTGCCAAACTTTAATACTAAGATTTCTACCTGAAGCAGGCAATGTGGATCTTTGTATCTATGCTCAACACAAAATAAAACTGTATAACATTATTCCTTTGAAAGACACCATTCTGCAGTAAGGCACCAACTGGAAAAAAAAAAGATTGGAGGGTTTTTGTCTACTAAGGTTAACCCTCAAACTGATGCTGTTACAGGAAGCCGATGTCAGAGCACTCTATTAGTAAAATTTTGACCACACAGACACAGAGCTTCAAGGCAGAAAATTAGGCATTTTGCCTTGCTGCTCCTCGCACACAGCACTGCCTTTCCCCCAATCTGGGCTGCATTAGCTTGTCTGTACTCCATGAAAGAGTAGTCCTTCAAGCTGGGATCCTGTTAGTTCAGCCCTGAGCAAAGGCAGATTGTAAGGCACAGAGAGGAGCAGTAATTTTAGGCAAATTTTATACCAAGTGTATAAATTGAGCCCTTTAGATACAATTTAGGTCCTGTGTGCAAAACATTCAATATTCTCACTGTGTATCAGATATATCTATCAGACCTGGGAGCACAAAGTTAACAATACACAAACTTATTCATGGGAAAGACCAAGGGGAAAAAAGTTTAGAAAAGACTGAGCAATTTACTGAGGCACCCCAGGAATTCTGCACACTTGCAAGCAGCAAGGAGATTTCACATTACCCAGGCACACTGGAGTTAATCTCATTCTAAAGAGAGATGGAAAACCTCCTCCTGGATGCTAAGGCCTAACAAGAAAAGGTTGGGGGCTCAAGTCTGCTGAAGTTATGGCCTATTCATCTGCAGCCTCTCAGAGGAGAGGTCACCAACTGTGCACCCTTAGCAGAGATCTCACACAACCTCCACAAAGAGCCTTTATCATAGAAACTGACGTAGGAGGGGGGAGCCAGAATTAAAGCCTGATCCAAGCATGACGGCTAAGCCAAGTGCAGTGCAGAAAGCTTTTGTGCTGCTCTCAAACCTCCCAAAATAAAGAAAAGTCTTGAAACTTAACAACTCAAAAGAGTCCAACAGGAAAAATTACTCCAACCCAGACTCCAGTTTAAGGCTGCCTAACTCAAACTATTAGAAATTTCTCAGTCAAAATTTAAACCCTTCTGCAGAACTTTATGAGCTACCATTCTCTAGAAGACATCCAAATACATGGAAGATCAACCTTAAGATCAAAAAATGTCAAAAGATGAGGTCAAAGCTGTCATCTAGTTTGGAAGTCATGAATAGTATATAACAGACAAGAGCAAAATGTCACTCCTATCATCTAGTGTTTTCACAACACATACTGCCCCACTATTTTTAACACTGAGCTCTCCGCCTCTTCTCACTATATATGACCATATACTGACATTTAAGACATAAGTCATCCCAAGGTAGGCGAGGGAAAAAAAAAAGGATATGAGGAGAAAGACTCCTTGTATTCATGTGCATGATGTGCATGCATGCATATATATGCACACACAAAAACATATACACGCATGCATATACAGAGTTAACCACAGACTTACTTTGTACTAGAAAACTGGGGGGAGGTACAGGACAGGAGATCAAGTACACTTTTAAAAGTACAAAAAAATCCTAACAAGTAATTTAAACTTCCACTAGATTATTAAAAAAAAATAGAATTAATTGGTCTCCGGCAAGTGAGAGAAGAGTTGAAATCACTATCATAGCACAACAGCAAATAAAAAAATGGAAATATACATTACCACAAAGAAGACACAACCAAAACAAAACCTGAGGAGGAACAAGAATTCACAAAACCTAAGAAAAACAATAGTAATAAACATCTTGAGCCCAAGCCACAGCATCATTCGCAAATTTAGCTGGTAGAATAAAGTCACATGGATTAGAAAAGTCCTTAAAGATAAGAGAGATCCTAAAATATTTAGAGAATAAGAAACAAGTTATCAAACTTGAAGGAATTCAAACTACATGAGTCAGAATGTCCTATCTTTTTAATGACTTGCTTTGAATAGTGTGGATAAATGAAGTGGGTGCAGTCAATTGGCTTGACTTTTTAGACCAGTCACACTGTCAAAAAATTAGAGCCACCAGGTTTTAGAACCCCCACACATTGCTCTAATGCCTTACCCCGTTTTGCTTGTATTTTGGGAAAAAAGCACCAAAATACTGAGCCATAGAACACAAGCTGAGTGTCGCAAACTAAGCTTCAGGGAAGTAGTGTGTAGCACATTTCTCAGACTAATAACTCAAAAGCTGTTTCTAGACTAATGAGTAAATATGATCTGCCAAAATTCCTTATATTTTGACTCACATACCCAGATTAACAGTTGAATTGCAGCCTAAATGCACCTTTACCATAATTTAAGATTTCAGTTAAGACTACAATGGGTAACAGAACTACACAAGCAGGAGCATTTAAAAACTAAGGCCATGAGAAATTAGGCTTTCTAATCTTTACCCACAAGGAGCTACAAATATTTAAATTCATGATACAGTCTTTCCTTCAGGGAAGTCATAATCTGATCTGCCCTTATCTGCTACACTGTCTATTTTCTTTCAAACAGCTTATCAAAGATGACACATTGAAGTCTATTTTGAATTGAGCAACAGATTCAAAAGCAGAACGTGGAAGACTAATAAGAAAGGAAAAAAGAGAATAGTCCATCAAAAGAGTTTTCTGGGTCAGGAGGAAGGCCTAAAAAAAGGTCTGACACACACACAAAACCAGAAAAAAAACCAAACTTCCTAGAGAAAATGAAGAAATACTTCAGAACTACCAAGTAACAATTCAAAGTAAGTGTTTCTTTGACATTTAATTCTCACCACTGGACAAATATGTTTCAGATAACAGCAGCTTTAAAAGGTTTATTATTAAACATATAGTCACCTTGAAAACTCATTTATTTTTCACTTGCTGGAAAGCACAGATAAAGACAGAGACATAGATTAGGTCACCTGCTCTCATTGTGTGCATTGTTCTGTTGATAGATATTACCCACATGTTGAGATCAAAGCCGAAAATAAAAAGTGCTAAGGAAAATCCTGAAAGATAAAATCACCCAAATTTACACAACCACATAAAGGAACATTTACAAACAATTTAAGAAGAGGGAGATACACGTTAACGTCTCCAGTCACTGCATGCTACTTTCCAAAAGCCAAGTGTCTGGTACCCTTCTGCCAGCCCCAAGCAATATTGCTTGATGTCTCCAATCTTCCTCTTCTTTTTCTTTTCCACTCATACACTCACACTCCTCTCCTCTAAGAGGATTAATTAGTCCTTAAAACCAGAGTAGAATTCCTTGATGCTCAAACTCATCAGGTGCCACTGAATGGAGCTGTAACACAAACAGGAGTATGTTTTGTTTGTTCTGATACTGCTTTTGAAAGCCACCAGCTCTATTTCCTCAACCTAACATCAAAACCTGTTCCAATCCTGTATTTCACTAGGCTTTCCCTTTCCCTTTCACCAAACTTCTTTAACCGCTGGCGTTATAAAGAGGAGTTGCTTACCATGAGCATTAGCTGGAGAACCTATACATTATAATTCTGGGTGGGTGTATTTGGTTCTAAAACACTATTAAACACTGTTTGCCTATCTGCTGCTACTGCTTCAAAGCCACACACAGAGAAACTACCGATTTTACAATCTCTCACACTTGTGAACCTTTTAACATCAGCACTTAAGGCAAAACACTCAAAAACTCATTATCAGCTACATATCCAGTGCTAACCATTTGTTGCAATTGGACATATTTATAAATAATGCTGAGATTATATAGAGGCAGCGTCTAAGCTTTCTTACACACAGAAAAATGCCCCTGATTAAAGCAAATGGCCGAGAGTTTTCCTTCATAGGCAAACAAATACAATAAATTTTTTTGGAACACTTGTTGCACAAAATTATTGTGTTTATTTTTGTATCAGCTGCTTTCACTACTACCAAGGGAATTCTCTTTTCTGGTTGAGTTAGTGAAAACAACTGGCCCACTGCTAAAGATGAAAGAGGTGAATTGTCAGTCATAAGCAGGAACTTAAAATTTTAGAATCCTATTTAAGTAGGTGAAAAACAAAAGCAAATTGAACATTTGTTAAAATCCACAGCCTACAATGAGAGCCATAGGTTTTCTTTTAAGGAAAACCATTATAAGTAAATTGCTTTTTAATCAGGCTATTAGTTTAAATTCTCTTCAGATACAGTAATAGAAACATCTTAGTAAATGCACAACTACAAGCAACAACTTGGAGAATGATCTTGGTTCAATCCTTGGTTAAAGTAAGCCTGAAGTGTTGCACACTTTGTGTTTATTGATTATTTTTGGACACAGGAAGATCTTGCATTTATGAAATCAACCTGCTTGAGGCAAAGATAAACTTACAGAGAAACTCATACACTGAAGTTTACACTACACTTGAATGGAAGATACTGATTCTGTCTCAACCATCAGTTCATTCCACTGACTATAAACCACTGCTGCTAGCATCACTGAAGAAAAACAACACAATTCAAATTTTAGATTTTCAAATATTCTTTCACATTGCTTTTCAGAAGTATATTAACTAATAATAAAATCGGATTTATGGAATAATGAGACCTTTGACACCAAAGTAAAAAGCAGAGCAGACTTTTTAAGCCTAGGATACAAAGTTTTATCAATTATTATTCAAGAGTTATCTATTGAATATAGTATGTAGAAATAGCTCACTGGTAACCATAGTTTCAGCTTTGTGGATTGCAAGCAGCATCTTTTATTTCTTAGAGTCCCTTTATACAGGGATAAGCCTATGCCTGCATCTTCTCACTTTCAACTTGAAAATGTTTCAAGTAGTACATTTTTCCTATCCTGTTTAACTTATATTTCTTAGCCCAGTTTTCCTACACATTAATAGATTTTTTTTTCTATCATCTTGCATTTCACTGAGTGTCTGGATTAAAACAGTTTATTGATTTTTTTTTAATCTGCTTTTCTATACAGAATGATTTAAAATAAAAGAGAAAGACTGTCCCCACAGTAGTTCTTATTTCACTATATATGCTACTTCTTCCTTGCCCACCTTCCCAACAAAAACTACACAGTACTTCTCAAGCAGTTTACATATTTGATTGCAATTCTTAGGGATAATTTTGGGGAGCACCTACCTCCACAACCAATAGGAGCTCAACCATATCAAGAAAGAGGAATACATGGGGCAGGGGAATCAATAGAAAAGATGATCTGGAGAACATAACCTATCAGTCCTCAGATGTCATATTAAATGGACTCTCTTCTGCAGAAAATATATTGCTTCCCCCTTTTAAATAGTTAGTCCTTTGTATCTACTTAGATCCATCCAGGTTAAATTACAGGAAACTTTGTAGTGAGGACAAAGATAAAGGAATTTGACAGAAAAAATGCAGAACATGCACCAGAAACAGAATCAAGAGATTTTTCAGAAGAAAGGGGTTCATCTGGAAGTCTCAAGAGATGGGGAAAAGAGAATTTAATATACTGTTTACTCACAAAATCCAAACATGCACAGCTAAGGGGGGGAAAAAAAAAAAAAAAAAAAAAAAAAGCTGTGTACTCAGGTTTAATAATGGAAAAGAAAAGAATCTTGGGATTACTTCTACCGTAACCTCTTGGAAGGCAGCGGAGATCATATGGAATGGTTGTCCAAAATGAAAAGAAACCTAGAGCTTTGCACCAGCAGGATCAAGAAAAAACAAATCTGCTCTGAAGTTCAAAATGAATCTGAATCATGAATATCTACAAGCTATATAACAGTATGAATAATACATAGTCCAGATGAGAGAAGTAAATATTAGCTCTCTTAACCAAATCATTCCTTTGGAGATGAAATAAAATATTGGCTATTTTTACTTAGCTTAGTCCTCACATTTTCATCCCCTTAAAAGTGGAACTGCATCCCTGATGACAACACATTTTCTTGGCGAAGTTCAGTATGACCTTAAGAGCTCCCAGCTTTTTAAAAACTGTACTGAAATTTTGTACCCTCTTGAAGATAGGGTGGTTTTATTGCCAGTTAAACACTAGCATTAATTGCTGTAGCTAGGGTAAAAAAATACAATGTATGAAGTAGGAAATGAAATACAGTGTATGCAGCACAACTCAGGGAACTCACATGAGAGATCTACTGGAAGAAAAATACTATCTTGCTCCTCCATGCTATTGATAAACTATACATGTCTGCTTTTCAACAAAGGACTAGATTAAAATTAGTTTTCCTTGCTCCCATACCAGACTTCTTGCAGTTTGCATTCTTAATCTGCTTTCTACACTGATTCAGCACACAGAAGGACGTTCTTACACATGCACATTGACAATATGTTTAGTTACAGCTGAAAAACTGTTCAAAAAACCCTAAAGCTTATTTCTAATGAGTTTTGCATGTCTAATTCTAAATACATAGAAAAATAAACCCAGTTTTCTCACGTGCACAGTGCCACCAAAAGATTAGTCCTTTCCAAAAAGCGATCAACTCAGCCACCAAGAACTAAGGACACACAAGATAAAGGCAAAGGAGCAAAACTGGTGGACACAGATCATGTCTGTCCAGGTGCTCTTCATCAGGGATCTGCAGAAGAGAGAACAAAGGAAAGCTCTGCTTTGACAGAGCTCAGCTCTTCTAGCAGTGACTCAAAACTATCAGAGAATACTTCAAAGGTAAGTTCCTCATCCTTCCATGAAGATACCTATTATTCTCTTACTGAGTGCCAACAGAGCACCACTTTACAGCTTTTGGTTTCATTTTCCACTGAAGACAGGCTCAAGGACTTCCAAGCAACCATTACATTAGAGTTTGGAATCCAAGGCATGCAGCTATGTTAGCTATGACCCAGGCAAAAATTGTGCAGCTCAAGAGCATGGAAGCACTGACATGTGAACCCAGATGTTCAACAAAAGGTGTTCTGCTAGGCCAATTATACTAATCCTCTTCATGTGGCAGGGCTAGCAAAGCTGAGGGCACACCACAGCAAAACTATCTGGATAATGTGCTGGGAGGTCATGGTCCAGCCAAGGTAGCAAGCAGGATTGAGCCATCAAAAGCAGAATCTATCTGGTCATGAGAACAGCCACCTTGACTGCTCAGAGACCTCAGAACTAAAGGATTTTGTGCCCTACAATGTTTTGCTCTTTGTCTTTCCAGCCATTAGAAGATCTACTAAATCTGATCTACTAGGCTGATCAGAAAAAGGGAGTGCAAGACACCTTCAAAAGTACATAAGTAAACTCGATTTTCTGCTAGTAAATTCACCTGCATTTTTGTGATCCCTGCTGACCCCAAAGAAAGGATGTATTTTCTCAACAATGTTAACTTCTACACCAAAATTGCCCTGAATATTATTTATATATCATTTAACAAAATAAAAAACCAACCAAAACAAAAACAGAAAAAACGCCACATCTTTCCTGAAACCTTTCACACACACAAGAAAAACAGAAATTGAAAGGATAAGCAAACCCAAACAACAGCATGTATTTAACACCTACAAAAGGTATAAAACTTTGAAACATGCCATTTTTTCTATTCATTTAGGTGCCTAATGCTTAAGGGCAGGCAGTGATATGGAGGGGGAATGGTTTTAAACTGGAAAGGGTAAGTTCAGATGCAATATGAAGAAGAAATTCTTTCCTGTGAGGGAGATGAGGCACTGGCTCAGCTTGCCCAGAAAAGCTGTGGATGCCCCATCCCTGGAATTATTCCTGGCCAGATTGGATGGGCCTTTGAGCAACCTGGTCTAGTAAGAGGTGATCCTGTCCATGGCAGGGGAGTTGGAACTAGATGATCTTTAAGGACCCTTCCAACCCAAAATATTCGATGACTATGATTCTTACAGGTAAACCTTGAAACAGGTCTTTCTTCCTTGCAAGAGAAGTAAGGTGTGAACATTTGTAACAAAACAAGAATCTGTTATCAACAAACTAGATTTCCATCATAGGATCTCTGTGTAAAAGTAAAAACAGATTTCACCTCAGAAGCCTACCTTTCCAGAAGCTAACACAGTCTATGGGAAATCATTCTTAATTGTTTTACAGCACCTTTACATAGCAGCATGGACCAATATGACAAAAAAGCTATTTCCCCTTTTCCACTGCTCTCTCATGATGCTTCAATACAGCCAAATACCAACAGCGGAAACATAAAAAGGTCCCCAGACAACAAAAAAATTATTGGATTAACAGATTTTTGTTGCACAACCAGCAAACTCTACAGAAACATACTCCTTTCATAGAGAGGAGAGCTACGAGGGAGAGAACAGAAAATGAAATAACTGTTCTGGCAGTCAATACTTTTCTTATCCTAGAAAAACATACCACATGTCATCCATCTTGAAAAATGTATTAATAAAGAAATTAAATTCTTGAATCCTCAGGCTGCCAAATTTGATTGCAGTGCAAGAAAGCCACACTTGGTTTTCTCTTCCTCCTACTCATGATCTTATCAAGTTCTTGCATTAGTCTTCCAATGACTCACATACAAGCAAACAAATTTCAACTTTAAATAGTTTGTAACAAAATTACTACTGATAAGATTTATACAGAAGCAAACAAGAAGAAAAAGTGTTTTATCAAAATCAGATAGGGAAAATGCAAAAAAAACATGCTAACCCTAAAGTTTCTGTGTGAATGCTTATCTGTGGGTGGATAGCAGTCCTGTTCTGAGCAATACTTAAGTATTAAGAATAATAATTAAGATTAGGAGTATACTAGATATGCATCTTGGTCTACCAATTAAGGTATTGTTTGTTAAGACAACTCTGCTTTTAGATGATCAAAGAATAACCTGGCAAATCTGTCAGAATTCTATAATTTAATACATTAAAATATTACCTAGTAACATTCCTTTCCCATCTTGAGAAGGTGACTGAAAAGGATTTTCAACTTCTGTTTTTAAACCCTTGGAAGAACACACACTGTAGACATTACTCCAACTATCTAAAAGATAAAGTTAATAGAACATTACAGAACAGTCAAATATTCAGCAGCAGCTACAGCTAGCTTTTCCATGCAGTTAACACATTCTGGCCCATTCACTTTCTCAGCCCTGCTTAAATCAAGGGTTTAAGCTTTTCTTTATGAAAAGTTTCCAACACTGAAGTCTCCACACGCACACTTTAGTATTATATTCCGAGTTTTCCCTGATTCTTTTTTAAATGGAGAACAGCTATTCCCGACATAATTTGTTTGTAAGAGAATTTTAAGCCTTCAAAATGAAGGCACAACAGCCATGTGCCGCAACATGATTCATATCTTTCTTAAGCATTAACTGAAGAAAGAGAACTGAATTACGTTGTTAGGCCAATCTGCCAGCACAAATGTAAATGGAAGTTTTCCTTTTAATTCAAAAGGCCGTGTTTTGGGCAGGATTCACTTCAGTGCCTCCACAATGACCCACAGAACTATACCCAGAGTTCATGGCTCACTGCTTGGCCATGAGCCACCCCCTGCACCACGCAGAAGTTGGCACCACCCGCCTGCTCAGAGCTGCCAGCTGAGCCGTGTGCTCTGCCAGGAAGCCATTATTCTGTGGATTCAGAAAAGTCTGGGGGAAAGAGCAACTGATAACCAATTATTCCTTAAAAACAACTTTAAAAGCAGTAAGCGCACTAGACTACATCACTCTTCTCCAGACATATTTTCTACCATTAATTTACTGCAGTCACAAAGAGCATCAGGTTTTGCTTCACTGCTACACTTAGCAGGCTCAAATCAATTATGTGCAGTTTTGATGACATTGAATTGTTAAAAAACCAAAGTGCCTGGACATGCTTGCCCCACTTGTGCTTGCTGTGCTTTCAGTTCCCTTCTTGTGAGGTCATTCATGGCAAATACAACCGGAGCCTCATCTCTGATCAGCCCATCAGCCACATCAGCAATAGATGATTTGTTGGAAAATACATCTCCTAACTGCAATAAATGCAACTGATAAATATGCCTGACCAAGCAACCCTACACTTCCCTGGTGATGGCCTACACTGCATGTAGGTACAATGCCTCACTTTCTGGCACACAGGTATCTAACTAAATGGCATAAAAAGCAGAAGAGACTAAGAGCCAGTTTTTCCATCCATCTCACACTGTACAGCATGGGTTCTTACCTCAAACAGTAAAGTGTCACAGTAAAAGAAGAAATACTCAATTTTTCTTAATTTGCATGACAAGAGTCTAAGGCACCTAAGGACATAATTAGGCCCTATCTCCTTCAAATACTTAAATACAAAGCTACCTTGTTAATCTTTTGCTTAGATTCATAAACAGCCTTATTTTCATTTCAAATGGAGAAACTAGCCCAGAATGAGCATGTGATAACAAAGGCAAGCCCATTTGTCAAACATCAAAAATTACTACTTTGGAAACAAATAGACAATGCAATTTAATTTTATTTCCCTTAGCAAGTGCTAAAAGCCAATGAATGTGATACTAATTAGTTCATGCTGACAACAAAAGAATTTCCCAGTTACTCTAAGGACGGCTTTTAGGAAGCCAATCTTTTCTTGACCAAAAGTTCACAGAATTAAGAATTGAATTTCTACAAATGTAGAGAAAGGTACTGGAAAGATAAAATTTGCATTACTAATTCATTTACTACTTTAGCAGCTGTACAGTACTTTTAGAAAACAAAAGTCACTGTTTCATATGATTATTAGTTCTCTGCAATAATTAATGATTTAAGGATGTGGAAAGGGTTAGCCTCATTTTTAGGTGACTTGATTCAAAGCCATAGCATTTCTTGTAAAGACAGTAATTTCAATAAAAGAGAGAACTCAGATACAGTCAAGATAGCAGGCAGGTCCCCAGATAAGAGAAAGAAAAAATTTAAAAGTCAGTTAAGAATCTCTTCAGTGTTACACAGGTGGAGACAAAAAAGTTAACCAGAAGTCAACTGAGACATTTCTGTCTCATCAGCAATCCTCCCCAAACCTCTGCCTCCCTTCCCTCCCCACCAACAGTTTATCTGTACAAAACTGAGTCTTAATCAAACTTTTTTTGACTGAGATTCAGTGAGAAGTTTCAGTGAAGAAGTTTCAGTGAAGCCCGAAAAGATTAACTATCTGGCTTACTGTATCATAGGAAAAAAACATGTTAAGTTAGAGGAATTTGATAAAAATGCCAAGTAATAAAGCTTTAGAAATGTCCTACAGCTGGGCTCTTGAGGAAGAGAAGTCATTCAGGAAGGAGGCAGCCATAAAGGTAGAGCTATAGCAAATCTTCCACTTTAAAACAATAAGCTGACACCAGTAATTTTGAGAGGGGAAGAGTCAAAGCAACTTTGGTTTATCATTACACAAAAAATCAGTGAATTTTCTTCATCAGTACCAAAAAAGATACCTTGACAGTTAGAGGGAGAAAAAAAAAAAAGAAAAATCTCTCAAGTACCCCATCTACTAGGCCTATTTGGGTATAAGTTTTAAGACAAAACTTTTACATAAAGGCATTTCAAACCCCACTCTGCAAGCAGATTGGAAGTAATTTATCACGTAAAAGCAGATCTTTCACATAAAACTCATTTCAGAGATGCATGTAGTTAAAAGTCTGTCATCATTAATTGGCAAAGGGATTTTGAGCACTTAAGAGCCACCTAATTGATAAAGCAATATCAGAGATTAGTACCATGACATTTCTAATAACTTTGAGTTCTGCAGAGATGCTTTGGGGACAATCTGATCTCTGTGGTGCCTTCAGAATAATTCAAAATCATCATTGACTATGAGGAACAGAAGAAGAAAAAAAAAAAAAAAAAATCAGACAATACCATAGATTCTTGGAAGGCACAATCTCTGTAAAAACACTCATGGATACTTATAAGCATGCATATTGAAATTAGACACAGATCTCCAGCCCAGAAATGCTAAGCAGTTCCATACACTGTTTTAACTCCAGAAAGATATTTAAAGCATCCAGCACCTAAAAAGGTACCAAAAATGTATCATCATGCTTCTACAAAGAAACTCTAGAGAGTCACTGGAATATTGCAATCCTTGTCATAGGTTTCAGCACAGATCAAAAATAAGCTCCTGAAATACAGCTGCTTTTCTCTTGCAGGCACAAGTGAAGGAAGTTGCAAGTGAAAGGCAATTTCCCTCTCTACATGCATTTCAAGAAGTATCTTTGCAAGAAGCTAACTACAATTCCCAGAGAAACATTTTATACCAGCTAACCTCGGCCCCCTGAGTCTTCAAAAGCAACCATGCTCCTTTCCTGTTTAAACTAAGGAAGGAAGCCTTGCCTTAATTGATCGGTCATGCTCTGAACAAATGTTTTCATAACCACAAATCCAAACCACTGCAGACTTCACAGCTTCAGAAGATACAAACTTCAAAAGATATCTTTAACCTAACAACTTGCAATAGAAGAACAGCAAGAAATGAGATACAATGCTTTTTCCAAGTGAAATCTTGCTTGACTGAAAATCTTAAAAGTCAACCCAAAAAAAAGGACTGGTTGCAAGAGTGCTCTGTGCCCTCAAAGCTTTCCCTAAATTTTGTTTTAAAACGAGACAACAAAGGATATAACACCAAATTCTTTTAGTCTCAGACTTATCAAAGGACATCAACTATTAATTGCCACACTTTAGTAGAAGGCATAGGTGAAGTAAAGAAAAAAACTATTAAAAATAGTGCACTTTCACATTAAGAACAGAAAACATTTTCTTCACTCAGCTGTAAAGGAAGAAGTAATTTCTCCCCTCACTGAGCTGATAGCCTGTGTGCATCTTTTTCTCTGATAACCTGAACTGTCAAGCTCTGTGTTGAATATCCAGGGCCTGCTTAGCCTGGAACACTACTTACACAGTAGGAATACACTCATGTTTCTCATATTTAATTTCTGGAAGGCTTTTTGTCCATCCAGATAATTTGATGTTCATTAAAAGTCACATCTTCCATTATCCAGCTTTTCCAAATTCACTTTCAAAACCATAATTTTGCAGCTAGTAACCTTAAAAAATCCTGTAACTTCTTTAGAGCATTGTGGAACTGGCATCCATGCTAGATTAAAAACAAGTTTGTTTACACCAAGCTGTGGTCACAAAGACCTGCATATAATTTGTGGGAAATTAAGTATGAAAGGGTAACAACATAGGGAACCAACACAAGGAAGACCGAGTATTATGAGAATTTGCATTTTGATATTTAATCTTTTTTGACAGGCATATAATTTGTCTCAATTTTCAAGTACTCAGACAAGCTGAGGACAGACAAAAGATGATAAAAAAACTGAATTTTAGCCAAAACAATGATCACATATAAAGAAAAAAAATTTCTGCTGGTTTTTCATATTAATTTGCACTCTTGACCATTTTTCTCCCCCTATTATTATTATCAAAGAAATTCAGATAACTCTAGAAATTTATTTCTGACAGACCTTATTCTTCAAAGAAATTTAGAAGGTACAGAAAAAGCCTTTAGCAACATGCATTTAAACAGGTAAGTATATCTCTATTTTAGAGTAATTTTCAGCTAGGGCAGCTATCCAGATCAGATGGTATCTCCTCTAAACTTATTTCTAAAATAGCAGCAAACCACTAGTAACAGGAGTATCACATCAAATGAAGGCAGAGGCTAAATGTCTCTTAACTTCCTTCATGACTGTCAGACATTAATTACATTTACCCTCCCCTAAAGATAATTTTTCAGGAGTTAATAGAAAGCAAATTTACAGTGAAGCATCCCTGTTGCAGTCCCAATATTCTTGCTCAAAATTTTCCCAAACACTATAGAAATACGAACTTAATTATTTAAGGATGTCATTGTTACTATCTGTGAAACCACACAACCTATGAAAATCTGGCAATAAAAAACAAGTGACAGTGTTAGATTCATGACCTTTTTGCAGCACCCCTGAAGAAAACATTTACTTCCCCTGTTCAGATGGAGTTGAAGCTTAGATGCATGCTATACCTGCTACCAGAGGCTAGAGAAACCGGAGTGCCTGGGAAGACTTTTGTAGCCCCAGCAGGCAGAAGGTAACACTAAAATCCATTTCTTCCCAGAACCACAGTCCAGGATCAGAACCACTAAACCTTTGTTTAGTATTACTAAGAGACTTTTCAAAAGCATTAAGAACTGTGAAAGACTCACTGGGGTTGGGAAGGCAGTGATCAGGAAACTGAACACAGACGCTTGCACACTCAGCATGCTCTGCAACACCACCTACCAATCAAGGGAGGAGTGCTCTATATCTATTTACCAGGCTTTTCCCCTGCAGTAAAAGAACAGAGGTGAATGGATGAAGTGGCTAAGGAGATGAGTTAAGATATGGAAGACAAGAAAACAGAATGGAAATGGTTGGAATAATAATGTAAAGAAATTGCAATACACTGCACCAACTGTAACCTTCCTGTTAAAAATCATCAGGTTCAGAGATCTCATCCCAAATACCTCAGCTGCATGTCCCACCCAGACTATCAGGCTCCAACTCTTGTTTTAATTGACAGTCAAGTTTCAAAACTCATAATTCAAGGGAGACTAGTGCGGAGGGGAAAACACATATTTGACTTCACTGACAAATCACATTTTAATCATCAAAACCATTTTGAGAAAGTGGCAGATGTGTACATGACTAGCTCTAGTGATTGTTCGCTGAAGACAAAGAAATGCAGTTCTGAAACTGCAGAAACAAGATACAACCTCTCATGCAAAACCAATCTGCCTAGTACATTAGACAAAAAAAAAAAGTTATTGATATGATTTCAAAAGAAAGCCATTAAGGAACATTAGAAGTATTTATCCTTCCAGCAAGATGCTTTCCGTGTCTAACGGAGGGCCATTAAAAGTTGTATTGAAAATGAGCACTCACAAGGTGCGGGGGTGTGGGAGTTGTAGTAAGCTTCAGAGGGCACACTGGCAGTGCCTGTTTCCTGGGCAGCACACACAGCAGTGCCAATAGCACAGTCAGGAGGCTGTTTATAATGAAACACTAAAAAAACCCCCACATTTAGAACAGGGCCACAGATTTTATATAGTCATCACAGAAGCATGCAGCAGGCTGCATCTCTAAATCAATTTCAAGAATAATCAATACTCCTCTAACACACCAGGCAGGCTAGATAAGTAAAGTTTTATTTTCACAATTGCTTGTGAGTGTGCTTTATAGCAAAATCAAAAAGCCAGAACCAATGTCTACTTCAGTACTAAGAATAATTTTTCTGTGGTCACTCTGCCATGAAATCACTATAATCTCACTATTTTCTGAGTCAACTAAAGAAGGATTATCACAAGCAATGCCAAGAATATTTTGCCTTATCTAAAATTATAACCCTATATATTCACAGTAAGTGAAGAAGTATTTTAAATCTGCAAGGGTATACGTTTTAAAAAATTGTTACAGAAATGCTATGGGATATTGAGTTTGTACTTCTTATAAAGAAGATTCTAGTATGGTAACTCACTGTACTGTGCATAAAATACTAATGATTGAATTTCTATAAAACCTTTTTGGAGTTTAGGAGAACTAGAGGTGCATCTTCAGCAATTTATATCTTAATTCTTGAAAATCCATGCCAAGTTGACAAATAGAACATCACAGAAGTGTATTGACAAGAGTGGTATCCAATTTTACCCTCTAGTCCTCTAGGGGCTCACTTCAGATATGCAGTCAGTTATGCCAGCTGGCACACCAAAAAGCAAGAGCATTACCAGAACTTCATCCTCTTCTGGATTTATGATTAGTGTTTCAGGACATCTTTCAGTTTCCTGCAATTTCCATACATAGTTGCTTCCTACAATGAAGTGCAAAGTTATTATCTTGCTAACTCACAACTAGGGATCTCATTTACAGATGCTCCACATTTGAGCTTTGCATGGTGTTTTGTGAAATGTAACTGAACTTTCTATTACTTGAACTCAATTAGCAAGGACCCAGCAGAAAACACAACCCTTTGCTATCCTGGACTCCAGCAAAAGAAGCGTAGAAGTGGCTGGCAGGTGTAAGAGTCACTGTACAGAAAGATGTGCCCAGTAAGTACCACCATTTCAAGTCAGCTAATTCTACAGCTCCCGAAGTTCAAGGAGGCCAATTACACTGTGATCCAGATTGCTTTCACTTTTGCTTAGACAGCCCCCAAGTTATATTTTCGTGTGCTAAAATATAGGCTGGAAGAAGACAACTATAACGGGAACAAGGAATTTGCACTTTCTAAAGCAGGTTTTTGTCAGCAAAAATGTAAAGCACTACAATTAGTCAACATTTAATTATCCCTGGCATGCAAGAAATGAAGATGCAATCAAGAATGATTAGAAAAATTGCAACTTCAAGTTGTGCAGGCTAATACTGGCAGTACCTTATAGAAATCTCAGGGTTGTAATTTCATACAATTTAGCACTACAATTTAGTGCTAGGACTTTCTCAAGACAAACAAACATGAAATAAAATAGGCCATGCTTGTTTCTCCATGTAAATTTGTTAGGGTTATACTCCTGAATGCCCTGATGACTGATGGAAAAACATACAAATGCAGAAAAAAAACATCACAGCCAACACACAAGGGCTACGTTCAGGGAATTTGTTAGTCATTGAGGTATTTTAAAGATATGGAGTTGTAGTGCTCAGGTCATGGTTTAGTGGCAGACTTTGTCAGTGCTGTGTTAGGGGTTCAACTCTATGATCTTAAAGGTCTTTTCCAACCTAAATAATTCTGTGATTCTATGAAATCAAGCATTCAGTAAGCAGATTACAGCTCATTGAAAACATTAACAATGAGGTAATAGATGTGGCTCACACCAGCTGCATTTACAATAGTCATTCAGCATGCCAAAGGGAACAAACATACCAGCAAATATTTTAGAAGTAAGCTGAGGTGAAGTTTTAGAAGTGAATTAACATTTAGGCTTATTTACATTTCCTAAAAAGTGATGATAAAGAACAGGTGTTTGGTCTACCCACTGTAACTTTAAAGGCACGAGATCAAAAATAACATGCTTAAATTCATTCTATGAACTACCCTCTTTTTGCTAAGACCCATCTGCTCCTACAGCTCTGCAGTGCCCACTCCCTGTGCTCTGCCAACTCTTTTCTCCTAAAGCAGAGCAACTATTCCTACTGTGCTGTGTTGATAGACTCTGGTATACATCCTTACATATTTTCTTCTTCTGCCCTTCTTCAACCCTTACTGTTTTGTTTTGGGGGGTTTTTTAGCTTCTTTCCTGCTCCCCTTCTCAATTCTGCTTTCCTACCTCTTTGCTTTATGGCCTGTAGAACAGCTGAGTCTAGAGCAAACTCTAGCAAAATACTCAGCAGTACTGCCCAGTAAATTATCTGCTGCTAAGTATTGATACACAGTAATTGAGATCACCTAAACCTATTAATGTTAATAAAATGCTTAAAAGAGGGCTCCTGCAAAAGCCCAGTCTCACACCTGAGCTAGACTGCTTTAAGTTAGACTGACATTCACAAGATAAACAAAATTGTTTCCTTATCATTACTGCTTTGCTTTCAAATGATGCACTATCTTACCAGACTTTATAGACCAAAATAAAACGCATTGGCTCAAAACTCTTAGAAAACCACCTAAGGCTTAGTGACACATATTGAAAGGCAACCAAACTTTAGCAGTGAGTCAGAGCAAACATGACACTTCTCTAGTATGTTCTAATAATCCAGTTATTACATGAAAAGCCTCACACACATTTATTGGACTGCTACCAAGACTAGTAACTGTTTTATATCAATGGTGCTACACTGTGCACTTCTGTTTCCTCAAAATGTAAGGGTGAACACACCTGTTTAGATTTTACAGACACACACTGCTCCAATTGCTGAATGAAACAGCAGTGATAACCTACAGGTTTTAACACATGTGCTTACACATTTTTACTGCAGATAGTATCAAGTTGCTAGAGGTCTATGGTCATGCTGTTAATGATACAGAAGTCCCTTATTCCCAGACATAGTTCCCGTGTTTAAGACAACCTGGTGCATTTTACTACAATGTAAATGCACATATGAACTGTGCACTGGATTTGTTGACTACTCTCTTGCTTTACTGTCTTTCCACAGTTTTAAGCAATGTCATTAGTTTCTACTCACTTAAAGAGTTGGACAAGCAGAAAATTAAAAAGCAACTGAGTTTTACAGTACTGTTATATGACAAAAGAGAGAAGGTAGAAGAGTCAAGAGTAGAGCTGAGCCTGAAAAGAAGGGGGGGTGGGGAAAGGTGGTTTTAGTTTTTGTTCTCAGTTCTCACTGTCCTAATCTGTCTTCTGGCAATAAATCAATTTCCCAAAGTTGAGTTTGTTTTGCCACTGATAGCAATTGTTTAGTGATCTTCCTGTCCTTATCTCGGAATGAAAAGTTTGTGGTTGTTTTCTCACCATCCTGATGAAGATAAGGAGCAATAGAGCAGCTTGGTAGGCACCTTGTGGCCAGTTAACCCACCATGCTGAGCACAGCTGAATGAGCTGCTATAATCATACGGTTGACCTGAAAATGGATATCCACCAAACATTCTTGGTGCTTCCAGAATCTCCTTTCTAGCCTGTGGTGTAAAGTATTTTTTCTACAATACTATCATACAAATGCAGTCTTTAATCACGGCTAGAGAGTCAAATATTCCTGACAGTGTAAACCACATGCACAAAACCATATTGTAATCCACCCTAATGGGATGGAGAACAGGAAAGCATATCCTCCTCACCTCAGAGAGCCAAAGCTGACAATACACAGTCATTCATAAGCAGGAAGAACAAGTCTAATCTCCATTGCAACACAGACACACTGCTGTGTTTCCAAAGTGCTAGCTATTTCTGCTGCAGCAATTCCATGGGCTTGCACTCTACTGTAGTTGTGAACCACAGAATCATAGAATCACCAGGTTGGAGGAGACCTTCAAGACCACCAAGTCCAACCCATGCCTTAACACCACTTCAACTATACCATGGCACAGAGTGCCACATCCAGTCTTTTTTAAACACATCCAGGGATATTGACTCCACCACCTCCCTGGGCAGAGGATTCCAAAACTTTATCACTCTTTCAGTAAAAAACCTCTTCCTAACATCCAACCTAAATTTCCCTTGGCACAGCTTGAGACTGTGTCCTCTTGTTCTGTCAGTTGCTGCCTGGAAAAAGAGACCAACCCCCACCTGACTACAACCACCTTTCAGGTGGTTGTAGAGAGTGATAAGGTCACCTCTGACCTTTTCTCCAGGCTAAACAACCCCTGCTCCCTCAAGCGTTTCTCATAGGGCTTGTGCTCCAAGCCCTGCACCAGCCTTGTTGCTCTCCTTTGGACATGCTCAAGCATCTCAACATCCTTCCTGAACTGAGAGGCCCAGAACTGGACACAGTACTTGAGGCGCAGCCTCACCAGTGCCAAGTACAGGGGAAGAATGACCTCCCTGCTCCTGCTGGCCACACTATTTCTGATACAGGCCAGGATGCCATTGGCCTGCTTGGCCACCACGGCACACTGCTGGCTCATGTTGAGTCGGCTGTCGACCAGCACCCCCAGCTCCCTTTCTGCCTGGGCACTGTCCAGCCACACTATCCCCAACTTGTAGCGTTGCAGGGGGTTATTGTGGCCAAAATGCAGGACTCGGCACTTGGACTTGTTAAACTTAATCTTATTGGACTCTGCCCATCTATCCAACCATTTCAAGTCTCTTTGCAGAGCCCTCCTACCTTCCAACAGATCAACATACACTCCCAGCTTAGTGTCATCTGCAAATTTACTAATGGAGGACTCAAAACCCTCATCCATGTCATCAATAAAAAGATTAAATGAAGCTGGCCCCAGCACTGATCCATGAGGGACACCAACTGAATTGCAGCACCATTCACCACCACTCTCTGGGCCTGGCCATCCAGCCAGTATGACTGATGAATTCACCCCCACAGTCCTTTACACAAAAAAAAAACAAACAAACAAAAAAACACAGACAGCACAGCCCAACTTGCAAACAGCAATTACAGCAATTACTTTGACTTACTTCCATCTATAACAGCCTTTATCAATGGCACTCACTAGGACATGTATAGCTATGAGTTCACAGACTATCGATACTCCAGCATAGATATAAGAATCAAGAACTGTCACATTACAAGTATCTTCACAAAGAGTAGGAGCTAAGAAATAAGTGAATGCTTTTTATAGGCTATACTTTTTACTGTAGAATATAGACAAACCAAAGAAGAAAGGGTATTTGCATGCCTGGCTGAGGCTTTCTTTTTCACTACTTGCCTTTTAGACTCAAAGCAAAGGAGCTTCTAATGAAACACAAAATCACAAAGTTTGTCAGGTCATCCATAGGCTTGTTCTTTGGAATCTGACTAGACAGACTAAACCATGAGAAGCCACCTATCACATTGCCTGCCCCAAAAGCAGGGAGGAGACAGAAGCAAGGCAGTCATTGTACTTTTAGAAGTACCACAATACCTTCACTATTAGTTGACAGATTCAGCCTTTGAATTTTAAAATTTACTACTTGGATTTTAAAAAGACCCTTAATACTATTGTGGTAGTAAGGGTATATACAACTATGCAGCCTCTCTCACCCCTTAAAGAAAAGATCTTCATAGCTGCTTGTATAAACACTGTCATGCACAGCTGTCTGAGCAAGACATACTGGGAAAATTAGTACCTAAGAGTCCAACACCAGACTTCCTTTTTAATTGAGTAACAGCCCTCTTCAGACTCTTCTCCTTATACTCCCCCTTCTCCACAAGAAAGGACACAAAGATTTATAGCTAAAAATCTGTTAAAAAGAAATCAATTCAATCAAATCAGCTCTTCTAAGCACATTCTTTAAAAAAAGTAACAATAGTTAAAAATACCGAAACCATTCATTTATTAAACACAAGAGCACCAATACTGTATTCGACACAAGAATTCCATTCCCCTCAACACATTCTTCCTGAGAAATTCAATTCTGAAACAGGAAAAGGAAAACCTGCTTTCTCTCCTTTATAAACAACTTCCATGAAAGTTTGTGCAGAATTAGAAAGCTTTGGATCTTGAAACAATTTCCAGAATGACTGCTTTTGGAGTTGGTGCCAGCTTGACAATTAAGTATCCCATTTCCCAAAACTTCAAGGCAAGTTGTTCAAGGCAAGACCATTCCACCAAAGGTCTGAAGCTACCAGATGCACAATCTACAGAAGTGGCCAATTACTGAACTAGTCAATTACAGTGAATTGGGCATATTTGAAATCTATCTCTTAACAAAATAATTATGTCAGTTTACTTGCTTTCTGCACAAATTGAGACCCACTTATTCGCCCATTTAGGAGATAAGAGCCCATGAAGTACCTCATAAGACTTGCTTTCTGATCAAAAAACAAGCTATTCAAAAGTATGGCAATACTACTATTATGGCAATGGGAAAGAAAGACTGCTTGAAAAATTTAACCTTTCCACTGGAAAACTACACTAAATTGACAAAAAAACCCTTAAGAGTAATCACATGGTTAGAGTAACAAAAAACACTTAAGAGCAGTCACACGGTCAGAGGGAGCAATGGCAGGCAAGAATTCCTGTGTGTTGCTGTTAAAAAAAAAAAGCCACTGAATGGATTGCTTTTTTCTTACATCAGAAACATACTTCCATTGCCTTCACCAAAATACAAAAATGTGTAGCTTACAATCAAATATGTTAAAATCAGATTTTAAATTCCAGAAATCACTCTGAACTACTTATAACAACGTTTCAACTTCTGAATCTAGCTGTTGACATGCAGCTTCAAAGGCTGAATTTGAAGCGGTTTCTGTATTGTTTTAATTTCTACCCATACATCCATGTTGATCATCTGCACCAATAAAGCCTATTTCTCTGCAGCTCATATCTCTTGTCGTCAATACCCATCAATATGGGCAAATCTCAGATGTGAAAAGCAGAAATGTTAATTTTTATATCCCTCTCAGTAAATACAAACTCACGGCTTTGAAAGTCAGTCCTTCAAGCCAAGCAACTGACAGTATCACCAAGGCAAGAGAAGTTTCAAAGAAAAATACTGAGGGTTATATCTACTTCATGGAATGAATGTACTAGAATGCGCAGAACAAAGATGGTTGATTTTGTATGCAACTAAAATAAAGAAATAGCTACATCACCACTCTTCAAAAACAAATCCCCAAACCTTTGGAGATATGCCATGCCACACAAACACACAGACTCCAAGACTGCTACTGCAGCAGATTTCTTCAGAAAAAGAAAACCCACAATGAAAACAGATCCAGATCTGTACTCAAAATGTCCTTGTGAAGTCATCTTCAAGTTAACCTTCATTCAAAATCTCTGATAAAAATTCATACCCAAGATCAGTTTGAAACATCAAATTGCCTGATGCAGCAAACTGAAGCGCTGCCATTCCCCCTTCTACCATCCAACACACTTTCTCACACAGAATAATTGGGGGTTTTTAAGACCATTATATTCCTTGGGTTCTGGTTACCATCAGCATAGCATTTTGTCACACTTTTCCACCAGCAGAAAAATAATCACGTCATGTTCCTTTGTTTCCAAACTTCCCGCTCTCACACCCATTTGAGGATTCACTCTAAACAAGAGGGGGTAAAAAATTATTCTTGTTTTATTACAAAGTTTTTATAATTCCGTCCTCAGAGGGTACTAGTCTGCACTAGGGGTGAAAAACATCAACAGGAAAGAAAGGGAACTACAACAGGAACTACACAGCTACTTAGTAGCACTAATCTAATACCAGGTAAAAGGGAGAAAACAGAAGTCAAAGGGACAACACAGTTACCAGATGCAAAGAAAGCCAATCAGCACAGGAGGAAAACCTACTCAGCAATCTTTATAAACCTAATCAAAGCTCACTTCCTGGAGCTGAGCCGATGATGAAGCTTGGTACAGGAACAAACTAATCACCTGAACACGGAACTGATTGTTTTTCAGTATCATGTTGAAAATGCACATTAATTTTAACTTTTAAATTTGGTAGTTTCTGTACAACTTCTGTATAACAATTCAAAGAAAGCCTACTAAACCCTACTTGAATTTGAAGCATTTGGATACACACCGAGATTTGTTTATAATGACAACTGTATGCGGAAGATGCCGTTCAGGCTCTGCAGAAGAAAGACTTGGTTATACAGAACACACTCCATCAAGAACTACCAGGAATTACTTGGTCTCCCAGAGGTTATCACTTTCTTTAAATGTCAGGGAAAATAACTGTGTATATTAAGATTTCATTCCTATTAGTTAACACTACACACTGAGGAGAGCAAAATGAGGAAAAAAAAAGAAAGGAGCCACATTTTTAATTAAGTCCACTTATGCATTAGTCATGACCACATGGTCATGGTATTATGCCATGATATAGAGTTCAGTAACAGTGCATTTCCTCCAACAGACAAAAATTAAATAAAAAAGACCTGTACACATGGATTTTATTCTCCTTCCTCAGTCCTTTACAGAGGAAATTATTACAAGTTCTTATCCCTGTGACATTTCTCTGGTTTGGAACACATGTTCAACCACAACTGTCTAATAACCCAAGATGCAGAAAACAAGGTGTTGGTCTGCAGTCTTATGTAGAGAATTGAAGGCTCCAACAGCACTGTTGCTTCAAACTGCAGCCCAGAGTAAATGGTGATTTTAAAAAAGCAATGAGATATTTTGCTATTGGCAAAAAGAAACAAGCTCCAGCATATCTAGGAAGTCTTAAATTGTAAACAGTGCAATGGCAAAAATATCACAAGCAGATTAAATTAGCCTTTATTCATAAGACATAACTTTCCACTTTATCTCAAGCAGACAGTTTATAAAGTAAAATAGCATGCTTAGATCAAATGGTAAAAATATTTTGGAAAAATGGGGCCTGTTATTTCTTGTTGCAATAGTAGAAATCACCATTCCATTTTTTTTTTTTTTACAGTAACATGACAAGACAGGGGTTTTTTTAGGAAACAAAGGTGGACAGAGAGGGATACTCTACATGCAACACATTCAGAATTGGTGCATCTCTAAAAAGGCAGCTGCAAAATAGAGCTTTGGCAGATGAACATTGTTGTGAAATAAACAGCTTCCTTCAATGAACAGTGCAAGCATACCACTGAAGTAGAGTTTGAAAAACCACATTGCAAAAATAGCAAACAAGTTAAAATTTGTAGGTACCCAAACCCAGCAAAAAAACTACATTGTCAATTTAATTTGCCTTTTGTAATTGCAGATCATCTCTCAAAACACCTTCTGATCTCTTTGGAAATAAGATTAAGTGCAACATTAAGATAGACATTGACACTCCTAGAGCCAGTGCCACTTACAAGCAGGAGTGACGGCCCAAGAAGAAAGACAGACTGAAAAACAAGTTCAGTGCCAACTGTTTTGTACCACACAAAGACACAGGGGGCTACAGGCAATCCACGCTCCCGAATCTGATTCACTGCCAGCCAAAAGTTACTGTGAGCTCTCCAACAGCCATCAATGCAAAAAAAGGGACACGTACTCTAGCTTTAAAGCTAACCTAAACTCAGTATTTCAATAGCTGGAGTCACAGTAATTGTTACAGAATAAATTGACCCTCTTCTTAAGAGATTTTCAATACATTAGTTTTGCAAGTTTAAAGCTGTAACTTCACTTGTGAGTTCTCTGACCCAGATGGGTATTTCCAACAGTTTCTGTAACATGATTTGTGCCTACACAAAACCCAGATTTTTACATATTACTGCAACTTGAAAGTTTTCTGGAAATGTATCCATCAAAAGTGGGTACAATCAAAATCACCTGGTGTCCTAGGATCATATACCATGACTACTGGATCTTTGCTTAGATTTGAACACCCATACACAACATATTTAATTTCTCTCTATACATGCCATACTTTAGAGCTGACAAAAAAGACACCATAGTACCATGACAGATGTGGTTTCCATTTCTAGAAGCCTCCTTCCCTGCTAATGCAAATCTGAAGGCAGCTGACAGTCTGAGAAAATCCAATTGTCATCATTAAAATCCAAACATGACTGAAAAAGAAATAAATCAGCCGCATTGTCAAGAAGTGACCAAATGGCCAAGCAGAGGGATAAGAGAGCCCACACAACCAAATAAACATGAAGGCAGCAGCTTTCCACTCATGTTTGGTCTTAATAGAAAATAATTGCTTTTGTCTGCAAGCAAACTTGGTAAATAGGTATATTGAACAGCTCAGTCTGAAACTACTTTGCTATTCTTAGCACAGAGACTATTTATTGTTTTGGACTTAATAGAATAATTAAAATTATATATTGTTGCCATTAGTACAAATGAACCAAGGAAAAAACCAAGAACTCTGCAGTATGGTATTCTCCCCAGATTTTCTTCAGTTCAACTGGATTTGACTTTTGTGCAGAGTGCAGATAATACAAGCATGGTTTTATACTAACAGTAAGATTAGCAAAAACACATTTGTTCTCTTAGGGCTTGTGATGATTTTCTGAGATAGAGAAAAGGGAAGCAAAAGGCTACACTTCTTTAAAATACCTTTCTTTTTTTTATGACCTGCAGCTTATCTTCAACCCATTTCTTCCTTCTCTTACACAGGATGCTTTGTTGGCAATTGATGAGAATTATGTACAACAGCTACTAAGCCTTTAAAACAAAGTAGCAGCCTGTATAATTATCTCTCCCTTTTCTGTTGCAGAACACAAGTAAAATGTCAGTGTGTGCCAGATACTATTAAAATTACTAGATTCCTACAGCCCTTCTTCCTTCACAGAAACACCGGGTTTATGCATCAAAAATAGGAACAGCCAGTTCCTACTGTAAGTTACTTACTGAAATATTGAGCTTTCTTTTCATATTCTACCAATACGCAATCATTTAATTCTTAAACCTAAGATCATAAGAGTTCTAGTTAGTGGAAAATAATCAAGGGTCCATCTAACTTTATCTTTTTAAGGTCTTGGTTAGACAGCACACTTCCCAAGAATACTTCTTATACTATATTCTTTATTGCATGGCAGGAATATGCCATGTCAGTATCAGTAGCTTTCCATTCTTGCACAGAAAAAGAACAAGCACTTTATTTACACAGTACCTAATTTTCAACTATGAGATAAAGAGCAAAGCTGCTAGAGATTCAAATACAAACCCAGGAGCACAGCACAGAAACTGGACAAATAGAACTAATACAACTTCTGCTGTACATATTCAGTCCTCAAAGGAATAACAGGGCAGGGTATGTTAAAGTCATCTCTATTATTTGAATGGGCATAAGAGCTAGAACTGCACTTCCAGAAAAACAGGCAGAATTAAGTTAACAGTTGAAAAAGTACACAGTGCTGCATGTGAGATAGGCTATACTAGCCCAAAGTATTTAGGGGATTAATCTTCAGGTTAACATGGACAAATGAAGACCACACATTTATGCATGCTGGCACTCAAAAAACAGGAGGAATGTAGCCCATACCATGCTATGCTTCTATTCAAAGAGCACAATTGGAATAATTCCCATCTCACCAGTAGTTCTATCCATTCTAATATCATTGCAGTAACTGGAAAACACTGCTGTTCATTGGCAGACCTGGGAAAAGCTTTTTCTCCCTTCCAACTCAGGATATTCTGTGATTCTGTGGAAGAAAAGAATTAAGTGCTTGATCATTGAACTGGGGCAAATAATAGCATTCAGGCATGCAGCAACAACTCTTACTTCCAAAACCAGAAGAGAAGCCAGTACTAGCACTTCCTATGATTCCACTGCCATTTTCTTCACTATTTGTATAATGGCAAAAAGCCATTTAAATACAGGGGGGAAAAATTACTACACAATTATTGTCTTAAACTGATAAGCCTGAAAAAGAAGCCTAAATCATGTCAAAAGAAAGCAAACATGCTGCCATCCCAGCTGCTACAGCCTACTGCCAGTAAGAGCATGAGAACAGTCTAAATGAAAACATCGTGCAGTTGACAGAACAGCAACTGACATACTTCCAAAAAAACACTCCCACTGGAGACTCTTCTTCCTCCAGCTAACAGAAGAATTCAGTGCTAGTAAGCTGATATCCACAAGACCTAGCTGAGCACAAAAAGCTTTTTAATTATTCTGATAAGACACTTACATGAAATCAGGTTTTCCAGACTGATCATTTAATGCTCCCTCTCTAACACCTTCCTCCAAGACAGGGCATGCATTACTTTAGCCTACAGAAGACAAATGCAGACCAATATCTTCAGCTCACTTGAAACTGCAGATATCAAGCTATGTTACTGCAAAGTTCATACATCTAAGCAAGAATCTTGTATGAGAAATGTGCTCAGTATTGTACAACAAACAGTAGCAAACAAATTATCAGTACCAACAAAAAGGGCACTGTCTTAGTTTTAAGTAAAAAAAAAAAACCACACCAAGGACAAAAGTCTCACACACATTTTGCCTAAATAAGTTCTACATCTATCTTCACTTGTATAATAAAATAGAATCTCTACCTAAAAACCTGTCTTATGTTTAAAAAAAATACACCATGTGCCATGAGGTTCTGATAAAGCATCATGACACTACAAGAGGAAAGTGACACAGTCATATAGCTAAGGGGATAAACTATATAAATATATAGCTAGCAATAAACTCAAAATAAGATGGTATGTAAGACTCAAGCAAAAAAAAATATTAGTAATCAAAGCCAACTACAGACATTTGTTTTGCATACATGAACAAGGCTTAGAGTCTCAAACACAGATAATGACAGTGTTTCTCCAGAGTATTTTATTAGAAATTGCCATCTTAAGTACAGTGGTGCTCTCCTTAAGCTCTACCAGCCACATCTTTTTTAAAAGACGATAATGGCTTAGAAAACGATCAAGTACCTACAACCCACCAGCATCCAACACCCTGCTTATTACACATTACAAACTGCTCTTCATCACAAACCGGATGTACTAAAACCAACGCTTCTTAAGATAGTTTTTAAAGTTTCCAAAAGACTTCGCCAAATCATTCAAGAATAAGTTCCCTTAAAAAAAAAAAAAAATCTTCAAAGCAAAACTGAAAGAGCAATCAGTTCAGGCATTGCAAACTATTCAAAGGAATTAACATCCAAAGTACTCCTAAGCCCCAAGACTCATTGAACAACTTCCCTAACATACCTTTTTTTTTTCTTTTCAACACACCTTTAGGAACACCAAGGACATTTCTCTAAGTTTAGAAAAAAAAAGTCATAACAGGATACACAATATTCATCAAGTAGAAGAAAATTTTTACATCCATTTTCTTCCATACTTCTACATTGGAAACTTAGCTCAGAAACTCGGATAACAACATCATGCAATGACAGCCACAATCACAATTAATTTGAACAAATACCATGACATTTCCAAACTGTTGCCTGCCTCTGAGCTGTAGCTGCTCTTGGAAATAAACATTAGAATATCACAGTTCTAAACCAAACTGAACATTTGTGAACTGAGGGTTTCAGAAGTGGTCAACATCAACCACACTAGGATTAGACACTAGATGTGGTTCCCTGCATAGCCTGACGGTACCAGCTCCAGATCCACACTCTAGCAAGCTTAGCAAGAAGCACCAGGCCCCATTGTACTTCAATGCTGAAGTCTGAAAAGCTTGAGCTATCCTTTCCATATGATGTATAACGTGGGATATTAAAATTTCTTGAAGTCCATTCAATTACTGAGACTTAATCCATAAAAGCCAATTATCTAATATAGTTTGCTGAGTACAAAAAAAGTTTGGTTTTGAGCAAAAGGCCACACCAAGAGATAACTACATGAGAATTTCTACCATATGACCACAGCTAACATTCACACTCAGGTATCTAAAGCCTGGTGGGAGCAAGCCCTTTTCTAAGTTCATGGTGTAGAAATAACCTGTTATGACAATTCAATCTTTGGCATAATAGAACCAGGACTCTAAACAGCGCTATAATGCAAACAACATTCAAAAGTGTCCTGAACAAGTGGTGGTATCTTTTCACCAGAGTTTCCAATATGGTTGAAAAATGTTAACAACATCCAAGTTTACCAAAAAAAGGACTACTTATACAGAGACAACCTAGCAAATGTACTCTGAAAGTGTCAAAAATACTTTCTACATGCTTAACTAAAAGAAGAAAAAACCATGACCAAATCTGAAACATTTGCAACCATTACAGAATAATAATGAAAACAAAAAAATTTTGGAAAGTCACACACCAAGACAATCCAAGCGTATAAAACCAGGTTTTGCCTAAGTTTCTGGCTCTTAGAATTGCAAGCACATGAGAGAGAACATTAAATGATTGCAGGCTGATCTTAACGCCTTGATTTTCTTGCTATTGTTCCCAGGATGCAAGAAGCATTAGTTATCTCAGTAGGTAACTGAAATGGATTTTTAAGCAAATGGCTTTTGCTTTGTATAAAGACAGATATTTTAGGTCTAGGCTAACATGACCATCAAAATCAATCTCTTGCTTAATTTTACTAGAGAATATTCAGAAAGTATTAGGAATAACTGAGAAATTGTACTTGAACAAGACATACTGCATTCTTACCAAGCCTTTCACAAACCTGATAGTCATTGAAGTCCTTCAACTTTTTTTTTTTTTTTTTTCCCCTGATCAGTGTACATTTTTCCTTAACATATTTCTAAGTCTTGTGACAACCCAGGGGTGGTATCAAAAATCTGTCACTCAGTTCAATCTTTCTACTAAGAATCTACCAGGCTAAATGACATTTATGTGCTTATGTCTCTATAGAGAAGAAAAGTTTCCTCAAAACAAGTGCCTTCAGACACACTTTTTGCTGTACAAAGAAGTCAAGCCTTTCCATCTTTTGAACATTATGTATGAAAACTCGGGATGCAAAGAAGTGTTGATGGTTGCTAGCCCACTGCTCACTACTTTACTTAAATATTTCTTTCAGACTCCAAATGCCTTTTAATTTAACTGTTAAGACCTGTAAATTCTTAAGATGTACTTATTAATGAAAGGCACACAGGTTAGCATATGGGGTGGGGACATTGCCTTTGAATGACATCTATCAGTTTCAGAGGTTTTAAGAATGACTCTGCTCTTTTAGGAATCAAACTCCAATTTTCTCATCAGGTCCTTACAGCACTTGCTACATTACTGTTCACGCACAGCACTTTCAGAGTACACCAAAAGAAAGGTATATGCTGTGTTAGTGGGACAAAAAAGAGCATTTTCTTAATTAAAACTTTAAAAAGTACTCACTAACATAGCATATATGGGTTATAACTATTCCACATGGTGGAACAGTCAGACTGATGTTTGTTGAGGCTAAACGACATAGCACATCTCCAATTCAGTGGGTGTTGGCAAAGCAACACACGTTGTGAAAGCACGAGTCAGAGCACTAAAGAACAGCCCTATTTGCTCCACACAGATAATGCCAAGGCTGCAGTTGATGGATGGTCTGGCAGGCTAACCGGAAGGACTTTGGCATTCCACTGCAGCAGGAGCCATGCCACCGCCCATAACAAGAACTTATTACACTGTCTGGACAACATATGCAGACCTAATTTTGCGACACACTTCAGCAGAGAGATACTGCAATTCCTTTGCCCCCACACTCTTGGTAGGCACACCTACCACAGCAGCGGTTTTGCTGCACGGATTTCCCAATATCCGGTAGGGATGTTTCCAATACATCGGAACAATGTAACATCGAAGTATCCAGGCTGCTCCACCATTAGTCCGCAGCAGTTTGCTACCAAATGAAGTACTTTACGAGGAGAAAACTTTCCTTTTCCTTACCAAGGTCTCAAGAGAGTCAAAGTGTGCTTGAGTGAACAGACTTTTCCATTTCACTTAAGAGAAGCAAGAAAAAGAAAAGCCAAGCAACTTAAAAACCTTCATGTCACTGAAGCATATATCCATATATATATACACACACGTATTTATTGACCATCTGTAAACCAACAGGCCAGATAGAGAAAATTTATTTTAGTAACAAATTTCAGCTGTGCTCATATCTCCAGGGTGGCTAAACATTTGGAACTTAATACAAGGAGAAAACATTTTCTCCTCATCAAGTCATAGCTCTTTGAGAATTCATACACAATAGCATTAGCTGGGTGCCAATTCTTTGCATAGTCTTTCCTTGGCCAAAGTTCTTTTGTTCAAGCAGATCTGTTACTCAGTACAGGCAGTCTATTGCACTTTGATAATGCTTGAACTCAGCAGAATCTCTAGTTATTCTCTGCTTCCCTTAATAAAGCACCCAGGTTTTATGACAATTTTACAACTTCAGAAAAGTTATTAACAACTGAACTTGCAACCTTTTCAAAAGGCTCTTTTTTTTTCTCCGTAAGAGACCATAGTTAAAAAGAAGAGAAATCCAAATTATTGCCTTTGATGTGCACTACATAGCAATTTCAGGGATATATGGAATGCTCTAAAATTCAAACTTGCTGTTCTTTTACTATCCTGTTCTTTTCCCATTTGAATTTCACAAGCAAAGCTCAAAACTAACATCTGTCTACATAGTCCCTTTACACAAATGTTCTCCTGTCAGTTGATGGAGCTATTTGAACTAGCACATTTTAACTTGTTTAAATGACAATACAGGTACCCTGAGCAATTAACAAAACCAGTGTATAAAAAAGGGATAGTGGGAAAAATAAAACAATTCAGACAGATGAAAAGTCAACTAGGAATAAAAAAAGCCTTGATCAGAATTTGTAATTTGCACAGGCTACACTAGAAGCCAGTCATATTAACAAGTTACCTTGTTCTTGCAGAAGAAAAACAGCTTTTAACATTCAAGGTGATAGCACCAAGAAAAACACACAAACCAATAAACAATTTTTAAAAGCCTATCTTAAAGCTAAATATAAGTTTAAAATATGCTACATTCCAACAGGGGATTCAGTTTATAGAAAGAAAATAGAAGCTGATTTTTTTCACTTTCTTAATCATTATTGACTGTCACGTGACACAAATAGTACAGGCCTGCTTAATTCACGGTAAGACTACATGGCAAATGAACACTTAAGAGAATGACAGTTAAACATGTACTCAGGATATGTCAGTGAGATACAGATTCCACAAAAAAAAAATTCATTCTCCAAACAATGGAGGTAAAGGAAAAAACACCACACATTTAAATATCTTCACTTCCACTTATCAGGAAAGGTCCACCATACGAAGATTTCTGTGAAAGAACTTTATGGACCTAAAGGGAATATGAAATGGTTCAATTCTAGTGTTAGCTAGATTCTCTTATGCCCTATCTTCAAAATCCCAAACACACAAACCTAACATTCTGATGTGGACACTTAACTTTTTTTCCCCATCTTCCCTCCTCAATCCATCCCTTATTCCTTTGAAAGCTTAAATGAAAGGGAAAAGTAGAAGAGAAGAGGGCACCCTACTTACTTCAAAACAAACAGCATGGAAGACTGCACCCAGGTTTTAAAACTTATGTAGCTTAAGATACCACCACTTTGAGTTACATGATGGCAATATGTAATTTTAACAACCTGCTTAGAGTTTCCTTCTGTAACACCCACACTGATATTCCACTTCCACAATATCCTGATATATTCGGGCAATGACATTCAGCCCCACATTCCTGAAAAAATTGCAAATGCCTCACTGCTTCCTGCAGATTCATTTTTAGAATTCAAATGATTTGCCAACACATGGCATTGCCAACATATTAGCAATACACATCTTCTCCTAAGTCCTAATAACGATTTCACTGTTGGGCAGGGAGTTAAAAAACTGTCTGTACACCACCTGGCTATATCTTGCTTTGTGCCACTACAGCTGAACTACTGTCAAAAGTAGGTTATTTAAGAAAAGCAAGTGGACCAAATCAACTTAAAACAAGTCATTTGCACTGACTTAATTTGAGCAGTTTACATTTATCACCTGAGCTTCACAGGACAAACTGTGTCCTAATGTTTTCTTTTCAAATAGATTTAACTTAAACAAAAGTACTGTGTATTAAATTATTTATAAATTACATGTAGCTACCAAAAGCCAAGCAAACACATTTTCTAGGATGCCTGGTGGAATTGTTTTTAAACAGCTTCTAAGCACGCAACAAGGGTCACTTTGTTGGGACACCCAGCACCATCTCTTCTATTCTGTAGTAGAGTATCATTGCAAGCAGCTAGTAGACAATACCATGTCTCTCATCTGACACATCACCCTTTTAACCAAACAGTATCAGTTATATACAAGCACTTAGATAACACATCACACTGAAAAACTGAAAAGGACGGGCAAGACAAAAGAGGAAAAAATAATAGGATTTCCAAGGGAAAAATGTGGAATGATCATAAAATATTGAAGACTAAGAAATAAGTTCTCTAAGATATGTTTAAATGGCTTATATTTTTATTCTAGGTTGGTCTAAAGGACAAGTGAGGTAGCACCATTGAGATGAATCTTGTAATATTTTTTTTCTTCGTTTGAAGTCATACTGAGCCTTTTCTAAATTAGAAAAAAAGTGCTATTACATCACTTTTTTTGTTCCATTTTTGGAAGTATCTAGAACACACAGGAAAAAATGACTGGCATTTATTTGCAATACACCTCAAATCATAAGACTGATGGGACAAAAACAGGTAAGGCACATGCACAATTAGTTAGTGGACTACCTTATTTTTAAACTGTATCTGTCAAAAGGACATCACTACAATTTACAAACTTTGTACACAGAGATCCCAGAAAGCAGCAGACCATAGCAGCAATGGAATAACAGAAGAACAGCACACTGCTACAATACCCACATGAAACAGAAAAATGATGGGGAAAGGTGGGTAACTACCCCATTTTGTATTAAACTACCAAAGTAGTCATTCTTGTTTCTTCAACCCCTTCTATCTATGGCCCAGCTCTACTTCTGCATTTATGAAACAAACAGCTAACAGTAATCCAAGAGATATAGCACTGGCATCAGTCATCAGTTTCTAACCTAGCAGGTTGCAGGGGACAACACAGGTCTTCTAGCAAAGAACTAATTTCTCAATGTCCCTACATATCAACAAGCAAAAAAAACTCCCTTGCTGAAGCATTTAAAAAAGGAGAGGAAAAGAGAATAGCCCAATACAGCCACAGACCTAAAGAGACTGCACCAAATTTGCAATAGACCACCTTTTCATCAAACCCAAAGTTAAGTTTTATGAAGTAATCCATAAAAATAAGTGACTGAGTTGCCAAGACTGTAATTTTGTCAATTGACATACGTTAGATTAAGAAAATATACATGCATGACATTTACATTCTAGTGAGAGGACAGATTTATTATTGAATTGCCTAGGCATTTAATTTCTTTCCCATTTATTATAGAATCATATAAAAGAAAGATCTATTAGCAGAAACTGTTACCTGTTATAGAGAGAAACATAATTTTCTATCTCCTAGCACCTTCCAGGAAGTGAAGGATACAGAAAAGGACACATGACAATTTGACTTTTTTAACCACCGGTATCTTCACTTGTCTCAAGGTCAAGGTATCAGAAATTACATTCAGTGTCACAACACATAAGGGACTGAAGTTACATGAAAAATGATGCAGCAAAGCAAACAGTATTTAGAAATTAAAGCAGGCAATACTTTCCTGTGATGAAAGAAACCAGCAGAGTTGGAGTGGTTACTTTTAACCCCCTTGTTTCACATACCTCAAGAGAAACATTCAAGTTGCACATAAACAGATTAATGAATCTAAAGTTAAGACACGTATCCTTTCCTCCTTACTGAAACCTTAAAGAAAAAAAACCACTTAGGTACACTAGATTTGTAGTTTATGCAGAAAGAGAGCAAGAGTGTTATGTGTGTCATTATGTATAATGTCAGTAAAAGCCTCCTTTAGCAGTAACTGAAGTAGTAGAGGGGTTCCAAAAAAAAAAAAAAAACCAAAACTTTGTGTATGCTGAAATAAATTATTTTAAAGTTTTATCCATACAGAACAAGAGCTTACAAGGCTTGCTTCTTTTTCCCCTGCTTTACCCAGTGATTGAGACATTTTTAATCAGTCACATACTCAAGATGAAGTATTACCTTTTACCTTCAGCTTTATTTCATCTCAGCTAGCTCCAGTACAGTCACCTATCAAAAGCCTGCTCCAAAATAAAGAAAAAAAGAAAACCAAACAAAACCAGAATATTGAAGGGAAAACCAGCACTATGTACAGGATAATAACCAGTTCCACAGGAAAAGCCTGCCTCCTTGTGGCTCAACTAGACAAAAATTAGGTTTCTCCAATTCATTCCATTACATCCAGTAAATCTGGTGAGTCAAGAGAGTAACAACCTTCTAGTTCAAGGAGGCTTGGGGTTTCAGGGTTTTTTTTTTTTAGCTAATGAAAAAGAAAAATGCTTCTAATTTTAGGAAGTACTTGTGAAAGTGATCCATCACTTATTACCAAAATACTGCTTTTAGCCTTTTCTTCTAGAAAGGGTGGAAGATGACAGAGGTTCCACTTAAAAACAACTGAGATTCTTTACATGGCAACAAATGCAAAAGCTTGTCAGCACTCTGGCACCTAAATCCAGAAGGCTACAGACCTTGTTTTAGCTGTGGCTTAACCTCGCCGGCCTCTCTGGATGCCTTAGCTTTCAACAGTAAATCCCCATTCTGCCTGCAGGTCTCCTTTTGGAGATGCCTCTGAGGACTTCATTCTTGGATGCAGCAAAGCATTTGGCACTTTCAATAAGATTCAGACCTTCCTCTGTCCAGCCTGAAGGGCTCAATTACATGGGGCTACTTTCTTAATGCCTAGAATGGCAAGTTCTTTAGAAATCAGCTGGAGTTTTTGGCTGGTTTTGGTGTGTCATTTAGTTTTGTTGGGGTTTTTTTATTTCTTTTTGATTTCAATCCAGTCACTCTATTGTGCAAGAGCTTAGTGGTTCAAGAACTTAAAACCTATGTGACAAATATACAAATTCACACCAGTCTTAGGAGGGGATCACATCAGGATGACTTTGGCTTTCTTACCATCTTGTAAGAGCTGCTCCATTTTTATGCAAGTCTGAGACAGACAGCATGAACTGCTTTTGCTCTGGGTTAGGAAATTTATCCATGAAAAGAAGGGAACTTCCAGTCTCCACTCCAAAGGCTTTTTAATATAAAACACATTTACTGAACACAAAAGTAGACCACATTTTTTTTCAGTCTCACAACTGTTGGGCTTGCAGCTTGCTCTCTTCTCTGTCACAGCCTCTGTATGGCAACCATTTCTCTAACCTTTAGACATGTGAATCAGACTCACTCTTTCCAATCTACAACCCAGTGACCCAGCTGGAAAAGGATTCAACTGAACATGGCTCTCCCATGTTTACAATAATTTTGATTGGAGATTCACTGGAGGGGAGAAGGGGAAAAAAACCCCTAAAACATTTCTGTCCCCTTCAAACACACCTGGAATGAAAGGTTTTGATTCTACCCTTTTCTTCTTTTCAAGAAGAAAGAAAAAAAAGAGTTTTCACACACCGAATTCTAAATCTGGAATACATCGCTTCTTTCTACTACAGTTTTTATGCCTAGGTCCAGAACGAGAAGCATTGCACCTTTCTGGTTTTTTTGGTTGGTTGGTTGGTTGTTGTTATTTATACATTTACCACTGAGACATCTTGTGCTTTGTGTGCTTTACACTCTTTCATGCCTGCTCAGACCCTACCAGTCCAATATACTGCACACAGAGCTGTGGACTGCACCACCGTTGAGAGGGGCCAAAAACTTTATCAAGGCTGTACCACACCCTGCAACATCCAAACAGCTTCACAGGTCTTATTAGAAATGTTGTAAATGAAGAACCAAAATAAGCAGGAGCTTAGATTAACTCTGACAGCACTCTAATAAGAAAAGCAAATAAAAAATTTAAAAAACCAAACATTCTTTTCTCTTACTCAGGTGCAATCCTGGCAAAGGGCAAACACCTTCAATTCTACTGAAGAGAAAGGGAATTGGTGCTGTTCAACACACCACAAGACTGGGTGTCATATCAAACAAGTCCAGTATGTCTGAGTAACACATTAGGTCTGTGTATGGGGAAAAAAAAAAGATAATCCTTATGGAAAAACACATTCTGTTTGTACAACCAGATCTGTAATTAACATGCAAATTACTCACACAAAATGAAGAACTATCCCCTCCTGGCTTTTGTAATTTTATAGACTGAACGTGGCAGAGACTACAATTTATTAAAAGTTATGTTCTTCTATAAGCAACTCTGTTTCCATTATATTGAAATAGTGGGCAAGTAGTAAGGACTACATGAAGTCATACACATCAAGAAATTTACTACAGCAGGGTTTCTGTTCATAAGTTTAGGACAATTTGTGGTTTTTTGCCTCACACTGGTGTCTGACACTAAGTTAATAAGTCTTTTATTCAGATTCAAAAGCTATTACATTACACACATCTTCCTCTACTTATATTTGCTAACCTATGCTGAAGCCTGGGATTAAATTTTACGCTTCAGTGACAGAAAATAGAATCTTAAATCACCAATCCACATATAATAGTTAATTTCCCCACTTGTTTCTTGTGGCCACAGTACCTACTTTCTTCCTTACCACAGCTTTACTTTAAACTTTCGTATTTTTAAACACAGCACTAAGCTTCAACTGAGGTCTATGAAATGTCTCATTTTCTTTAAATTATCTTTACTAAACTTTCCCAATTACCCAGACAAGTAAGGCTTACTAAATTTTGTGCAGAATGATACCAAATTATGCTACCAAAGCAAGTAACAGGATCATTGATTTCTTAAAACCATAATAAAAACTGCTACTAACATCAATAATAAACAGCAACAGGTTCTAGCAGATTAAATACCAGACTCTTACTCAGAAATACTGGTTTCTTTCCTATTTTATTCTCACCAAGTCTTCTAGGTGACCTTGGGCAAATCACTACCCCCACACTGCAGTTTCCCCAGCAGTAAAAATTAATTGAACAGAATTGCAAATCTGTGTGGAAACTCCAAATGTAACACACCATAAGAGTTAAAAATATATTTCCTTATCTGCAGATACATTTGCCTTGATAGCTTTTCTTTATTCCATTACACAGCAGCAGTGTACAATTGCCTTTACTTTCTGAATACATTCTAGTGGTTCTTCGAGAAAGGCTTTAGGCTACTGCCTTACTTTTTATCACATGCTTGATCTATTTCTGCTACTGTATCTACTTTGAAGGACCAAGAGCTGGTATTTGGCAATACATGCTTACACTTACTTTAACATATTACATCAAAAGTTCCTGTTGAACTCATTCCTAAACTACAGAGAGAATAAAAAACAGGATAGAGGGCCAATTATCAGCAAGCAGTGACGCATTCTCTAGACCCTTGCTCATACAAGTAGCCATCCAAGTATTTGCTTCCACGACCCAACACAGACTCTAGTCATCAGCATTTTTTTACTGAGAATACATACATTGATGAACCAAACTGCATCACAGAAACACAAAAATATTCCTCTTTCTATACATCAGCTAGACCCACAAAACACTACTTTTCATTTAACAGGAAGCAGCAATTAACAGCAAACAACACCGTTCAACTGTAGAGCACTACATTCAATTGCCCTCTTGCCATTTCTGGGGTTCTTTGTAAAAAACTATGTCATTATGATGCTTTACACCTTTCCTATTTCAAAACAGAAAGCTTAAACAACAGTTTCTAAAAGCTCTTGATTTTGCTAATCTTTACAGGGGGGAAGGGGGGGGAGGGGAGTTGGAAGACCACAAAAGAAAAAAACCACTTCGTTTTTCTAAGCATAGATAGTGGGTAAAGCTGCCACTTCCCACATCATGCCACGAAACCCTGTTCTGATTGACACAAACGTGAACTGTGATGTGCTTAACTTCCAGCTGTGTTCCTGATCGATTAATTACTACAACACCTTGAAAAATCTACTTAGTAACTCGATGGCCAGAATAATGAAAAATTACTCCTGTATTGCCCACAGGGAACTCCTTAAACATTAGTAACACTTGTAACAAGAGCTGTTATAAGAAGGAAGAGACAGACCTTCCACGCGACAGACACAAAACATGACAAATCCGGCTATTTCCTGGAATATTGCAAAACCGGTCGGAAAACGGTATCCTTCAGGCACAGCGCTAAGGAGAAAGGAAAGTGCTATGCATCCAAAGACAAAATGCGTTAGCAGCTCGGATCCTCGCGTGTTCTCTAGGTGGGAACACAAGCCTGAAGGACTCCGGTGCCGGCGGGGAAGGCAGGAAGGGGCAGACGCTCTGTGTCGGCAGCGGAGCGGAGCCAGGCGGGGCCCCCCCGCCCCGGAGCGCTGCCCCGGCCCTCCCCACCCTCCCTTCCCGCACCAACTTCCCCCGGCCCGGGACGTGGCCGGCCGCAGTTGGATAAGGAGTGACGCGACGGGGCTGAAATCGGTCTGAAGTCCACAAAGAAGCCATCTGCCTCCGGGAAGCGGGCTGGACAGGGGCGGGCGGGAAGGGGGAAGGAGCAACCGGGGGCAGTTTCACGCCGCCCGAAAGCGAGCGGTGGTGAAGAGAATCCCCCCCGGCCGCCGTCCCTTCTCCCACCCGGAGGACCGCGCAGCGCTGCCCCCAGCCCGGCCCGCGCCGCCCCAGCACGGAGCGGGAGCACCTTCCCCGGGCTGAGCTCTCACCTTCCTCCTGCCGCCTCCGCCGCCGCCGGCCAGCGCGGCGCTGCCGCCCGAGTACATGTAGTAGGCGATGCCCAGCACCCAGAGGAACGCGAAGCAGAGCAGCAGCCGAGACCTGCGCCGCATCCTCCCTCCCGCGCCGCCGCCAGGCCACCAGGAAACGGCCGCCAGCAGCCGCCGCCTCCGCTCCTGCTGCCGCCGCCGCCGCGCAGGGTCAGGGGGCAGAGGGCGAGCGCCCGCCCCCCGACCAATCCCGCGCCGCCCGGCCCCGCGGGGGGCGGGCCGGCTCCGCCGCCGTCGCCAT